>NC_063440.1:25020736-25353834 GCF_020379485.1 Brassica napus
CAAACATCGACCATCTATCTAATCTATTACAAAAGAAGTATAAAATAATATTTATCTATTTCTAAATGGATTCCTACAAATTTTTATTTCCTTTTCGATTAATTCTAACAAGTTCATTTATTGTTATTGTTTTCATTTAAGTGTATTATTATATCTTTTACATTTTTTTCACTCTTCTAAACTACTTTATTAATTGTATTTACCATTATAATTTTATGTGTTTAAATAAAATTACTCCAATAGTAACAATCATTTAAACCGGTTAACAAAATTATTTACGTAATCAGTTAGACATGGACATTCATGTATATATTACAAATCGAGTTTTATGTGTATCGGGTTTTTGGGTTTTAAAATTAAACTATGTTCGGGTATTATAAGTTTTTGAACAAAGTTCGATTTGGATTCTTTCGGGTCCGGATAAATTTGTATGAACCTAAAAAATATCTAAATAACTTATATATTTAACAATGTCACTAAACAAAAAGTAAAAACTAAACCCAGACGTGCGGATGAGCTCTAGTTGATCCTTGCAGACAAACCAACTGCAAATAAATGACCAGCAACTTGTAAACAAGTAGATGGAGTTAGCCCAAACATGAAACAGTCAAGAAAAAGCACAATATGTATTGCATAATGCATCGTCTGATGTGTAGAGGGCTTTACGTTGCTCGTTTAATCTAAGAATGGACCTGACTGCTAACCACCAAGTTAAACAGGCCCATTAAAAATACTATTTCTTCTTTTTCTTGGTAGTCTTTTATTGATAAATTTCTAGACTGACTATATAGTATCATGTCATAACATTTAAAATAATTTTCTTTCAAATGCCACTCGATGTTATGATATTTTATATTTTTTTTCATTGATATATTTCCAGCTCAACAAGTGAGTCTTGGTAATTTTGCTTAAGGATCCTCAAAGTCCTCAATTCAATCCTCAATTCTTGTCATTTCAGTTTTTTGTTTCTTTTTAGCTTCTGGTCTTATATGACTCATGACCGGTACTGCAAATATATATTGATAATAATTTGTATTTTTTAAAGCATGCTATTCGTACGAAAACTCAAGATCGATGGAAAGAGACTATAGAGGAAAAAGAAAGAAACTAGGGCTTCAGTTATGAGTTGTGACGAAAATGTATTTCATATTTTGACCCAAAAAAAAAAATTAACGTTCTTCATCTTCAAGATGTGCGGAGACATTTTTGAATGTTTAATATGAGTCGATTTTTTTTTAGCAAAAAAATAGATTGTACCACACTATACCACTTCAGCTTAGTGGTGTCTTTTTGAGGCATGGGGCTGGTAAAAAAGTCGCAAGACTCTTCACTCTTGGATTCCTTAATACGTGTTTTATTTTATTTCAAATGGAAAACAACAGGATATATTTTACACTGTTTGTTTCTTGGCCTTCAGGATGAGCGGGTCTTGGGACCCGGAAAACAAATATAGATCTTCGATTTGTTCATATCTTCGAATAGCTACTTTTAATCGTATAATAGACGTTGTAGAAAGTAGTGTCCACGATAATTAATCACGACTGTGGATTTTCTTGTAACTCCCTCTATTCCATAATCCATAATAAAGTATAAAATGTTTTACATGAATGCACAAAAATTAAGAAACTTATATTTTTAAAAGATAATATCATTAATAATATAAAATAAAAATAAGTTAACAAATCATAAATAATGTAGTAAAATGTTATTGGTTAACTAGCTTTCAATAAAATTAAAATACCTTAAAAGTATTAAAACATCTTATGTTTTGAAACATCAAAACTTCTCCAAAACATCTTATATTATGGAACGGATGGAGTAAAAAACCACACCATTTATTACAACTAAGCATTGTTTTCATTTCAACTGCATGTCATTTTATCATCTTTCTGTTTTAAAATTAGTGTTTGTTTGTAATTTTCAGGTGTCAAATTTTGATACAAAAAACAGAAATTGATCTGAATATATTTGAAAAATGCAAGAGAACATAATATATTATTTTTCAAAACATAATAGTAGATTTTTTTATATTGGTTAAATCAATTATTACCAAAATTAACATTTTATATGTAACATTTTTTTTTGTAACTGTATATGTAACATTTTAAATGGTAATTTGCGGTTGGCACGAATGGAACACATCCACCACATTAGATCGTAATTTAGATATAATATCATTATGTTTTGTAGCGACACAATCAAATTAAAAACCTACTTATGCAATTATTTGGACTAACACGTAAAATAGGGCGTTAAGGAAAAATTGTTATGCAAACGTAAGATTCTTTTTACGCAAGTGGTACTTTAATAAATTCAAATCTGATTCCGGTATGTCTCGCCTGTCGTCTTTGCTTATTCAGTACTACATTTACAAAGGACGAGCAAGGCAATTATTACCAGCTAATCCAAGTCCGACACAAACGAGGGAAAATGGTCCACAAGTTTTTTTTTTTTTTTTTGGTAAAATGTTAAAATATTATACCAATTTTTCGTTTTTGACAGACATTACAATAGAAGATTAGTAGCGGGTAAGTAAACAACAACACGACACCGAAACAACTACGGACAACATCAACGACTGAATCTAAAAGCAATACAACAAAGTGACTAAACAGTTTGATAACGAGACAGCCTCGGACCAAACTACTTTGAACCTAGATGAGAAAACCGATCAGTTGCCGCGAGCTATCGAGAGAAGGGCGCCCTCAAACCCTGAATGCTACGACTCCTACAGCTTCCGACTGATACCCCATAGCGAACCAAAGCATAGAATCCAAGCTCGAGCTCCGAAGCCTAGCACGGAAGAAGAAACCACCGGCGGTACGAGGAGAAGCTGAAGTCCGACGATGCCGTCGTTCAGTGGTTTGCGCTAGAGATTACCGCCTCTATTGCATTCCACCAGGACCGTATACACCCATCTAACCGCAACCCATATAGAGAAGACGGATCGAAAAACAAACAACCCTCCGGAGGAGACAAAACCAAAGCCTGGCTAGGGGCTTGTAGCCCAATTATCTCACAAGAAAATCACACGAGCTGCAAACAGCCTCAAGACACATTCACGATGATGTTGCAATTATTGAGTAGAGCAAGGTGACGGAGCAGGCCACAACACCTTCACCACATATATCTGAGGGATGTCATGAGTATACGGAAGCACAAGCTAACGCTCAAGCGAACCATAGACAACAAAACATCAACCCGAAGCCACTAGGAGAACACGGACAGCGAACCCAACGACACCACCACCGACGAAACCCTACGCGCCACCACCACCGGAGAACTCGACGGCGGATCCTCAGAGTAGGCAGAGAGAAGACGACATAACCGGAAACCAGCAAGGCCATAACCCCAACACCACACACAGCCTCACTCACCACCAGACAACGCCAAGAGAGAGACAAGACCGACGAGGCGCTTGACGGTGCAGCACGCGCCACCATGCTCGGAGAAGGATGTCTTTGTCACGGGAAAATTTCCAGTAACACTACACCAGACAGAGACTGACCCCGACGCCGGAAGAAGCCGTCCTCAAGCGACTCCAGCCACCGAGAAGCCTAGACCTGACAGCAGCGCACCAGATCTGAAACGAAGACACACATCTCCCTCTACCAAGAACAACGCAGGAGATGAGAAAGAGACACAAACAAAGAAACGGAAATGGAAACGGAGATCCGGCGGCCGCGTAAAGGAGGCGGCGGCCGCCGGAGAAGACTCACGATTAGGGTTTTCTGTTTGGTTTAAGAGAGAAGGAGGAGAGAAAGAAGGAGGAGAGAGACTATAAGATCAAAAATGGTCCACAAGTTATCTTCACTTAGTGCACTGTACAAGTTCGTAGTTTCTTACCATATTTGTTTTTGTTTTTCAACGTCATAAAAGCAAATGTTATTTCCCATGATTTGTTAGTTTTCGTATTTCGTAGTATAGGAATGAAAAAGAAACAGTTAAATTTTAACGTATCGATTCGCAGGTAGATGACTCATAACTTACGAATACTATTCGCTGTAACTTGTAACTTCAATACCACTCGAAACGAGAGCCTTTTTCGCATTCACTTCTCCTCGTTTTTGACTATTGTTTCGGATTCTCCGCAGAAAGGTCGAGGACTCTTTTTCATCAAGTAGGTCATAACTTTTCTTAATGCTGATAAAGTTTTGGATAAGGTTTTTCTTTTCGGGTAATCAGTTTTTGATAGTTTTTCAACGATTCTTGACTAACTCAATGTTTTTCCACACTGCTTGCATCAACTATATATAAGTATATAAATTTTTTTGGCAAACTAAAGAGAATCTCAACGATATTTATTTTAAAATGAAAGAATATTAAATGGTATATTTAAGTATTTTAGAGAAAATTGACAGGTAGACCAGATATCAACAAGATATTTACAATAAACAGAAGAATTCATATTACGCTGAATTACGCTAAGTACATCGTGGAAGTTACGAAATGATGTGCGCGTGGCAGAAAAATGCCAGTGAAATCCACAAATTTTGTCCCCACCAATTGTCTGAATTTACAAAATTATTTGTCAAAATAAATATCAAAATAAATATTTAAAACTTAAAGAGAAACAACACGACCTCATGTGAATATCGGTATTTTTCTTCTTCATTTTTTTTTTTAATTTTTTAATTTTTTTTTTCTTCATTCTTTTCTAAGGCCAATAATTTAGAACAAAGTTGGAACTAAAATTCCACAAAGGATTTCTTATTTTTGACAAAGGGATTACCAAATGAGCTATCGAATCTTTAACAAAGGATATTATTACAAACTTTATTTGATTGTTTTGAGTTCGCATTATCTTATTATTATTATTATTGAGCTTCCGAGGATGGACTCGAGTCAAAATACGGCATCCCTAAGAATCTTTACATGGCCAACTGGCTCAACTCTATATCGACCCTATAGATGATTGATATCCCCGTGTTCATTGAAACTATGATCATGCCCTTGGTCCAACCCTGTTTTTACCACCTAATCTATTTTGAAAGTATATGTGCATGTGGAAAATTATATATCTACAAATCCACTCATATTCATCGTAAGTGGAAAATTACCCATGTGTATATGAGGATTAAAAAAATATATTTTCATGCACTATTTAAGATTCGATTAACTTAGTGATTGTACAATAATTCGTCACAAAGGACAAGACATATATGTTATGGATTACGTTAATTATATGATTCACTCCAAAGAAAGCTTGTTATGATTTAATCTTATCCAGTAAGTATGGTTTCGTCATAAAATTAGCTCTACTTTAATTTCGTTACAGATACAATCAATTAAACTTCAAACCAATTGTGCTTGGAATCTTGAATAAACGACACAACTCGGGCGGTGCTAACGTTGACAGTATAATATTAACCAAGTGACGAGATATCACAGTCCCACTTGGTCAAGAACCTGGGTCAATCATTGGAGACCAGTTAGCACGTTAATAAAAATTCAATAAGATTCCTCTTTACTTATTTTTGTTTCAGAGTTAACTAAATATAAAAATCTTGTTTGGTTCTCTCTAATTATGAATAATTGGTATATACCAGAAAAGTTTGGAATGTTTGGACAGTGTTCATATGATATTTCTAAACTCTACAGCAGAAAAATGGAAAAGCATAATGAAAGAGACAAGACCTCAAACAACACATGAGTTGATGTTGCTGATATCTACACTTACAAATGTCAAGAGCGAGTTATGCAAAATTAAATAAATTATCACGTTTCAAGGAATTAATATTCCAGAGTTTTACAAGTATTATGCAATTTGAATTAAAAAGTCAGTTTATTTCACGATTAATTCTGAATTATATAATAAAAGGTACTATTTACTATTTGTATTCAGGAATGGTATACACGGAAAATTATAATGTATAAGAATTTGAGAGTCACATGATATTTCCCCAGAGACGCGTTTTGTCTCTACGAATCCTTTATTTATTTGTGTATTTAATTGTTTCATTTCTTTTTGGGTAGATTGTACATGGAAAAACACTTGTAATTCTATTTGCGTAAATATGCTGTCAACCATAATTTAATTTTCAACATTTTTAAATCTATCTTTGCTATAATGGACTGCTCAGCTTTTATAATAAGCAGTATTAAATCACGCATGTAATACTTTTTTTTATTAATTACTAGTAGTATTCAATTAGTATTTTATGAAGACAATGAAATCGTGTTTACAGACACGTGAATGAGGCATCTATCTATAAAAATAAAAACCTATATAAATAAAATAAAATTATTTATTAATTTTATTTTATTTTAACGATGTCATCTCAGTAATAAAAAATAAGAGTGCACATGTGATCGGACATTTCAAAACAAAAAAATAAAATTGATTTTTATTCTTTTCTCATTTGAATATATATTTTAAAAATTACATCAAATAGTCTAAAAATATCACTATATTTAATAATATACTTTAACTCAAACCAATTACAATTTTAAAAATTATAAATAAATTTTTGAACGCAGATTTCTTAAAATAATAGAATTAATAAATTTTGTTATAGTAATTTATTAATATTTTAACAATTTTAATTATTTTTTTTTAGAAAAGTAGATAATCTCGATAATAAATATCATCTTATATTATATTTCATTACTTACTATATTTTTAATAATTTATATATATCTATATATTTGTTTGGTTTGTAATGAATATGAAATGTTTACCATCTTCTGTAATTTATATTAATGTGAATAAACTGAAGATATGAATTTTTTTATTATTTTATATCATAAATAAAATATATTAAAAATAACAGAAATGATAATTTTATATTAAAATTTTAAATAATATTTAAGAGAAATACATTCATTGACTAAATTTTATTTAATTCAAATATAGAATAAAATAATATTTTAACATTTTAAATAAAACTAGAATATCTAATAGATATATATATATATATATATATCATATGTTTTTCATGTACATGTTATTTAATTCAAATATATAATAAATAATATTTAGCATTATATAAACTTACTTTGTTTTAAATAAAACTACAAAGTCTAATAGATATAAATATAAAATTATATTTTTAATAAAATATCCTAAGTGTTAGTACAACATAAATCAACTATATACAACGATGTCAACATACTAATCATATTCTGAAACTTAATTATTATCATGTATTTAAAAAAAAATATATAATTGCTTATTTGGATAATATGGTTTCTTTGGTCTTTAAATATAATAATATTTTATGATACAAATATTTATATTTATAAACAGTAAAAATTAGTATCAGGATATTTCTTACCTAATTTAAAGTTTTTTGTTATAATGAATTAAATTTTTTTATCTTATAGTAATTCTAAGAAAATATATAAAAGAACAAAGAGTGCTACAGAATTCAAAAAACATATAAAAGAGAAAAAGTTCCATAATTTCAGTTTGAACATAATCGACTATATATTTGTAACAAATCATCATACTTGCTATTAAAGTCGAAGCAAAACAAAAATAAGTATACTTAAATTATTTTTTGTCATTTGCTAATCCATCCGTAAGGCGGTTAAACTTTAGTTTTAAATAATTAATATGTATGGGTACGTGATTAGATCAAATTTTTATTTTTGGAAGTAAAGGCAAATTAAAAAAAAAAATATCGAGGAATAAAATAGTTTTAAGTTTTGACAACTGAGACCCGTTAATGCCCTACCTGATGACCCCCATGATGCTACGGAAAGGTATACCGTATCCGTAAACGTCATGCAAATAAAACCTCCAATCATAAACAGACCAACTGGGCTTGATTTGCAATTTTGGTTATTGCGTGCCAAAATTTTAACTTCAAAGAGTTTTGGAACGAAATACAGACAATGTTTTTTTCCATGTGAAATCTTCACTTGCACAGTTATACGAATGATTGGCACATGGTGATAATTCAAAGTCCTATTCTTTTGCCTTTTAAAACGTAAATATTTACTTGAAATTATGAATAATTAGTTATTTCAACATGCATCACCATACGACCGGCCACCGTGTGCTACATTTGATTTTTTTTTGAAAACTAATTACATAAATTCTATTAAATTCTGAAATTATGATGACTTGATAGATATAAAAATTTGGAAATCGATCTGTCAAATTTTGGAAAACTAATTACATAAATTCTATTAAATTTGGTTAAAGCTTTTTTAAAAACCATGTAATATATCTAATATTCCTCAATACATGTATATATATATATATTTTTTTTTTTTGTAAACTCAATACATGTATATATACTTGTATAGTTTTTACGTTTTTAGCAAGGAAAAAGATTCAGAAGAATATTATTTAGGGTTTGTGCGTTTCAAGGTTACTGCGACTTGGGAACGCGACCTGCGATCTGTGCAGCGACTAACGCAAATTGTAACTTTTTGTTTATTTACTATTGCGCAACTGCTCGTCCTATTAGTCACAAGTCCCTATTTCATATCGCTAAAAAGGTGAGTAAAAATCAAAATTTCCGTTGATCTAAGACTGGTTATCAGATCTTGCGACAATCAAACGGATAATATTTAGTTGCATCAACCTCGAAACGAACAAGCCTTTTTTTTTTTTTTGAACAACCGAAACGAACAGACCATTAGTCAAATTTGGTTTGCAAATCTATTGTACTTTTGTGCCTGTATGAAACCTATTTGTACTTTTGCAATTTATAGTGATACTATTAGAACGTCATTCTGAGATGGAACATTCTTTAAGAATCGACCGACATGTACATTGTTGTATATTAATGCAACTTTGATTTTTTAAAACATGGTTATACTACGGGATCCATTCATTTTATATGCATATATATAGCTAGTATGTATCTCCGTGACACCGATATTCTAAAGTAATCGATATATACAGATTTTTTCGGGAATAGGTTTTTTAAGGCGTAGTATTGTTTTAGTAGTTCAGAAAATAGTATATAACAGACTAACAGAGTATGTAAATAGATTAGTCGGTTTAGTATCCGGTTTAATATTCTGTTAGATGGTTTAATAGTTTGTTACACACTAAGCTCAGTATAAGAGGTGTGATCAATGTAAACTGTCATTTTTAATCAGAAATTAAACATATACTAGATTTTGACCCTCGCTTCGAAAACGCGGATTATTTTGGATTATAATTTTTTTGAAATAAAAAAGTAGATTCTAACTATTATATATTATTTAAAAGTTGTATTATATTGAAGAAGAATTTTTTTAAAAAATTATATAATTTATGAATTTGTTTGTTTGAGATTTTGTATGTATACACTTTTATGTAATTCTCTCTTATGCTTGAGCATTTTAATCAGAACCAAAAACTGAACCGAAATCGACTAAAAAAATATACAGATTTGGGTCTGGTCCGGGTCCAGAGCAATAACTATTGGATATTTTTTTGGACCCGCAAGTGTTTGTCGAGTCCATGTCTTACCCGAGACCCGATCGTGTATCCAAAAATATCCAAAATATTTTGTGTACATTAGTTATATTTGAGATTTTCAACGAATAATTTTAGTTATCAGGTTTGTATTTTCGGTTATAGTTTCGGGTTTCAGGTACAATTTCAAAATTTAAAATATAATATTGGGTATTTTTTGGTTTCTCGGATCAGATTTCATGTAAAATTTTGGATCTTTTTGGATATTTGAATATTTTGGATATTTGCTTGAGTATTCGGGTATGTCTTTGTGTTGTGTGTTTTTTGGTTTTTCAAATATTTTTTGGATTTGGGGTATTTCAAGTCTTTTTCGGGTATTAGATATCCAAACCGATCTGGACCCGTTATGTATCCAAAAAGTACATGTGTTTCATATGTATTTGAATTATGGATTTGTACCGGAAAGGAACCAACCCGAACCTAAAATTTTCAAAATTAGGTCTAAATACATAAATTATTATATGAATATGTCTGAATATAATTTTGGTTTTGGTGATGTATTGGTCATCGTTTATAATATAGACAGTATGATTCACATGAATTAATAGTACTTGGTAAAATAAAGGTAATACAAAATAAAAATGATATTCTAAATATATTATCGTAGATTTTTATAGATAATATTCTAAGGATATTAATGATACTCTAGATCAGAATCTTACATATAGGAGCTAATACATTATTAGGAGATATTTAGAAAGATTATTTAGTTGGTCTAGGTAAATTAATGAAATAGTCCAAACAATATTTTTAAGTAGATTTATTAAAACTCCTTCTCTTTTAATAGTATTGATTCATCTTCTCTAACAATATATTTGATTTTACATCTGTGTGGTTTATTAATATATACTACTTTGGTATCAAAAGATTAGTACATTGTTACCATTACTCTGATACAAGTCTCCTAACATGTTTTTAGCACACAAAAAAAGTTTCCTAACATGTTAAAATAGCAATTTATTGTTGCTGACAGTATCCAACATAAGAAACTTTTAATATGCAACACGCAATACAATGATGTGTGATTAAACACGTAAGAAATTAGAATCTCAGGATGCTCTTAGGTTCGCAACAATCTGTATTTTGTATACTCTACAATATTTAAATCTCAGATATAACTTTGATTCTGTAGAAGTTTTTATTTATTTGCCGCATAATTTATTGATAGAAGTCACGGACAACATTCTGATATTTTTTAATTAAAAACAAAAAATCTAGCGAGCTGTGAATTCCGTCGTCTGGAAGACCAAATTGCTCAATGGTCCTTAAAAATATTCGTTTTGGAAACATGCATTTATAAAATAAAATACATTGTTTGTCTCTTTTGTGAATTCATTAATTTGGTCTTTCTAATTATCGTACCGTCCCATTCTCAATTCGATCAGTCGATCTGTAACGCCATATTTTGAAACCCTAAATATATTTATTATTATCCTTGAATTATTTGTAAGAGAATTCACCTAAACCGAAACACTCTTATTAAGACAACTATAAATAAATAAATAAATATATATATATATATAATATTATTTGAGAAATCAGGTTCTTATATGTCACGATCACGTTAATTTTTACCATGTTTAATTACATAAGAATCTTTAATGACTAAAATATTATATTTTATTGGCATTATGAAAAATTATTTAATAAATTATGTAATTTTTTTACAAAATTTTTTAATTTCTTTTTGTTTATATTTTTCAAATAAAATGTATAATAAAAAGAAATATTCATATAATAAAAACAAAAATTATATTTACAAAAAGGAAAGAAAAAATATTTTATGAAAATATTTTTTTATATATAATGTGATTTTATAAAAAGGAAAGTTCACAAAAAAACAGTTTTGATGTTAAAAAATAAACATATCTTTAAAACATAATACTAAACAGCATAATACATGTTTTAAAATTGATGAAATTTTTATATTTATATCAATCTTTTTTCTCAGATTATTAAAAAAAGTAATTTAAATAGCATATACTAAAATATCATTGAGGAACTTAAAAATATTTTATATTTTCTAATATTGAGATGTTTATTAATTTTTGTATAATTTCTTTTGGTTATATTTTTAATTTTTCACATTCATTAATTAAACTATATATAGAGAAATTTACAGACTTTAGTCAAACCTAATATACCACTAAAATTTATTTAAGGCTTAATAGTTTTATATATTTATACAACATAATATACCTCTATTAAGAATGCATAAACCAGTAGGAATTTTTATGCTTAAGGTTATTTATAATAATTTTTAATTTATATTTTATACATCTTAAGTATAAAGTTACTTAGAATTTTACAATAAAAATATTTTGTAAATATTAATATCCGTTCATGAGTTTTCATAAATTTTATAGGTAATGTTTGTCTATAAAACTTGGTACCTATCATCATTTCAGTTTTTATACTATTTTTGCAAATCAACAAATGTCAAATTATACAAAAGAATTTTAAAAAGTACATACACATATTTAATAGGAACTGAACTAATGTAGTTTAACTAGAATCAAAAGTAATTGTGTTTTGATTTGAGGAAATATGTGTAACTTAATATAACCCACAAAATGAGTAATTAAAATATCTAACTTTTTATGTTCATAATCATAAGTCTCAATGCAAAATAACTAAAAAAAATATCAATTTTTTTTATCTATTTTAACATAAAAAATATAGTTATACTTTAATAAGTAAATACATTTTAACATATCCAAGTAGTAACCAAATTGACTAAATGTTAAATATCCAAACTACATGTTTATTTAAAATAAAATAATATTATATAAAAATAAATCATACATACAAATTACAAAATAATAAAAATTAAAACATTAAAAAATTAATATATTTATTTAGAAACATTTATATCCGTGCATGAGCTACTATATATATATATAGAAAAAATTTCGTTGTGCTGGTGCCCGTGATGGATCGATGGATTTAAATAAATAAAGCTCAATTCAAATTTAAGATATTTAAAGAGCATATTTCAATTTTTGTTTACACTTTTCTGAACAGATGGTTCGAATAATATTTTTGGTTGGCACCAATTTGATTAATAGCTACGATTAACAGCACTGGTACGTATTGTTTATTTCGGTAGCTATAAATTATCTTAACTTTTCTTAGTTGGCTATAGCGGTCTACTCTGGGTGTAAAGTTAGATATATTAGGTTTCTTTGTCATTTTCTTATATATCATAATTCGTTGAACGTTTTTCTTTCACAAATAGCAATATACAAATTACAATATATAGGATTATACAATATAATCCGTAACAGAAAACGTACATAAACAGAGTTTCCTTGCAACATGGTAAGCTTCGAAAACTTGCATTCACAATATGCAAAACAATTGCACAATGACTGAGAGCTTATCTAGATGCACTAGTTCCTTTATTAAAGACTTATAGTTACATATCGATATCGTAAATTAGATTAAGGTTAATATGTCATGCATTCGTCATGCTAGAACAAACAAGGAGGCAATGAAAATAATAGAATAGAACAAGGGTCTTGACTCTTCCATATACAAAAAATGGGCATGTTTAAGACATTATGTGAATGTGTAAAAGGCAAAAAAAAAGACGGGGAAGAAGTCAGAGATGAGGAAGGTGAGATGGGAAAAGAGTACAGTGGGATAAATAAGATGAATCCATACAACAACTTGGCTATTTCAGATTCAGACACAATACTTCTCCTCATAGACATTGATAGAGTGATGGAGAGAGGCTTTGTCTCTTTGTTGTCCCTACTATTTAAAGTCAACCAAGTCTCCTCTTGATCCCATAACTTCTCAATGTTTTGGGCATTTGGCAGGTAAATAATTTCAGAAAACATACTCATTATATTTTATAGCCATAAAAATAAAAAGATAAAAATACCCCATATATTAGTTCAAAGATTTTTTTGTAAAATTAAATATTTCAAGTGATAGTATCTTGGAAATACTGAGAACTTCTTAAAATGATTGTTTAGAAAGGCAATATTCAATAGAACCAGACCAGTGTAGGTCCTTCAGTAGGCTATCCACCTACCGTTTTCTACTCATGTTCGATCTCCAATTGTAAGCTACCTCCAGTGTAATCCAATTTTGTTTTTCTTCTCTCTCTTTTTTTGCCTACAGACCATTCTGTTTCCTTTATTTAACTAGTTTACTCACCAAACTTTGTGTTTGATATCCACTCTGTTATTAGTAATAAGTTTTTGTTTAGTTTTCCCCTATCTAAATAGCCATCTATATTAAAATTATTGCATGTAACAATTGTGAATCACTATATTTTGCTGAGTGAAGAAATTCACTGTCCAAAATTCACATAATGAGCTACAAAAATTAGAGGTAAAATGAATAAAAATAAGCCTGGTTAGTTAGGGTCGGATATCTCTGCTACTCTGTAATAGCTATTTTAATTTGCTGTTCAGTCTGATTCTAAAATTGAATAACAGCAAGGTTATGAAGTTAACATTTTTACCAATATTCGTTAGGTACAAAAAAATTACAAATTTGTAAAAAAAGTTCACATGGATATTCGCTTTGCTTTCGATATATACATATGTATAATAGTTTAAAAAAATCTGTGGAATATTGTTTTGATGATATTATCAAATGGCTGAAGATACGGGAATCTAAGACTTGAGTTGAAGTAGAAGTAAAGAACAAGAGGAAAATAACAGAAGATACAACTCAAGTCCAAGAGATGCGTCAACATAGAACTAAAGACATCAAATATAAAACGCGTATCAATACAAATTCAACTCCAATTATTTTGGCCATAACTTAAATGGCTAGGCATAATAAATAGATAGATATTTTGGAACTAATAGGACGCTACAAGTCCTCCATCACATTTTTGGATTTTCTATAACTAACTCTATTATTTGAGTTCTTATTACTATGACTAGGTCCTTGTCCGCGCTATGCGCGGATAGTATTTTGATTTGTTTTTTTATATTTTTGTACTATTATGTCAATTATTTAGTTTTATAAAATGTTATGTTTTAACTGTAAATTTGGAATTAAAAATTTAATTTTCTCTTACTATAAAATAAGTTAATTTTTTTGAATTTTACCACAACATATTATAAATGAAGAGAATATAGTTGGTCTTTATATTCTTATTTGGTGTAATATTGAAAATTTTGATGGTTTGTTTAAATAGTTTTTTTAAATTATACTCCCTCCGTTTTTTAATATAAGTAGTTTTAAAGCTATGCACATAGATTAAGAAAATCATTAATTTCTTATATTTTCGAAACAAAAACATCATTAATTATTTACCTAACCACAATTCAACCAATAGAAAAATAGAAGATATATTATCATTGGTTAGACAACATTAATTATTAATAAATGTAACATAGAAAACCGAAAATGACATATAATTTGGAACAAAAAAGTTTCTCTAAAACGACTTATATTGAAAAACGGAGGGAGTATATTTTAGGATTGATTTTCGTGACTATATTCTATACTTGTCTAAAAAAAATTGTTTGTCCCATATAGACATCCACATAAATATGGACTTCTGATAAATTTGTTCATTGGGATATTTAGTTTCACTTTCAACTTTATTCTTTTTTTTTGCACCCTCATGCTAGCTTGTGAAGCTAGCCAACTTGGTGCAAAAGGATTTACAAAAGCTGATCGAGATACGATCGGACACCTTTTGCTAGGCTATTCGTACGGAATTTTAAAGATCTAGAAATATAAGCAATAGAAAGTTCAGAAAATTCTTTGGATACAGCCTGTATTTCGTCGAGCTCCGAGTCCAACGCAGGCCAATCTTCCTCCTTTTGAATGAGTATAACCAGTTGTTCACAGTCGATTGAAAGACCATCTCTCTGTGTCCAAACTTCAGTATCACTTGCATTGCCCATAGCAAACCTTCAACTTCCACTTGCAATGTGATTTGGTGCGTGTATACCGGCCCTTTCTCCAAACACACCATCCATTAACACAAAGCCAAGTCCAGATATGTCTCTTTCATTTATCCAGGATGTCTAGCAGGAGCGTTTCTTTGCGGGGAAACAGTTGTGTCCGTTACCTCAACTCCCATATCAATCTCCATAATCTCGTCTATACGTTGAGCTATCCTCCAACATTCTGTTTCAATTTTATTCGCTAATGGGAAAGACATAATTCCTACGACACTATTAATGATTGTTTTTTTTTTGTAACACCAATACGACAAACTTATGTTTTATTTGACAAAACTCTTATTTTAATTTTGTATTAAAGAATCAATCATATTTTATATTATCCATAATTTTAGTAAATTTACTTATTTGTTATGTTTTTATTAGGTTTTAGCTAAATCATTGATTTATTATTTATTTTTAGCCAAGTCATTAATTTATTAATTTAAAAAATACCCTTAATTAATATTATATATATATTAAAAATGAATTTTATTTTAGTAATATTAAATTTCTATTTTATATTAAAATTTAGTTAGTTTTTCTTATTTTTCATATTTTATTAATTTTTAGACTTTTAGATAGGTTATTGATTTATTATTAATTTCTAACTGATTCGCTAATGTGTTAATTAAAACAATACCCTTAATGAATTTTATATATTATTAAAAATGAATTTCATTTTAATCATATAAAATTTATATGTTATATTAATATTAAATATTTGATTCTAAAATAATATAATAAAATTATCAAAAAATTTTAAAATAAGATAATTCTAATATATATTTTGTTGTATCTGAAAAAAAATATTTTTTATTATAAAAGTTAAAAAGATACAAAAAATTATAATTAAATATTATTCAAGAAAAAAACATTTATATAAAGATATTTTCTAAACTATTTCTAAGATATGAGTGTTTAAAAAAATTTAACACGGAATGTTTACAACACGGGATTATGCTTATGAGAGAGTGGCTCGGGAATGGGCTTCGATATGGGTCGAATGGACTCCGAAAATAGCTTTTTTTTTAACTTAAGCCCAGTCCGGATGACATGGCATCTTGGTTGGTTCACAATATTTTGCTCATGTGGCAGGGCTTAGAAATGAGAGATTTAGTCCCTTTTATATAGTAGGATTTGGTAAGAAGTTTGTGTTGTTTATTTGGACTGTGTCAGTTCAAGGTTTTGAATGGTTATACTAATGCTTGTTGATTTTATCTGTTAATAACTTTTTTTTTATTACTGTGATTTTTTTCTATGGGGCTTTTTTTTTTTTTTGGAACTCCTTTTTTTTTTTCTATGGGGTTTATTTGCCAAATAACCAAACAAAATGGAAAATTAGATTTTGGGAGAAAGAGTAGAGAGAGATAGGAAGAAAAAATAGGAAAGAGAGGGGAGAGTTTTAGTTAGTTAGTGTATTTATGTTTTTTTGTTGTATATAGGGTGTTGGTGCAATTTCCCTTTAAATTTTTTTTTTTTTTGACAAAATTTCCCTTTAAAATTTTGAATGATTAGCAAAAAACAATTTTGATCTCTAGCAGGTTATTCAGCTACGTTGAGTACATTCCTCAAACCTGAAATGTTCATAGCATATCTTTTCAAAATTCATTTTCGTGGGTGCAATTTATATGTGGTTAGTGAGTTTATTTGGAGTAAATATCTCAAAAATTCAGGTATATAGCACTTTTTTCTCGTTATAAACATATTTTTTTCTGAAATGAGTTTGCGTTATTGTCGTGAATTGGTGCTTTGGCTACGCGACATGTTTTTAACGTCGTTTCTATGGTCATATGACATGAGAATTAGTGCTTAAGTGCTTTGGCTAAACAATGTTTCATGAGTGCAATTTATATAAACTTTATGCATAGTAAATAACTTGTGATCAAATGAGCCCCTGGATGGGTAGAAAAAGACAGCGTTAAGAGTCGGTCAAACAAGTGATCAAAGTCTACAAGACAACTAGAATCCAAGAATTCAGTAATTAAATGCATTGAGCATTTTTTTCAAGTCGCGTGTCCAGTTGAAAAGTGGAAAAATGTTTTCTGGAATTCTCGATTCTAAGGAAAGGTAAAATTTGGAAAGTAAGTAAAGTCAAAGCGATTAACCGGTGAGATAATCAATTCCAAGGAAGCCATGCCATTGTTGGGTCTACTCGTATAGAATTGTTTTGGAAAGTGTTTCCTAGGTTGAATCTTAGTAAGATATAATCCCAAGTATGAACATGTCGGTATGAGAATGGGGTGATCTAAGGTGTGATCTGAGCAATGCTTCATCTATGACGTGATTGGAGCCTATTAGAGTTGATCCACGGCAACTACAAAATATGTCTTGACGATCCAAACAGGCCATTAGTGAAATTTGCCTTGAAGGCTTGAACCATGTAGTATTAGGTGCCTTAAACTTCTGATTTTTTTAGGCCTAACGTTGGCATACATGTATAACGTTTACCTGGTTAAACTACAGAATTTATTTTTTGTTACATCGTTAAACTGTAGACATTTTTACTCGTACTCGATAGTTCAGTATTGTTTGTATCATTGTGTAGAATAAGTCAAGATATTTGTGAACCATATGAATAAGTAGGACGACTCACAATTATGTATTTGTTCTTTTTTGGTCTTTGCTTAAACAAAGCTTTGACTGTTTACCAAAGAAAATATAATTTTATTTAATTACCTTGTTTATGGTCAAAATTCATCTTTTTTTTTTGGTAAAAAATTAAATTTATTATATTCATCAAAAAGGAGTCATACATTCATCAGTTCTTTCTTTTCAGATTTTTTTACTATTTAAGCGATTTATTATTCAAAATTCATTAATTAACTACCAATTTCAACCATAAAGTCTTCTCTCATTAATTATTTGTAGTCAAACTTAACTCAATTATAATTGCATTGTACCCAATGGAATATCGTAGAAAAATCTAGTCAAGTAAAATGTATTGAGATTAATAAATTTCGGAACTTTTTCGGATTTAGAAGGAAAAATAGAAGTGTCAAAGAAATTGAACTACGTCAAAGTCACTTGATTCAAGAAGAAGGATAAACCAATTAAATTCCGTAAGAACAGAAAACAAATAAATAAAACAGGAAATAATGTCATCTAAGTAACACGTGAACAGAAACTCATGCTAATTAATTTTCTTACTTAGTCTCTTGACCGAAAAATATTCATCTCCAAGTTTTTAAAAATAATTAAAAAAAATTACTCCTCCTTCCTCATTTCACTATAAATACAACACCATCCTCTCGTCTCCTTCATCACCAAAAAAAAAACACAACCTTCTGTACCAAAAAAAAAACAGAGAGAAAAGACAGAAAACCAAAAAAAAAAAGAAGAAAAAAGAAAAATAAACAAATTTTCTTTTATCTTTTTTTTTCTTCTATAACATTTGCACTTTCTCTTGTTGTGTTGTATGAAAATGGGAGCTAAAGATACGGCGGCGCTAGAGACACAGTCCATCGAGGAAGATTTCGACCAGCCATCTCCTCTCCGTAAGATCATCTCCGTCGCTTCCATCGCCGCCGGTGTACAGTTCGGGTGGGCCCTGCAGCTCTCTCTCCTCACTCCTTACGTACAACTTCTCGGTATCCCTCACAAATGGTCCTCCCTCATCTGGCTATGCGGTCCCATCTCCGGCATGATTGTTCAACCCATCGTAGGTTACTACAGCGACAGGTGCACGTCGAGATTCGGTCGCCGTCGTCCCTTCATCGCCTCCGGAGCCGCCTTGGTCGCCGTCGCCGTGTTCTTGATCGGTTACGCCGCCGACATCGGGTACAAAATGGGTGACAAGCTCGAGCAAACGCCGAGGGTTCGAGCCATAGGGGTCTTTGCTCTCGGGTTCTGGATCCTCGACGTTGCCAACAACACTCTCCAAGGCCCTTGCCGCGCTTTTCTAGCCGACTTAGCCGCGGGAGACGCTAAAAGAACGCGAGTCGCAAACGCGGTTTTCTCCTTCTTTATGGCGGTTGGAAACGTTTTGGGATACGCGGCTGGTTCATACACGAACCTACACAAAATGTTCCCGTTCGCGATGACGAACGCTTGCGATATATACTGCGCGAATCTCAAGAGCTGTTTCTTCTTGTCCATCACGCTCCTCCTCATCGTCACCGTCACGTCTCTTTGGTACGTTAAAGATAAACAATGGTCTCCTCCGCCGGTTAACCCCGGTGAGGAGAAGACTAAGACTGTTCCTTTCTTTGGAGAAATCTTTGGAGCGTTTAAAGTCATGGAACGTCCCATGTGGATGCTTTTGATCGTCACGGCTCTTAACTGGATCGCATGGTTCCCGTTTCTTTTGTTCGATACTGATTGGATGGGACGTGAAGTGTACGGTGGAAGCTCACAAGGAGACGATAGAATGAAGAAGCTGTACAACGAAGGAGTGCACTCTGGTGCGTTGGGACTTATGTTTAACTCTATTGTTCTTGGTTTCATGTCACTTGGTGTTGAGTGGATTGGTCGGAAAGTGGGTGGTGCTAAACGGCTTTGGGGGATTGTGAACTTCATTCTTGCTGTTGGTTTGGCCATGACGGTTCTTGTTACAAAGTTGGCGGCGGATTACCGGAAAATAGCAGGTCCTTATGCCGGACCGTCGCCCGGTATTAGAGCTGGAGCGTTGAGTCTCTTTGCTGTTCTTGGTATACCATTGGCTGTAAGTGTTCAGCTTTTGTCTTTTATTGTGTTTTAACATTTTTGTCTATATATATGATATTAACCAAATTCTTTTTTTTTTACAGATTACTTTCAGTATTCCGTTTGCACTAGCCTCCATATTTTCAAGCAGTTCCGGCGCCGGCCAAGGTAATTTTTATAAATTTATTTACAAAATATATTAAAAATCTCGTTAATTTTAGAAAATCTAATTGTCTGACAATGTGTGACCAGTTAATTAGCATTAAATAAGTTCAAACGTTTGAATTGAATAAATTTACTGAGAGATATGTTTTCAACTTTATCCATATCTAATTAAAATTTAGTTTTCCTTTTTTTTTGCCAAAAAAACGAGGGAGTCAAATTTTCATTGTAACTAACTTGTTCAAAACCTTCTGTCGTTATATAATAACTACAAGTCTAATTGGATTTATTAGTTTAGTGATACTATTGACATCTTTATGTTATTCGTTCATGTATCTTTTACCCATGAATTTTCTGTAATTTACCTGATATAGCTGAAACAAAAAAAAAGTTTCATTTCTAACTTAAATAATTAAAATTTGTTTGTTTTCTTCTTGTTTTTTTACAGGGCTTTCTTTAGGAGTTTTAAATTTGGCGATTGTGATACCACAAATGATAGTATCACTAGGAGGAGGACCTTTCGACGCGCTCTTTGGCGGTGGAAACCTACCGGCGTTTATACTGGGAGCAATTGCAGCGGCGATCAGTGGAGTATTAGCGTTTACCGTTTTACCTTCACCGCCTCCGGACGCACCTGCCTCTTCAGGAGCCATGGGATTCCATTAGTTTTACTTCTTATGTTTTAATTTTCTTATAAACCTCATCATCAAATACAGCAGTATACTTCAAAATTGCAAAACCCAAAAAAAAACAAAAAAAATAATGCATAATAACCTTGGGTTGTCTGTATTTCACTCTTCCGTTTAGTTTCTTTTTCTTGTTATCGATTATCAATTTAAAATAGATTGTGTTTTCTTTTTAATGTTTGTTTGATCGTTGGTAACTTGTGTCTGAGTATGGTAAAGGAAAGATCCAACTACAGAAAAGAACTCTAGCATAAGAAATCAATCCTGGTAATTAATTTTGTGACAATGCATTAAACATGGAGAAAAAGTTGCAATAGGTGTTATGATTTTCTAAGCCCCCAAAAATAATCAAACTTAGCCGGTAACCAAAATTACCACTAGTTCAGTCTAAAACAAATAACCCTTTTTATTTGTTTGATTATATCGAGCTTATTTATCTGGACCCAGTGTTTGAAACATTGGGCCTTTAAGGCCCTGCTCAATATGTGTATAACTTTAGGTGGGGAAACTGATAAACAAATGCTTGAATTCATAGAACATAATTTGTCGGTGACATTCATTATCAATTCTAAGCAGTAATGTGGCAACATCATTATCATTCAGGATTTTGCATAGACCTCTCAGTGTAATGTAAACTCTATGTGTATATTTTTTTTTTGGGTCAAAAAACTCTATGTGTATATATATATCAACACTTGTAACAAAACGATTGCATAGACTCCTCTCGGCACAAAATCTATATTATCAGAAATTGTAAATATAGTGTAGTTAGGCTTAATTAAGGCGTATCTATATTGTAACGAGGATTAGATCGATTATCGTAGAAAGAAACATATTATAGTGTATGTAGTTTTTTTGGGACAAATTATAGTATATGTAGTTAGGCTTCAAAGTTTAAACCTAACTACTTAATTGCACAAACACTATAAAAAAAATTATATATATATATAATTTTTTTTACAACAAACAACTATTTTCTGATTAATTAAACCGTAATACAATAACCAATGTGACAAAGTTCACAATAAAATCTTAACTAATATATAAGAATGAGGATATGATCAAATTAATATTATATAATGTTTTGGCCTAAAAGATTACGGTTTTTACTTTTCAACTTATTTTTTTTTTACAAAAATATTAACGTAATTTAAATGATAGAATAAAAGAAAGAAAGAAATAAAAACAGTAAACCATATTTAAATTTTGTTTTTGTAAGTAAAAAACAAACAAAAAAAAGGGGAGTGGTGGCGCCGGGAAGTGACGGTGGTAGGGTCATCAGTAATTTACTTTCTCCTCCAAAGCAAATTATCCTCTAACATCCATCTACCAAGCAAGCAAGCAACCTCCTCTTCGCTTTTTCTTACCAGAGCCGCAAAACATCTCTAGCTTCGATCCGATCTCGCCAATTTAGGGTTTTTGAAGTTTCAGAAAGAAAGTTTCGATCTTTGGGGAATTCGAATGGCGGAATCAGGAGGGTGGCGTGATTCGTACAGAGGAATGTCCTCTGATAACATCAAGGGTTTGGTGTTGGCCATCTCTTCTAGTTTATTCATCGGAGCTAGCTTCATCGTCAAGAAGAAAGGTCTCAAGAAAGCCGCCACCACCGGCACTAGGGCAGGTATTCAATTGAACAAGTAGCTTTTGTTATGGGGACCTCTAATTCTATCGAAAGATCCCACCTTTATCATGTGTTCGTTAGGAAGAAGCTGGGATCTCTCTAATTGTATTTGAAAAATCTCAGCTTTATTGTGTGTTCTTTCCTCTGTTGAGGTTTACTTAACACCCACATTGTATAGGTGTTGGTGGCTACTCTTATCTTTACGAGCCTCTTTGGTGGATCGGCATGACTACAAGTGAGTCCTCTTCCTTTGGCGTTGGCTAATCTTAAACCTTCTACTTACTGATACTCTTTTGTTTTCTCCTACTTGTAGTGTTACTTGGTGAGATTGCCAACTTTGCTGCTTATGCTTTTGCACCCGCTATACTTGTCACTCCTCTTGGTGCACTCAGTATCATCATCAGGTAAGAGAATATGCTCATGTCTTTGACTCTTCTACATGCGATGTTTCTCTTATACCCTTTTTCGATGGATCTCAGTGCTGTCTTGGCTCATATTATATTACGAGAGAAACTACACGTTTTTGGAATTCTCGGCTGTGCCTTGTGTGTTGTGGGTTCAACTACAATTGTCCTACATGCTCCTCAAGAACAGGAGATTGATTCTGTGCTTGAAGTTTGGAACCTTGCAACTGAACCAGGTGCATTGTCTGAACTACCTATTGATCCGTTTTTTTCCTCCTTACAGTCAATTTTTTTTTTCTAACGTTGGTCTAGTTTTGTTGCAGCATTCATGTTCTATGCGAGCATTATTATCGGGGCGGCTGTGTTTCTTATTATCCGCGTTGTGCCCCAATACGGGCAGACAAACGTAATGGTTTACATCGCTATTTGCTCCCTTGTGGGATCATTATCGGTATGTTGTTTTCGATATTTCCAGTTTGTATATTCTATTTTGCTCAAAGAACAAGTGATTGATCAAACATGTGAACACAGGTGATGAGCGTAAAAGCACTTGGAATAGCATTAAAGCTGACATTTTCTGGAACAAATCAATTGTTTTATCCTCAAACTTGGGTATTCACCTTGGTCGTACTAACCTGTGTGATAACCCAGTTGAACTACTTAAACAAGGTAAAGTAATTGCGCTTCATTTTAGATGTCTTCCTTAGTTACTAAACTATTTGCATTATTACTTGCAGGCTCTTGACACATTCAATACAGCTATAGTATCTCCTATATACTACGTAATGTTCACATCACTAACTATATTGGCCAGTGTTATCATGTTTAAGGTAACCTTCCGACACAAAACGTAGATAGTTTACATGTGGACTGCTGCTATGGTACAAGAATCAAATAACTCTTTTTTTATGTGCTTTGTGTTTATTGAACAGGACTGGGATAGGCAAAACGGTACTCAAATTGTCACAGAAATGTGCGGATTCGTTACAATACTTTCAGGCACTTTTCTTCTCCATAGAACGAAGGACATGGTCGAGGGTGCGTATTCCATTTCAATTTGTAGCACTTCTTATGTGAAATGAGAACTTAGATTATCCTATACTCTCTCAGCTATTAGTAAACATGTATTTATTTACACACTCCTATCTAAAGTTTGAGCAATATAGCTCTCTGTTAACGATTGAGCATATAATCTTAGTCTGTATGCCCTCTGGAGTTTCTAGGAGTTTGCAACTGAACTGATCGTTGTTGCTATGTTATTGCAGGTTCATCGGTAATATTGCCGTTGCGGATAAGCAAGCATGCGAATGAGGATGGGTTTGAATCGGAAGGCATTCCACTTAGACGCCAAGAGTCTCTCATGTCAGTTTAAAAGCTGTTATTGCTTTGTTTCCCAGTCTAGTGCAAGCCAGAGAGCGTCAACTTTTTATCCCCTTATCTCGATCTACAATGAACGTGGACCATGGTTCTTCTGTCCTAACAATCACATATGGTCCAAGAAGATCAAGAAGGTAAAAAGTGGACGATCAGATCATCTTCTTCTCGGTAAATATGCTGTGAATTCAATCAAACATATGGCATTAGCACACACCCACGCATAAACCCTTTTGTGACCTTTTAGATTATTTCTTTTTCAATGTAAAACTGAGATGGGTTTTGCTTAAAACTGAATGTTTTCAATTCAATATTTAAATCATTGATTTTTTTATCGATGTGTGTGTGAAGAGCTCATGCATATCAGGCGATGGGAAAAAACGAACACAAACAAAGAGGCATCAGAAATGTAGTCATAAAATGACACTGCGTGATATCATATTACAAGGGTCTGAACCACAGTGACCAGAACTGAGCAAAGCAGTTAGCAAGTGATGGCGTTTTCCATATTTTTAACACTCGCTTGAAGCTTCCTCTCCTTCACTTTCTGAGCCTCCAAAGCCCCAGCTGAAAAGATGGAGAAATGACACGTTGCAAAAGATGTATTCCCACACAACTATAAACATACCTTCCAAATTTTAAAACTCCAAAAATAGATTACTTGTTCTTCCTTCTTTAATTCATTGGCAATATGATTTGCGTCGTATAGATTCAAGCAATACCTAGCTAGAGGCCATACATATAGAGAGATCAGAGATGGAGGAGCTTGATGCACCAATACAAATTGATGAAACACACATTATTAATCATTAACTCATATGGGTTTTGAATTTTCTCAAAAGCTTCACCTGCTCTGTCTCATTTCCTATATTCTTGTTGGCATGGACCATCATCGCCTATTAAATCATTCACTATGCTTACAAACTCGAGTTAGTTTTTTTTCTTGCTTTGACTAACAAGAAATTAACAAAGACAGAGAGGGTATTCACTTCAAGAGAGAAATGAATATCATACCCTTTTTTTTTTTAAATTCTCGCTTAAGATAAGCCATGTCCATAGTAAGGCAAGTAAGCCCAAAGCTGAGTAGTGGTGAGCACAATTGTAGCATCATGTGACATAACTCCATGCATACGTGAACTCTAAGTGCATGTTGATAAATAGAAGTACTATAAAATTCGAGAAAACTAAGATAGCATCGGAGGGCCGAACTCCACTCAAAACTTTCACATGTCAGCAAACACCACAAAAGTTTTGCATTTATAATGTGTATTTCTTATTTACTTTTAAAAAGGTTTAATACTTATAGTTAATTATATATTATTGAAATTGATGGTTAAAATGTAATATACAGAAGAAAAAAAATTAATTTGAAGTTTTTTTAAGGATCATTCACCGTCACCGTCAAAATGAAGTTTTTTTTTGTATATAAGACAAGACTAGATTTTGACCCGCGCAGGCGCGCGGATGTACATTTTGAAAAATATGTTGATATTTGTTTTTCATGTAATTATTAAGGTTTTACAAAATGAATCCAAAGAACAGAACCGATACCGATCCGAAAATATAGTACCAAACCCGAACATAAATTGATTAAATATTCGAATTATTCAAAATTTTGTTATTTAGAGAACCAAATCTGATCCGAACCAAAGTATTCGGGTACCCGAATTTATCTAAAAATAGATTTATCTACTTATATATATATATTAATTATTTTTAGATTTAACGTATATAAAACATTAAGAATGATACTTTTAAATTGGTTTAAATACTTGAAAATATATATATATATAGTCAAAAGTAAATATCTGCAATAGTTAAAGTATACTCAAATCACCAAAAATACTTAAAATAATTATTGATTCCGTATCCAAAATTTTAAATCAAACCAATTGATATGTTAAGTTTAGGTATTCTGACATATGTTATTCAAATTTATAGGTAATATATTATTTTATTTATAGATTTTGAGAAATTTAAAATAGATAATGATTTAAAACTTTAAAAATAATTTAAATGGGTTATCCAAACGCGAACCAAACCCGCATAGATCCGAATCAAACTCAAACCAAAATTTAGAAACATCCTAACAGGGCTTAAATCTTTGACTCCGAAAACCCGAAACACAAACCGATCAGAACCAAACCCGTATGGGTGCCCGAAATCTCATCCCTATTCATTATTATATATCGTATACTGTCATCATATAATTAATTGTATTTTATACGTACCATCATATAAGTAATCATATAATTAATAGTATTTTATACGTGCCATCATATAAATAATTACATATATTATATTTATAAAACTTAATAGGAAATATAAAAACGATAATTTGAGTTGGTATTTCAAATTGGGCTTTGTATTGTATTTTTATTATATATATTGACAACATTTTTGTATAATGGTTATTGAAAAATAGTTTAGTAAAAATCCATTTTTGAATATATGTATTAGTTTTTAATCAACTTTAAATATTTATTTTGATTTGAAATATGTGTATAAAGTTTAATTTTGTTTTATGGTTAGTTTAGAAAAGAAAAAGTTTTAGGCGATTAGATTGACCCGTTTTCGTATATTTTAAATCTCGCCCAGATAGATAGTTTTTTATAATATGATGGACTTTTAATTTTTCTTAAAAACATAAGCCCAATACTTTTTTTTTCTTAATACTACTATCCTTGTTTCCAAACAAAATTAATTTTTTTTTAAAAGACTACAATTTATGTTTCCAAACACTCCAAATTTTTTTAATAGTCCTATTCAAGTCTCCAAACACTCCAATTTTGTACTTGAGTTTTAATAAGATAGATAGATGGATAATTATGATACAATAGTAACAAAAATAGGCGAGGATAGTTAATAAAAATCATTTAAGCCTAATTTGATAGGCAAACAGTTTTTTTTCCGGTGAAAGGATTAGTTCCTTAGGAATAGGTATGTGGAATATTTGTTTTAAATGTAATTGGAATTTTGGATTAAATCGACACATTTCCAATTTTTATAGTATATAGAAAAAAAGAATATTCCATGAATTAGGCAAGTGCAGATTTTTTTTTTTTAAGATTGATATCGTATTAGTTAATGTGATTGCTTAAATATAGGAGTTGCTATTGAATATCATTGATTTTAGTATTATTCTTGCATTAACGTTATATATATACCGGAAATATTTTAAAGCTTAGGATACATGCATTGCGATTATTCTCGGTTTCGTTTGGTAGTATTTTATAGAATACTGAGATCAAATTCCATCACAGAAACAAACTTTAGACATAAACTTTTACAATTGATTGATTTATTGGTGGTTATTTAAACAGTATTTAGATGAATCACATTACTAACATGAAAATCCTTAGAATCAAAGTAATCATACATTGCACTATCGTTTAAAAATGTGGATAATATTATGCTTATTTATTTTGGTTGACAGGTTGGTTATATGTTATAATTAAAGATTTAATAAAAGTTATAGGTCCAACTTAAACAAAGATCAAGTTTGGTAAAAAGAGGTTTAATTTTATTAAGGTAAACGAATTTGGATAAATTAGGAAAGTAGTTAAATGTCAAAAAGGGTCAGTGGCATTATCTTGTAATTATTGAGGAAAACTCAGGGTTAAGTACTATTTGTACTCCTGTTTTAATAGTTTAGATAGGTTGGGTTGAAAGTTGTAAAACTCAAAACCCTAATTTCTACTAAAAGAGAGAGAGAGCCCCTCCCATCGAGCCGTTTTCATCTTCCTTAGGAGACACAAAACTTTTATTCTTCCCCTTGGGATCGAAACAACAATGATGACATTCTATCTTCCGGCAGATTTAGAAGAAGAAATACTATCTAGGGTTCCGACCACATCTCT
This sequence comes from Brassica napus, assembly GCF_020379485.1. Taxonomy (NCBI): domain Eukaryota; kingdom Viridiplantae; phylum Streptophyta; class Magnoliopsida; order Brassicales; family Brassicaceae; genus Brassica; species Brassica napus. The sequence continues at coordinate 25,048,830 of NC_063440.1, forward strand.
GATGCGATGGAGATCTATTTGCAGACGATGGAACACTTTATTCTTCGAAGACCAAAGATTCTCCGAGAAGCACTTTCGTAACGCTCCAAAGCAGCCTCTCGTTCTCATGTTGACAGAACATAGGCTTTTTTTTGCGAGCGTAGATCTGAAGTTTGTTCCTCCTTCAATAGAATTTAGCGATGCACTTAGCCTAAGAGATTATACTGTTTCAGAAGATACCCATATACACTCAGTTTCTCACTGCGATGGTTTGTTGCTATGCACCACCTTGGACGATGAACTCGTGGTTTGGAATCCTTGTTCAGGGCAAACAAGGTGGATCAACGACACCGATGGTAGCATGTTTTTCCCTGGCGACTCTAGGTTTACGTTAGGATACGGAAACATTAACCAATCTTGCCGCAGCTACAAAATTTTGATGTTTTACCATATAAATTACGACTACGATCACGTCCAAGATGAAGTATTTGAAATCTATGATTTAAACTCTAATTCGTGGAGAGTTCTTGATGCTCGTATTAATGCTTGTAACTGCATCAGCAAAGAGTCTCATGGTGTGACTTTGAAAGGAAATGCTTACTGGATTTCTTCTGATGGCGAAGAGGAGGGCGACTTACTCAGTTTTGATTTTACGAGAGAGAGATTTAGACGTATTCGTTTTCCTCTCACATTTAGGCGTTGTCGTTATCGGGCTCTGTCAGTTGTTAGAGAAGAACTCTCAGTGTTACGTTGGATTGATTCAAATATGGAGATGTGGGTGACCAATAACATGGATATTACTTGTGAATCAGATTTGTCATGGACCAAATCCTTTGCAATGGACTTTGTATTAAATATTTATACGAGTGTTTTAATCGACGAAGATAAGAAAGTGGCCTTGTGTGATTCACCTCATGAGCAAGTTGCATTCACTATTGGAGAGGAAGATGAATATTACTCAGAGATCCCTTTTGAAAGAGCGCGTTCTAGACATGAACATATTTTCAACTATGTTCCAAGTCTGGTTCAGTTCCCCCAGCAAAGTATTGAGTCAGATGATTTTGGCAAATTTCATCGTGGAATAGGGTTGGGTCATAGAAGACGACTTAGTAATGGAACGTGGGATAATGACAACATGTATTTACCAGAGATTTACGATGGCATGATGTCCGAAGAAGATGACGAATGGGACTGGCTGGAGATAGAGTGCACTGATTTTAGCAATAGCCGAGGTCGTGGAAGCCGAGGTCGTCGGTGGAGGAAGACGAGATATGTTACCTTGTAACGCAAGGTGATCTTTCCTCACCCGTTAAATCTTTTTTTTTTCTTTTCTATCTGGTGGAAAAGCCTGTTGTGTTTCATTATATTTTATTGTATAATCATATCACAGTTTCTGCTAGGCCTTTTTAAATTTTATCATCAAAATTTTAGCACCAAGTGTCTGTATCCCTCTGGGAGTTTGCAACTAATTGTTATTGCTATGTTACTGCAGGTTCATCGGTAATATTACCATTGCGGATAGCAAGTATGCCAATGAAGATGGGTTTGAATCAGAAGGCATTCCACTTTTAGACGCCAAGAATCGCTCATGTTATCATAAAAGCGTTATTGCTTTGTTTTCTGGTCTACTACAAGCCAGAGAGCATCAACCTATTTTTCCCTTATCTTGATCTACATGGACCTTGGTTCATATGTCTTATCCAATACTGATGGTTCAAGAAGATCGAGGAAAGTTAGAAGGAGGACGATTGGATCTTCTTTCTTCTTCTCAGTAAATATTCTGTGAATTCAATCAAAGCATCTGGCATTAGCACACACCCACTCATAAGCCCTTTTGTGACCTTTTAAGATCTTTTTGTTATAAAACAGAGATGGGTTTTGCGTAAAACCGAAGGTTTACAATTCAATATTTGAATCTTTGACTTTTTTATTTAGTTCTTCTATTTTCTCCATTGGTTGGTTTTAACTATTTGAAAAAAGAATTTGAAAGTTAGAAACACACATGGTTAGTCAATTGGTTTGAAGAAATAGTATACTGATGAGGTGGAGTTATAACATTGATGGTCACATTATAGAGACAACGTTTTATGTTCATCTTTCCACAATCAATCACTCCGCTGGTAGATGAGATGTTAACTTGAAACTGCGCTATGTCCCTCTCAATTAACTTCTTTATACATTTCATAACTTAGAGAGTCAATCACCAATTTAATTTAATTTAACTATATAACAACAGCACACAGTCTCTTAACTTTAAAATCTTTCAACTTCCGCATTTATGTTAACTGTAATCCGATTTGAAAATCACAAATGGAGGAATACGTGTTCACCTATAAAATATAAACTACCTAAAATGTAAAATTACAATAGGAAATAATATTTTATAAAATTATCTACAAGAGACAAAAATTTAGTATGTTACCAAAATACAATAAACTCAACCCATATGAAAAAGATCGCCATAATTACATATTTTCAAATAAACCCAAATATTCCTCTGCACATCAAAAGAGAAAAAAAAAGGGGAGAAACTTGTTGTAGCAGTTGAGCTAGAAAAAAAAAGACAGAACAACGAATCCAACATCACAAACAACAAAACCCAAACTGTGTGTTGTTGTCTCATTGGTCTTCTTCTTCTTTCTAGCTTCTTGATCCCATAAAATGGCTCTGAGCAATGTCTCTTCCGAAGAGTTTAGCTTTCCGTTGCTCGCTTCCCAAGACTCTTCCAAATTTCCCTCCGGCACCGATTCACCTCCACTGTGGAAACACTCGCCGGAGAATCTCCGCCGTGGAGATCACGACAGAGGTTTGGAGAAGGAAGATGGTAACGATCAGGCGAAGAGCTTCTCTTACGTGGAGAGGAAAAGTATTTGGAGTGATAAAACAGAGGAGAAAATGGATATGTTGTGGGAAGTTCTCAACGAAGAGCTGCCGCCGAGAAGCCAGAGTCTAAGGATCGAGCTCGGCGGAGACCGCGGGGAGAAGAAAGCGTCTTTGTTTTCCGACGAGAGCCCTGCCGTGGCCGTTGGTGGCGGCATGAAGTTAACGAAGAAGAAGATGAGTCCTAACGTGTTCGTGTTGATGAGGGTTTTGAAGAAGCTTCTTGTTATGCGGAGTTCATCTCGGAGATCGCCGGCGAAAACTCATCCACGGTGATCTCACCGTTATATATTTGAGGGGTGTTTTTGTAGAAATCAAAAGTTACGGGGCTTTTATCGAGAAAGAAGCTATAATTGTCTTTAAAACAAAGTTACATTTGTAGTGTGGGTGATTCACAAGAATTAATATTAGGTCCCTGAATTTGAAGAACATATTTGGAATTCGAAGAGTCTTTTTGCTATTTGTTTCTTGTCTTTTTCTTTTGTTTATTGCGTGGGGTTTGGTCTGAATATGTATGAATTTTATAAGGTGAAAAATAAAAAAGGGTTAGACTAAGAGGGGCTAGGCCGGATATTTTTATGTTTCAAACAAAGGAAAGTGAAAAGGTTTCATTGGAAAGTATTGTTATTTATCATTTTACCGCCAGAAAACTTTCGAGTGATTCTATTTGAAACATTCCATTTGTGTTGATTTGATATTTGCCTTTTTTATGATAGAGTTTTGATATCACTAATAAATATGTGATCGTACTGACTAAATACTTGTAGTTAAACCGGAGGCAATATAAGTTGTGTCCTATAATGGTGCAACGTTACTCATTATTATAGCAAATATTTTTCATTTTGATAATTGTTTATGTTATTCAAAGAAACCTAAACTTTTTTTGTTGACATTTTGTACTTTATTTATGCATGTAAAATTAAAGTACATAGAGAGATTTAAAACCTTTTTATACTCTGAAGATGAACATGAATCTTTTTTTTTGTCGATGACCATGAAAGAAAACATAAAATTCAGAATGGAAGAAAATTATTAAAAGAAAAGACTTTAAAAGATAATACAAAGAAGAAGACTTTGCAACCATTTAATACAAAGTCAAGAAGAAATAGACCCCGCACGATACCTTTACCAACCTACTAGTCAGTCTACTACTCTATTGACCAACCACACCTCCTATAATCCCCCACCCGACCCGAATCTTCCAAACCGGGTCACGGATTCAATTTCGGGCTGAGTCCGATTCTGCAGAATAATAATAATAAAAAAAAAATCCAAACTTTTGTACGAATCGTAAGTGGGTAATAGAAAAATCGTAGCTTTTTGCTCTCTGCGACGGCCTCTTCTCGTGTTCGTGGGGTTGTCTCATTCCACCCACTACCTTCATGTAATATACTCCAAGATTCCATCTTCACCTCACTTGCTAGTCTCTCACTCTCCTCGTACAGCTCTGCGCAGAACGAAACAACAACAGATGGGTGTGATTGATCTTCAGGGCGCTCCATCGTACACCTGCGCAAATGTTCGAAAGTCTCGAGCTTTAAGACAAAACATAACTAGGCCTTGCTGTGTCCAGACCTCAAGCGTAGAAGAATCCAAGAACTTAACAATGGGAGACTCTTTCATCCGTCCACATTTGAGGCAGTTAGCTGCTTATCAGCCAATCTTACCCTTTGAGGTAATATTGACATTCCTCAGATGATTAGATTGGATTGGATTCATGTTTTTAAAACATGCTTCTTGTCTGTTTGTAATTTAGGTTCTGTCTGCTCAATTAGGAAGAAAACCTGAGGATATTGTCAAGTTAGATGCTAACGAGAACCCGTATGGTCCTCCTCCAGAGGCAAGCTTCTCTCAGTCACATACACGTTGATGATTTTTAAAAAGGATAATCCTTTTAGTGTTTTCCAGATGCTTTCTTTAGGTTTTTGAAGCACTAGGCAACATGAAGTTCCCTTACGTCTATCCTGACCCTCAAAGCCGCAGACTTCGTGACGCACTCGCTCATGACTCTGGTCTTGACTCTCAATACATCCTTGTTGGCTGTGGCGCTGACGAACTTATCGACCTCATCATGAGGTTCTGCCTCATTCTTCTGTAAACTGTGAGTTTCTTTCTCCTGACTAAACTGTGTGTGTGTGTGTGTTTGCAGATGCGTGTTGGATCCTGGTGAGAAGATCATAGACTGTCCTCCTACTTTCTCAATGTATGTCTTTGACGCTGCTGTGAATGGAGCTGGTGTCATCAAAGGTGAAAACATTTCTACATTCACTCTCTATCTTAACATATGGTGTTAAGACATGTTTGGTCTTTGTTTTGCTTTCACAGTACCAAGGAACAATGACTTCACCTTGAACGTGGACCGCATAGCTGAAGTTGTGGAGCTAGAGAAACCCAAATGCATATTCCTAACTTCCCCCAACAATCCAGACGGGAGGTATCTAAACACACAAAAGAGAAGATCATTAGTTAAGTCCTTCATGGTTAAATCCGAGTTTATGTTCTTTGTTACAGTATCATCAGCGAGGAGGATCTGTTAAAGATTCTAGACATGCCAATACTCGTTGTCCTAGATGAAGCCTACATTGAGTTCTCTGGAGTTGAATCAAGAATGAAATGGGTGAAGAAGTACGAAAACCTTATCGTTCTCCGCACTTTCAGCAAGCGAGCTGGTTTGGCTGGGCTCCGAGTTGGATATGGAGCGTTTCCTTTGAGCATAATAGAGTACATGTGGAGAGCAAAGCAGCCTTATAACGTCTCCGTTGCAGGAGAAGTAGCGGCATTAGCAGCGCTTTCGAACGAGAAGTACTTAGAAGATGTGAGAGACGCTTTGGTACGCGAAAGAGAGAGACTTTTCAAGCTGTTGAAAGAGGTTCCTTTCTTGAATCCTTTCCCGAGCCATTCGAACTTTGTTCTCTGTGAGGTTACTTCTGGGATGGATGCTAAGAAGCTGAAGGAAGATTTGGCTAAAATGGGTGTGATGGTTCGTCATTACAACAGTCAAGAGCTTAAAGGTTTTGTCAGAGTTTCTGCTGGGAAGCCTGAACACACTGATGCTTTCATGGATTGTCTTAAGCAGTTTTATTGACTTTACTCGTTTGTTTTGAAACTCATTGAAACCTCTCCTGTGTTTTTTTTGTTTTGTTTTCACGTTGTTGGATATTTGCAATAAGTGAAACATCTCTGGTAGCACTGTAATTTATGATTTGATAATGGGCCTATGTAAGGCCCAACTATAAGACATTGAAAGTGAGACATTTTTGATATGTGACTGATGACTAGGAGTTAGTTAATATGAGTTCTGGTCTGGTCTGGTCGGAATCAGGTCCAAACTGTTTGTTTCTGTTTAAGGTGCGAACTCCAGACTCCAGTAGTCTCTCTTCAATCCATAATTCATTTATTGTACTATTCGGCATAATCTCATACTTCATTATTAAGCCACAAACAAGTTAGAAAGATGTTGATGATGAATGACATACCATTTGTTCATCTTCACTTTCTAAGAACATAGTTCTAACATTTTTTTTTGTAATTTAATAATATTGATCAAATTTCACATTTTGAAATTTACCTGCCTATAAATAGTTGGTGTTAAAGATATAACCTAAAAACAAAACATAATTATAATTAGTACTCTATTCGTTTCAAAATAATCTATGTTTAAATTGTTTAAAAATACATTTTTTACATTTTAATGCATTTTTATTAAGTAACAATGATAAATTGTAAATTTCAAAAGGTTAATTGTATTTATTAAATTTTGATTGGAAAAAAATTGTGAGCACTAGTTAATTACAAAAAAACAATGCATTTGTAATCAAAATTTAAAATGTTTTTTAATGTGTGAAAACTCCACTTATACATTTTTTAAATGGAGGGAGTACATTATTACTAATAAAAATTAGTGTTTTATATTTATATCAAGTTTATTTTTTTGGCTAAAATTTATTCATTTAATTATTCTGCAATTTATTATACAAACATCATGAGATTTGTCTTACTAAGTATTTTTTAAAATAAAAGATTTTTTTTTGTCCCTTGTTTAACCAATGCCATCAAACAAACTATTAATAATACTATAAGAAAAGTTCATTATTTTTATAAAAAAGTTTATAAACTTTAAATAATTAAGCTGTAAAGGGACCTAAAGGAAAGACAAAAGAAAACTAAAATAAAAGATGTAGGAATAAGTATGAAATAAGCAATAGGATCAAAGAGACAACTTGGGGGGTGTGGGCCGACATGCCATCATCAGAGCCTCTCTTGCTCCATTCTTACCTCTAGAAGTGTTTGCTTCTGTCATCATTACATTTTTTTTTTCAGTTTCCTCGTCTTATTTATCAATTGTTATGGCTTCTGGAGAATAGTTGGATAAAGTTTGAATTTCACTTATCCATTTATTGAGATATTTTAAATAGTTTGTTTTGGCTCTTAAACTATACTATAATTTTAAAATCAAATGTTGAGCTATAATATCACAGTCGACATTCTACTTTAATCCTTCTGTTTTGATTCATAAAATGTTTTGGATAAATATTTGGAAACTTTAAAAATCGTTTTCAGGTAGCCAAGTTATTGTTAAGCTTATCTCAAAATTATAAACAAAAAGAAAACAAAATTCAGAACTTGTACGGTACAGGCAAAACTGATAAAAATGAATAGAGAGAAAGAAAAAGAAGGATTTTGGAAGGTCTTATTTGGTTTTATGTTGTCGTTGATTTTACTCATAACATGATACAAAACAAATGATAAAAAAATGAGAAACGTTTGAACATTTCCAAAAGTAGAATTGGTTAAATAATTAAAGTTATATAATAATAAGAATTAGAATAGTGTAGAACGATGTATTGTAATAGAGACGCAATCTCACCAAATTAACACTGAAAATCCCAAGGTTTATAAGCAGTCCCACTAAACCGCCCCAAAAAACCATAGATTTGCCAACATGCTTTCTCTTCACTTCTGATCTCCCTTCAAACACCAAAGGAAAAATTGTGTTTACATGTTAGTAGCAAATATCTACACTAAAGATTATCCAAATTAAAAATCAAACGTTAATGGGAAATCTTGACAATGGTTACCAAATAGGATGTGGAATAGGGAGACAAGTAGAGGAGGCTGTAGGGGTCACTTGGAGAAATAGTGATCGATCTTCACCCACCGTCGTTCATTATTAATTGCGGCTAATTATAACTTTCATTAATTATTATTTATGCCAATTTAATTGCTCTTTCAATCTTAATAGATTAATATTTTTAATTTTCTTTTTACCATTTTCATCATCAAATTCTTGTTTATCTTTATTTTTTTTTATAATATTGGTATAATTCCAAAAGCTTTCTAGGTCCAATGACTAATCCACCAAGAAGCCCATAAAATACTAGGTGACCAAGGGGAATCGAATCCGGGTTATCTTTAAATCTTTTTATTTTTTCATTGTCAACAAGTTACTTGTTCGAAAATTTCAACTGCAATAAAAATTTTGTCAGAAAAATAAAATGAGATGAAAAGAAAATAGTGATGTGCTAAAAGAAATAGTGACGCCATGGTTTAACTAATAAAAAAAGAAGCCATTTCGGAGTTATCATCAATTTTATTTTAATTTATTTTTCCATTTGATAATTCATATCATTTTTTGGTTAATTAGTTTATAGTTACATTTTTTGTGGAGAAATCTGTGTTTCGAATCTGAAATGCCTCTATATATATGCTTAACTCGGATTCCAAACACAGATTTCTACAAAAAAACAAATTATTTCTTTCTCAAAAGAGTATATCATTTGGAATCTGATACACATGTAAGCCATTCATTAAGCTAATAACTTATACATCATGAGTACGTATTAAAACCTACATTCTGAAAATTTTGTTTCACTTGAGGAGTAAATGTAGATGTTACTTTGAAATGGACTATACATTAGTGTTCGCAGTTTATTTATAGTGTTCAGATTCTTCACATAAATTGTGTAATTTACTCTCATATAAAAGAGAGATAGATTTCCCGAACATTCTCAAATAAAGACAAATTCAAAAGTGCCTATGGAGGAATTAAAATTCGTTAATGATTAATATATAGCCTATGAGTATCAGTAATAATGACTTTCTATTTCTTAATTATTATTGTTTCACTAAGATCAGCTGGTAATAATTTGTTGGTGGATATGATATCTTTCAGGGTGCACATATATCTTTTTGGGTAAAAGGGTGCAAATATATTTCTTTGATGTTATGAGAAAAAATAATATAAAAGTATTATGAGCGAATGGTATTTATTCAGAGTGTATTTTTTTTGGGGTGCAAATGTTAAGATAAACTTATTCACAGTGATTCATAACTCATAAGCACAACAATTGTTACAGTTAGTGAAATTGTTTGTTTGGTTAAAGGTAAAATAGAATTTAAACATATGACTCGAATTCTCAAAAGGTTAACCATCAAAAATAGAGAGAAATTATACATAGAATAAAATGATATATTGGTGAATTATCTATCATTAGTTTTTTCACATTTTAAGAGCTGTGAATAATTTTAATTATCAAACAACAAAAACAGAATAATTACGAAGTTTGATTGCATGCAATATACCCGTATGTGTATATATGAGAACTGTTAATATAAATGATCATGTTCTTCGGTTCCATGTATATAATTGTAATTAAGTTTTCACGATTTTATCTTCCATTCAGAATATATTTGGGTCACATCAGAATCAAGTGAATTGTCACCAAATAAGTTCTACAATTTATTTTCAAATATTTAGGTTCTGAAAATTTTGAACTTCTTGCCTATGCGTTATATTATATAAATGATGTAAGCACCAACATGTATAAGGAACAATATTTTTCGTGTAACAAAATAACTTCATACGTATAATTTTAACTACATACATATGTAAGTGGTAAATCATGTCTTTTATTTTTTTATATGTCTTTTATATGTTATATTAAAAAAAATCATGTCTTTTATATGTTATATAAGTGGTCAATAAAATAAAGTGTATATAGGGGGCTGTTTCTAGATACAGGTCGTTTTCAAAGTTTAGTTAGGATAGAATCTAAGACAAGATCCTAAGCTAACTCTTCCAGGCAAAGCAAATATATTTCTTTCTTTTTCAGGAAACTTTCTTCTTTATTTACTCTATTTATCATACATATCACCGAAATATCTTATTTTACATTTCAGTCAATCCCCTGAAAAGATATTTTAGGCATTGCTCCATAGTTGATTCATGCATAATACAAATTCTCAAATATTTCTCGATATTTAGGCTTTGCTCTATAACTGATGTCAGGTGTTTGTTTTAAAATATTTATTTAATATTGCAATTCCTTGTATAGTTTAAATAGTGATGTTCAAAAATAAGAGTTGGTAAGCTGATGTATTACCATTGTTGATTTTCTCGGATATAATATAATATCATGTGACTAATCTTCAAAGTGACCAATGGAAAGACGGTGTGCGGCCATAATTTTATAGTCCAGTATATTATCTGTTGGGAGTTTGATGAGCAGTCCAATAGAAATAGACTACAATACATAAATATAAAAGGTAAGTGAAAGGTCGGTAGATCACATCAGATTGTAATGATTTTATCAGATTAAGTTCATGATTTATATTTTTGATTGAGCTATGGACCCATTTAGACGAAAATTTCTCCTTAAAATTTCAAAATTAACCAACTAGATAGATGTTCCAAAAAAAAAAAAAAAAAAAAAAAAACCAACTAGATAGCTATTTAAACTAATTCTAATGACGATAATAAACAATATGGATTAATTTGTTTGCAAACTAAATCGACTTGTTTTGTTTCAAAAAATTTGGTCCATCATCGGAGACAACACAATTTTAGTTTTGCTATCAGCACACTGCATACCAAAATATAAATATGATGAGCTAAATAGTATATCTCTTGTCCAAAAAAACATGCTCCATTAGCCTGCATGGTTCGTTGTTAGCAATTAGTCAAAACTCAAAAGAAGGATAACGAATACTAATTGTGACATATATGTAAGGTCATAGATTATATTTGAAGCTTTGGTTTCGAAATTAGTTGCAGTCTTTTGAGAGAACATAAAAGTTATTTTTCTTAAAAAAAAATCTTTACAATAGATATGGTCATTAATCTGGTTATATGAAATCTACTTTTGACTTAAAAAAACAACAGAGAATCCGTTTACTCTCTTGAACGCTTCCATGGCTTTGTCAAACCGTACGCCTTCCTCTTCCTTTGATCGAATAAATTCTGTTTCGCACCAGTTTGTCCATTAACCTTATAAGATGTGCTGAACTCTGATGGACTTCAAACGCCTTCACCATGTTTCCTCCCATTTTTCTATGTCAAATTAATGATTAGTCGAATTTTATATCCGCGATTCTTCCTCTTTTTCGTTTTTACACATAGATACTGAAATGATTTGTATGCTTTCTATACAAATTACAATAGATATGTTTCTTATATTTCGGTACTCGACATTATTTAGTAGTTGTTATTTTGTTAAACAGATATAAGTACTATTGTGTATTAGAATATTCTATGTGTCGACTTAAATATTAATTGGCATGTTGAAACTTTGGTCGGTCAAAATCAGTTTAATTACTATGCCTCCGGTCACAAAAATTCAAGCATTCTTAAAAAATCACTTAATCAAATTGAGATATTCGTGCTATTGTTTGACTCTACGGGATAAAACTTTTCTTAGGATCAAGGATTGCCTCAAATTCTACAACAGAAAAAAGGCTAGATTTTGGAGTCTTTGGACCAATGTATCACATTTTCACGATATTGGCGTGATATTGATAACCTTTTAATTCGTGGACGGTAAAGTGGCAGCCTCCAAAAAAATCGTGCGTCTAATGTATCAATTACTTTTGTTAGCATGCTTTAATAGCATTTTTACTTAATATAATTCAATAAATATCGTAAGTTATTAAACCGGCCAGCCAATAGTGATGGTGGAATCATATTCAGCAATTTACAGTGGCGTCACTAACTTCTACAGTTCATTTTTAGTGGATAAAAAACTTGAGATAAGAATTTCAATTGAGAACAGCGGCACGTTGACCTCTGCCGGGTGAAAACAACAAACACTAACTTGTAATGCATCGTTAATTATTCGATTAAGTAGGCTACTTGCCTACTAACACCAATAATTACCGTTAACCCTAGTTATAATCGGTGTTAGAGAGTTTTAAGTACACACGCACTATAATTTTGACCATGTATAGTTCATTATAGAGAAATATACCTTATGTACATACGAAATTGCAAAAAGGTATATCTGTTCTAAAAATGGAACGCATTTCAGATACTGATATCTTATGTTATGTATTAGTTCATAAACACTATGAAACCCATCATAAATCAATGTTTACTTAATAGATAGTACATCAAATTAGAGGGCATGCTTATTATTGTCATACACAAGAGCCCGTAACAAGTACAAAAAGGGGGAATATTATATAAAATTTTATCTTGAGAGTTAGAGACATTATGATTAGAGAAGGAAATATGGGGATCGAGGCACATATATAATGTATATTCTGATTAGAAAAAGTGAATGGTGTGAAAGGGTTTGTGGGTAAATCCTTGTGAAAGAGCTCTCCCTCACGCAGTAGACACTAGACAAGTAGGCCTGCATGTGAAACTGAAACCAAAATCAAGTGCCCTTTTTCTCATTTCTGAAATCCAGCTTTTATTCAATTCATTTCCCATTTTTAAATTTTCCTTTCCCGTTTTAGTACTCATTTCTTATTTATCGTATAAACTCCTTTTTCTTTTTGTATATATCCATTTCTCCTTGATTTTCGTGCCTCCCTTGTCATACTCTTCACTAACTCAAAAAAGATTCTTCAGTTTTGGGATTTTTCGTTGGGGACTATAGAGACTCGATGAGTTACTGAGATGACGTCACGAGCCGAAAGGGTGAGGTAAATACAGTAAAACGACAGCCAACGGCTTTGGTGGGGCCGGGATAAGCGGAGATCAGATGAGGAACAAATGATTAGTTATGTAATAGAAACAGTTCTTCTCCCCCACGTGTCCTGCATCTAGAGCGACACTTGTTAAGGACGGCGCCACCAACCAGACAATGGGAGCTGGATTGCTGAAGAAAGACTTAAGAACATCTTCATCTGTTTTACTCTTCTCTTTTTTTTTTCTTGTTGTTTTTAATATAATCTACAAACGGACACGATTCGTCATGTTTAATGGCCAACGTTCATTCCTTTAGGGCTACTACAAATCCGAAAATATTTTAATAGTTTTCCGAAAAGAAATTTTGGGATTGTATGGTTTCCATTGGATCTAAGACTCAAAATTATCAATTATGTATTTCCTATATTACATTATAAAATTTGATGCGGCAGTATATTGAGTGAGATTTACGTAGTTATCCATAAACGAACATTTCTTTTTAAAAAATAAACCCATAAAATGTACATGCGGGTAAATTCTTTCGACGTTGATAGGTACACTCAATATAGTTATTTTCGTTGTCCCCATTTTTTTTACTCACGTGTTTTATCAATGGGTTACCGAGGACATATATTAACCCCAGATTAAGCAAACATATATCTAAAATTTATCGTTATATTGTTAATAATTACACTTAGTTATATATACATTATGCATATACGATGACAAAAAATACATTATGCATACAGTCCAAACCTGGAGAGTAATTTATAATATTAATACTAAACTACTAGAATCGTTTGTAATATTTACTACAATCAAATTAAATCAAATTGAAATTTGCAATCTATAAAACTGTTCGGTGATGTTCAGAGCATTTTATTATTTAACCTAATGCCACATAAGAATCGCTAATCTTATACTCCTTTTGTTTCTTTTTATATGATATTTTAGTTTTAACATACAAATTAAGAAAAAAATACTTTTACTAAAAGCATTGGATTACAATAAAAAATAACCAAAATTACTATCATTGCTATTCTAAACTAATAAGACAAAAACAATATATTAATATTTAATATTTTAATAATTTATTTTAATAGTTTTACATCAATTTTCTAAAAACATCATACATATTGAAACAAAAACATCTTCTAAAACATCGTATAAAAAAGCCAGAGGGAATATATAACTTGGTATATAATAGATAAGAATGAAAAGGGATTTTTAATCTTGTGAGATGTAATAAAAAACTAGTAAACAATAGACAACTAACAAAAGTTGGGTTGTGCAGTAACTGCCGGTAAAGTGGAGAAGCTTGGAAAAACTTTAAACAAAAAATTGCGGTTAGAGAGAGAGATAGAGCCGTCCAAAAACAAGGCGTAGATGTCTATCCCACGCGCAATCAAACCCTCTTGCTCCATCTCCATCTTCTTCTTCTTCTCCCTCTCCTTATATCATCATTTTGCACCCACATGACACACACTTCCATTGATATAAATAAGCATATTCACATCATAAACCTAAAACCTATATATATACACTCTAAGATTTCTAGATGGTCCATATACATATGATCTAATTAATCAAAAGCCAATCTCTTGCCTTGTTTTATAAAGACTCATCATTCAATCCGCAACAGACATTTCAAACCCTCCTCTCCTTCTTCCTTTTGCTACCCTATTTCAGATCGTTCTTGTTGAAATCGCTTACAAAAATATATCAGTATTTCCCACAAGCCCTTCGTCCAATCTATATTAACTTGTAAGTTTCAATCCATTATTCGTTTTAGTTTTTTTGTTCACACACAAAAATACATATGATACATATGGATACTGCATGAACCAGTATCCATAGTTTCTGTTTTATTCATTTCATCAAATATGCATTATTACATACATATAGTATGGGATCGTTTTGTATTTGGGTTGGAACTTGGAAGGTTCATATCTTGAATAGTATGCAAATGTGTATATATGTGTAGACATTGACCACAAAATTAGAGTAAACGGGAAAATGAAAGTAATGGTGGGAATTTCGAAATCTATTTCAACGAAATTATTGTTTCTTAGAAAGTAATTGCTGTTGCACCATTAAAAATAATATATCGATAGTATAGGGATATAAACACACACAAGAGTGTGTAATACACTCAAAGGAACATCAACCTCGGTGACTTCCACCCGTCAAGCTTTTCGGCTATATATCCATTTTATATGATTATTCTCCATATACAATATATAGTGCTTGTATATTTTAGGTCTTACAATACCAACCAATTTATGTTATGTTCTTTAGAGCTTTTATAGTTTATATAGTACATAGTGTATAAACTTTGAATTAATCTTTTCGTTTAAAAGCATCATTCAGTATGTACAAGGCGAAAAAAACACTTAAACTGTCAAACCTAATATTTTCTAAGAAAAAAATCCAAAAAATTTTCACTATCAAACTTTTGTTATTATTGCAAAATAGTAAGCGCTCCTCCATGTTGGTGGTCCCCTGAAAATACATCATAACCATCATCAGAAACATATAATATCTATACCCTTAAGCTTAAAGATCTAAGATTTTAGATATTATCTATCTACATGTGAATACATATAGTATGTGTGTGTATATTTATAGATATTTTAATATATTATCATGTGTGTCCGTGTGTAACATCACTATCATTAGCCAGCACAGCTTTTGGAATTCCATTGGACCCAAGAGCCATTCCATCCATTTCTTTTAATTAAATATAAGAAGCTTGTTATAGGCTTTGGTTTTGGTCCCCAAAACAAAACTTTAAGGTTGTGCCTTGTTTGTCTAAGGTTTTCGCAATAGCTTCCAAAAAGACACGCTTAGGTTTATATACAAATACATTTGCTTCATATCATTCTCTTCTCTCTCATTTCTCCATCTCGTTCCTTACTCATTTCTCTAACAGTTTTCCGACTTATACACTTTTACAGGATCATTTTAGATGGATAACATAATGCATATGCCACCAGGATTCCGATTTCACCCGACAGAGGAAGAACTCGTCGGTTATTACCTAGATAGGAAGATCAATTCAATGAAAAGTGCTTTAGACGTCATTGTAGAGATTGATCTCTACAAAATGGAGCCATGGGATATTCAAGGTAATTAACGTGTATTTTGTATAATGATTATCAGTCATTAATCTTTTGCATGGAATGGCAGTATTGTTTACTTAATACGATCTTTAAAAACCAATAGTGTGCGATGAATTTGGCATGCGAAATGAATGAGAAAGCCTACTTTCTTTGACTAAGATTTTATAAACGTGTGTGAAAAGAATATTGCAATGCAATGAAAATTTAAGAGACGTAGTACAATCATAACTCATAATATCTCATTTGAAATTAAACTAGTTGATATTTTGGTTGAAAGTGGGAAAGTTGAAATCATATCTTTTATCGCCCAAATACAATTAACCACATTATTGTCAGTCTTCTTAATATTATGCTAATATTTTGTAAGTGTAAGAAAAATTATGACATTAACATTTGGTGTTGCATTGCAGCGAGATGCACCCTAGGGTATGAAGAGCAAAATGAGTGGTACTTCTTTAGCCACAAGGACAGGAAGTACCCGACCGGGACTAGGACCAATAGAGCCACGGCCGCTGGGTTCTGGAAGGCCACCGGCAGAGACAAGGCGGTTCTTTCAAAAAACAGTGTTATAGGAATGCGGAAGACACTTGTCTACTACAAAGGTCGAGCTCCTAATGGAAGAAAATCCGACTGGATCATGCACGAATACCGTCTCCAAAACTCTGAGCTTGCCCCGGTTCAGGTACACATTTTAAGACTCTAATTTAGTATATAATATCAAACCAATATCTAATAACCTTAACTATATACCATATGTTAGACAATCGAGCTAATAATGTAAAGCCAAGCCTAAATGGACTCTATATCATTTATTTGTGAACTGTAGGAGGAAGGTTGGGTCGTGTGTCGAGCATTTAGGAAGCCGATTCCAAACCAGAGGCCATTAGGGTACGAGCCATGGCAGAACCAGCTCTACCACGTTGATAGTAGTAACAACTACTCATCTTCAGCGACAATGAACTCGAGTCATCATATCGGTGCCTCTTCATCGAGCCATAACCTTAACCAAATGCTCATGAGCAACAACCACTACAATGTCAATAATGTATCCTCGTCGATGCATCAATATGGCAATATCGAGCTCCCTCAGCTGGACAGCCCGAGCTTATCACCGAGTCTAGGGACGAATAAAGATCAAAACGAGGGATTCGAACAAGAAGAAGAGAAGAGCTTCAACTGTGTAGACTGGAGAACACTAGATAGCTTGCTTGAGACACAAGTCACACATCCACAAAACCCTAATGCCCTAATGTCTTCGTTCGAAACGCAGTCGTATAATCCGGCTCAGAACTTCCCTTCCATGCATCAAAACTATAGTCATGAGGTTGAAACAAATATTCATGATTCTCTTGGATGCTTCCCTGACTCGTAATAAATATAAAATTATATACTATATTGATTTGTTTTTATGATTTAATTGTTTCATCTGAAGAATAACATTTATAACTGTCTATTTGTAAAACAAGTTTGTGTTTAATACGTAGAGATTTCCTTTTGAATTTCACAAAGGTGGAATTTTTTTTTATCTATCCCTTGGGGGATTAATATTTATTTTGTTATTCGAATTTGTATATCCATTGATTCTAATAAAATGTGCTCATAATTATACGACAATGCACGCCAAATCTGTCTATGGTGGCCTAGTAGCCAGGGGAACATGTAAAATGTGCTCATAATTCAAACCTCAATCAGTGGCAATAATAAATATCATATATATAAATCATGCCAGTGTACGATTTGAATTCAAATTATATGCTCACCATGTGGTATTGTATAAGTGTTGTGAATGCTTTACACAGTCTTTATTTCCACAACCACATTAAATTATCAACCATACCCTACTAAGAAAAACATTGGTTTAGAAATCAAATTTAATAATTTGAATATTTTTTTGAAAATAATTACATGGTAAATATATATACATATATGCACTAAAAAACTAAAACCTAGATTTATAAAACAAAAGCCCACCATTTTTTTTTTTATCATCAACATTACAGACTCATATTGACTCTGTGAACCACACTGAGAGATCTTGATCCATGTGAACTACAAATGACGCTGCCTTCCTAGCGCTACGGGCTAAGCCCACCATTCTTTCTTCTTTATTTTTTTTTAAAAGAGCAAGTTCATACCATTCAAGCTTGTTATTTATATGCCTGTTTACTTGTAATAGCATGTAAAACGGTAAAACAAACAAAAGTAGCCCAAAAAAAAGATGAACAATGAGAAAAATAAAACAATAATAAAATATTTGTCAAAAAAAAAACAATGAGAAAAATAAAACAATAATGAAATATTATTAGACCAAGAAAAAATATAACAAATTACAAAAGAAAAAAAAAGGAAACAATATAACAAAATTAAATAAATGGTGAACTCAAATTTCTCGTAAGTACCCTCTCACAGACTCAGAGGTTTCCATTTGGAAGTACTTAGAACCCTCTCAGCCATACAGAAGGTCTTAAACAGACCCATCCATGATCCATCGTCCAGTCTCCGACACCGATAATGAAAATGGAGAAAAGCTGACAACACGTTTTCCTCCACCTTCCTCCCTCAAGATCGAAACTTTTAAATCATTGCAGATGAATTAACATCCCAACCCACAACAAACCCAAATCAAACTGGTGAATGGCTCTCACACGGAATCTAATCAGAGACGAAGAGCTCGGAGCGATGTCAGACGACGACGATTCACCCTCCGGAAAGCGATCTAAACTCGATCGGTTCCCTCTTAGCCGATGGGAACTCGCGGTGTCTCTCGGCGTCTTCCTCGTCTTCTCCTCTGGTCTCTTCTGCATCTACATGACAATGCCCGCTGCTGAATTCGTCAAGCTCAAGCTCCCAAGAAGCATCTCTGATCTCCGCTTGCTCAAGTAAACAACATCTCTCTCCTCCTTACTCATAAAGATTCAAACTTTGTTGATGTTTTGATCAATCTTAAGGTTCGTGATAGTGTAAATGTAGAAACTTGATATGGGTATTGATAAAGTTGCAATCTTTGTTTGGTTTTAGAAACATTTTTACTGATAAAGATTCAAACTTTGTTATAGGATGATCGATGTTTTGATCAATGTTTAGGTTCTTGATAGTGTCAATGTCGAAACTCGATAAGGGTATTGATAAAGTTGTAATCTTTGTTTGGTTTTAGAAACATTTTTACTGATAAAGATTCAAACTTTGTTATAGGATGATCGATGTTTTGATCAATGTTGAGGTTCTTGATAGTGTTAATGTTGGAACTTGATATGGGTATTGATAAAGTTGTAATCTTTGGTGGGTTTTAGAAACATTTTTACTGATAAAGATTCAAACTTTGTTATAGGATGATCGATGTTTTGATCAATGTTTAGGTTCTTGATAGTGTAAATGTCGAAACTTGATATGGGTATTGATAAAGTTGTAATCTTTGTTTGGTTTCAGAGACAATCTTGCAGACTATGCGAATGAGTACCCGGCGCAGTTCGTTTTAGGGTACTGTGCGACCTACATTTTCATGCAGACGTTCATGATTCCAGGGACTATCTTTATGTCGCTTTTAGCTGGAGCTCTCTTTGGTGTTATCAAAGGTGTTGTCTTGGTTGTTTTCAACGCAACCGCAGGAGCTACTTCTTGTTTCTTTTTGTCTAAGTTGATTGGCCGGCCGTTGATTACTTGGTTGTGGCCTGACAAGTTGAGATTCTTTCAGGCTGAGGTATTAGCTTCTCTTAACCTCTCATTTGGTGCGTGTAACGAATGATTCATTGTGTGGTTTCTATATATATTTCCAGATTGGTAAGCGTAGAGATAAGCTTCTGAACTATATGTTGTTTCTGAGGATAACACCAACGCTGCCAAATCTGTTCATCAATTTGGCTTCACCAATAGTAGATGTGCCTTTTCATATCTTCTTTTTGGCGACATTGGTCGGTCTCATTCCCGCTGCTTACATAACCGTCAGAGTAAGCAAGCCTTTAGTCCAAGACTTGGTTTCCTTTCTATTGTTGGCATCTAAGCAGAGCTTTAAGTTCTTGGTTCCTTTGTATTGCAGGCTGGACTTGCTATTGGAGATCTCAAATCGGTGAAGGACTTGTATGATTTCAAGACGTTGTCAGTGCTCTTCCTCATCGGGTTTATCTCCATACTTCCAACAATACTGAAAAGAAAGAAGATATACGAGTAACCAAGGAGAAGTCTCTTCACAATACACAGGACAAGACTACACTTTTAACTGATTAGAGGACACAGCGGAAACAATAATGGTCGACTCGCTTATACATTTTTGTGTTTGTATTTTCCATTTGAGAGTAGAACTGAGGAACAGATCATAGAGTCAATACTTTTCTTTTTTTGAATCCAGGTTATTATTTTATTTATATATTTTCAGTAGGGGTGGGCACTTTACCCGATATCCGAAGTGGCACCCGAACCCGATCCGAAAAACCCGAACCAAAATCCGAACCGAAGTAACAAAATACCCGAACGGGTATTGAATTAGGAGAGATTGGATACCCGAACCCGAATGGATAATATCCGAACCCGAATGGATATCCGAGGATAACCGAACATATGTATAATTAACCTTATATTTCTAGTTTACATATCTCATTTTATATAAAATAATTATATTAATAATACACATACTTTAAGTTCATATGATATACATACAATTCCGGAAAAAATGATTTGCTACTCACTTAAAAAGCATGTCAAGTTTTTTTATTTCAAAAATAACAAAAAGTTACATCCAAAATTTTAAAACAATTATTAAATTAATGCATTTTTAGTTTTAAAATGTTATGTCCAAATCTATTAACCATTTAATCTATTAAAAATAAAAAGAAGTTAAGTAAAATTTATATTTTTAAATATAAGAAATGAAAAATTTAATTTTTTTTTTCAAAATCTAAATATCCGAACCCGATCCGAAATAACCGAATCCGAACTAAAAATACCCGAACCCGACCCGAAGTATAGAAATACCCGAACGGGTTCTACACCTCTATACCGAAATACCCGAAAATCCGAAATACCCGACCCGAACCCGAACGGGTACCCGAACGCCCACCCCTAATTTTCAGAATGTATATGAAAGCAAGAACTAGAAAGAAATATTTCTCTTCAAATAATATATTTGAAGAAACTCGAATCCCCAAAGAAAAAGCATGACATCATTTAAATTAGACAACAAGTTCTTTCATTTAAATTAGACAACCAGTTCTTTCAAACCAACAACATTACAACACAAACTCTCTCTGTAAAGCAAGAGAATTATTTCAGCAGAAGTTGAATAAGACAGACGTAAATTTAGGTCAGCTTGAAACCACCACCAACAGGTTTGGGCAACTGTTAGGTCTGGCTCGACACAACTTGAACCACACCTGGTTGTTCTGCAAGGAAAAAAAAAACATTGGTCAAGTTAAAACCCTTGTCATG
The DNA here is from genome assembly GCF_020379485.1 of Brassica napus. NCBI lineage: Eukaryota > Viridiplantae > Streptophyta > Magnoliopsida > Brassicales > Brassicaceae > Brassica > Brassica napus. The sequence goes on from NC_063440.1 coordinate 25,070,139, forward strand.
TTTTCCCTAAGCACTCTGACAAAATGTTGCTATCATGACTACATACTGGAGATCTCGGCGACTTGCTCAGGGGTGAGCTTAGCTGAGAAACCTGAGGCAGCTTCCTTGTAGCTGTATATTAGAGCGTCCTCTGCAGCTTTTTCACTGTTGAATAGCCAAAAAGAACAGAACATAATCACCATTATCATATCTTATACTCATCACATCAGTCGACACGATAATTAACCAATAAATATATATACCCTCTCTTTTACTAGTGACACAATTAGTAGATGTTTACAGACCTTCCAAGAACGGAGGAGAGTCTACGGAGATGATAGACTTTAGGTTCCTCATCGGTAGGCTTCTCTGTGTAGATGATGTGAACTTTCGCTTCGGACGTTTCAGCAACTCTCTCTGTGAAACAAGAGATTTATTTCAGCACAAGTTGAATAACACAAAGTCAAAGTTAGGTCAACTTGAAATTACCACCAACAGGTTTGGGCAACTGGTAGGTCTGGCTTGACACAACTTGAATCACACCTGGTTTTTCTACAACACCCAAAAATCATATGTGAAAAAAAAAAACAGAACAAGAGCAAGAAAAAAAAAACATTGGTCAAGTTTTTTTTTTTTTGGTCAAGTTAAAACCCTTAACATGTTTTTTCCTAAGCCTACATACTCTGAAAATGCGCTATCATGACTGCATTATTCTACTTCTACTTGTTTGAGATATCATGTGTCTATGATGTCATAGTTTAAGAAACGTACTGGAGATCTTGGCGACTTGCTCAGGTGTGAGCTTAGCTGAGAAGCCAGAGGCAGCTTCCTTGTAGCTATAAACCAGAGCGTCCTTTGCAGCTTGGTCACTGTTAGATAGCCAAATGAACAAAACACAATCACCATTATCATATCTTATACGCATCACATCATTTCGACACGATCAATCATAATCAAACAAAAAAACAATATATATATATATATATACTCTTTATAAACGATTTTTTTTTTCTGTTTATAAACGATTGAAGCTACTAATAATACATTTAATAAATGTTAACAGACCTGCCAAGAACGGAGGAGAGTGTACGTAGATGATAGTCTTTAGGTTCCTCATTGATAGGCTTCTCTGTGTAGATGATGTGAACGTTCGCTTCGGACGTTGATGATCTGCTAGATTCAGCCATGATGATCGGAGCAAGGAGCGATAAGACAACGAGGACTATGAGGAGCAAATGTGATATACGCGTAATATCAATTTTTAAACCAACTCCCAAGGATTGTCCCAAGAAAAAACTCACAAGGACGGCCACAATTTAATCAAAGAAAAAAGGACGGCCACAAATGATTATACTAGTGGCACCTTCATCCTCATGATCATGAAACATGAATCATCCAATTATTTTATTTGTCTCTCATTTTATTTTATTTTTTTGTCAATATTTGTCTCTCTTTTTTTTTTGTCAACTTGTCTCTCATTTTCTAATCCAATATATTTGAACCTCTTCATCCATAATTTCCAAATAGTACTATGAAATTTTCAATAGATAATTTAACAAAATAATAAAAGTAGATACTAATTTTATACAAAACAAAGTACTTTTACATAAATCTATTAAATTTGAAAATATTTTTATCTTATTATATTTATATTTTCATATTAATAAATTATTTTATTATATTTTAAAATTATAAACTTAAATAATCACCAAAATTTTGAATATAATTATTGTAATTTAATTATTAATTATTTTTTTAATAAGAAAATACTCCCCTAAATGAATCTCAATGTCTGCGTAGTTGGAAACTAAAATTTTATATAAACAAACATATCACAAAACTGAAAACATAGAAAATAAGCAGAAGACTTCTAGTTAGGTATTATATAGGGGTGGATGCAGGTGAGATAGATGTGTGGCACATGCCCCACTCCTTTTTAGTTTTATAAATAATTAATCTATATATATTTATAGATACCAGTCTTTTTTTGTTTATTTTGGCATCTACATATCCCTATATGCTCCATGCTAAAGCAACCTGTCCACAAAAACTTTTTGAGTTTTATCACCAAGAACGAGACAGACAAGTTATCGACGAAAAAAAAAAAAAAATCCTTATCGACGAAATCCAATAATCATGAGATTAGAAACACTGAAAACCATAAAACATTTGAGCCTTCGACAACAAGTCCATGGGCCATACGCACGGATGAACTCATCAACCGGCCCATACACAAGATTGAACTCGTCAACACAAGTAATATGAAAACATGTAATAGATGGAAATATACATTTTTATTATAAATCAGCTAAACATTCTAGTCATTTTGGTTTTCACATGTTAAAAAGAAAAATCGAACAAACTAAGATAACTAGAAATTATAAAGCCTAGAAATTAATTTATACCCACTCATTATTTATTAAAATAATTTTCCCTTTCACCTCTCATTTTATAGTTTAATACGCCTCAAAGCCAAGTAGGCCAATACTCTGTAACCAACAAACATGAAGAACAAAACGCTCACGCTCGTCCACAAGCCAATGTCTCCGATCACTTCCTCCTCCATAAACCGGCACCCAGCCGCCTTTGCCGCTCCTTGCGTTCCCTTTGGCTCGCATCCAACCATCGCCAATATCGCATCGCCATTTCCGTACTGAACCGCTATTAATAGACGGTAACAATAAAATGTCGTGGAAACGTATTTCATCCACACCATGCCTGATGGCACTTTGTTAACATAGTAACCGCCTGTTAAAACAAACGCTAGCATTGTCACAGTCACGATCGTGGAGGCTTTTTTAGCGTCCATGATGGCTGCGCCTAAGGCAAGTCCGAGTCCCTGTGAGGCTAAGACGTATAGCAATAGCACGGAAAGGGTGAGGAGGAAAGGGACTAGCCCTGGACGTAGACCGACCATCCAGTAAGTTAGCGTCAAGAACGCTGCCGGGAGAACGAGTTCCATGGAGAGCGATCCGATGACGTGAGCCATGAAGTAAGATGAGAGTGTGTACATACCCGACGCTCGTTCTCGAGTGAAAATTGCACGTTCTTGCGGAAACGTGAAGACAGCGTTAAATGACGGAAGTACCCCCCAGAATATGGATATGAAGAAGAGTAGTCCTTGTCGGTCCTGTAACAATATTATCGTTAGAAAAAAAAAACGCCAAACCAAACAAATAGTGTTTTTGTTACATATGATTAATAACGTCTATATACTTACGTGCACGTCACGATAATCTGAGTGCCACCACATGAGACTGCATAGTAGTGAAGCCGCGAGGACTTGGAAGACACGAAGTGCATCAAAAGACTCGTGGCGGCGTTCTTTTATAAGTCTATGGAGGAGGATGCATAGCTGACTAAACCATGTTGCAAGACCGGACATTATTCCACGAGCGTTTTTTCTCGTTTTCACATAACGTGCGTTCTCTGCGGGAGAAGGTGACGCGTCGATGCAAGCTTTGACGTTTGGAGCTAGCAATGTATCGTAAGCAATGGCTAGTGTTTGTCTCACGTCTGGTTTTTCCCGCTCAGTTGTACCGTCAATCTGACAGACACCTGCTTAGGTCATAAAATCTCAATCAGGTTAGATAAATTACGTAAAATAGTCAATAAACTTTGTTAAATTAATTAAAGAAAACAAAGTTGTTTTCGTGTCTAGTACCACTAGTGCATACCAAGTATCTATGACTCGCTAATCGGATAATAAATTTCACAATGGAAAAGATCCAGGGTGGTCAATTAATTAATCAAAACAACCAATCAAGTATCGAAAGTTTTATCTCTTAAACTATATATTAATGAAATTAAGCCACTCAAGTTATCATCCAAATAGGAGGAAGTTAATTGGCCGATGGAGTAATTAATTAAATGTCCTAAATATAAAAAGCAAAAGACAATTCAAAGTGGCATTGGACCGAACCGAGGTGACGGCGAATCAACCAATCGTCTTCTCTGGACCGACCAAACAAATATATTTAAAGAGGTTTTGACACTGTATTGGACCCATCTTTTTTTGTCTAACAAAAGTAAATTATCTTTAAATTAATAAGTAATGGAGATCGGATTTGCGGTAAAGCAGACCAACCAAGGTGGAGAGGCGAAAGAGTCCACCCAAGAAAGCATAAGGTCGCCACTAAAGACGTTCTTAGTTTTAGCTTCTTCATTGATTCCAAAAACAAATAAAATGCAAAAGCTTGAGCATCAAATACTCTCTAGTATTTGAATTTAACTTTCTAAACGGTAAAGCTTATACAAATTAAGCCGACTAGTTATTACTCCACTTACATATCAAGTGGATTATCAGCAGGATTGAAATTGAATTCAGGGAACATAAGTTAGAGGAAGTCAATAAATAAATGAACAATGCATAGTGAAATACTCGACAAGTGTTATCATCAAGTGTCAAGAGCAAACTTTTGGAAAAGAAAAATTAATTTCTGTTGTTCTTTTCTTTCAAATTGATCAATAAGTTAGGGCAAGTGGAGTTTACTGTTATGCTTTTACGTAGAAAGCAATATCTAACCTTTTCTGACGAAAATATAGCATATACTTTTGCTTAGTAGATCATGTGATTATCAGCTTTCCAGCCATGGAAAATCACATACATGCACACACATATGTATATTTTTGTCAAACACATATGTATATATACATAGATATTTTCATGGAATAGATTGAATGGTCATGTGGATGGTTGGTCCAATAAAATGGGATTTTTTCACAAAGATAATGATACAAAGAAAGATTGAATATGAAGCATATGGTTCGTGGAGACAAAGAACTTAATACCCACTAAATTAATAAATTAGATCTGATAGTACTAAATATATGCCATCGTGCGCAACAAACTATTTATTTTCTTATTTTTCACTACAAACTGTTTATGTGTCTTTTCATTCAACTCTTATTATTGCCTTCTTACTCTACCTATAGCTTCACCAGAATATACATACCATGTGCGTGTATATACGTACATGTGCGAAGGTTTGTCATAAATAATAACACCAAACAGCTTTTTCAGAAGAAAAAAAAACACCAAACAAAAATAGAAAGTCAACGACGGAAACTAAATGCAGCCTTATGAGATTTGTTAGGTCTTGGGTAACACAATTAAGTCATTAATTCCATTTTAACAATCCCTAGAAAAACATTAAATCAGCCGTGTGTGGATCTGTGATGCATGTCCCTAGCTAGCTTAGATATGGACCATGTATGAATATTGTCATGAAAACTAATTGCTGATTTATTAAACGAACCTAAGTTTGGTCCACATTGTTGTACATGCCTAAAACGTCAAAACACTCGTACCAAAATCTGGTACTTACTCATCCGTTTTGGATAGAGCGAGGACAAACTGGATTAAACTAACGTGACCTATGTATATGTCCCTTCAGGCTAAAGATTGTAGTTTGCCCATAAATTCATTTTCATTTTTCTATGTGAAAAAACTTATATATTACAATTATAACTTGTACTTATCTAGAAAAAAATAAATCACAAAAATGTGAGAATTCTTGTATTCACGATAAGACTCAAAAAACAATGAAAGTGAGTTCAGAATATCCAGTTCCCAACGAATAGGTAGGTATTTATTACTTACATGAGGACTGAGGGGAGGAAAGTGAAACCACGCGCTAGATGCGAGGGTGTGATTGGATTCTTTTAGGCGGTTAGTTACCCATTAAAGTAAAAGTTTCTCAAATCAAGGATGCATGGAAATAAGGGAGTGCAGACAATTCTAAACCACGCGCTTGAGTCGAAGCGTGGAGCTCGAAAGTTACACGAGCATCAAAAGTGTGAAAGACTACTTTGATTAAACAGCGAAAAAGGAGGCTGTTTTTATTAGTTGGCTTCAAAAAGAGAATTTATTTGTAAAACAGAAAAAAGATGTTAAAGATAAAATGAAAATAAAAGTTGGATAAAGAGGAAACAGAAACACACACAAAGAGCCAGGGTTCGAAACCTATACGTCACCATGTAACACGTGGTGTTTTTCACTAAACTCGTTTTTAATAAAGAACCTTTTCTTTCTGTTTATTATCCAGCCAAAAAAGAAAAAGAAAAAGAAAAAGAAAAAGCACGGTTATATTAGTGTAAAATGTGTAATGCGATAAGGTTTTAACATAAAAAGGAATAACATTTATTCAGATGATATATAATCTATGCCAAAAATCTATGGCATATATCATACTGAAAAAGAGAGAAAGAAAACATAACACGTATCCCCAATTGCCCATAATTATTATCATAAAAAAGCCACCCTTCAATTATCAACTTTAACTTTTAAAAATTATTGTAAACTTTAGAATAAACAATTATTGGAAAAACGGTGAGAAAAAAAGAGAGAAAAAGATGCTAGATTAGTCCCTTTGCCATACAAGAAAATGTTTGCTACTACTAACCCATGGGCTACTAACTAACATAAAGCCAGACTAATGTAATAGCTATAGATTAACCATGTAATTAGTAGTAGTATATGATATAAAGAGCCATCACGATGACAAGAGTCAACGAGAGACACATCAAAGCTTAGACTTGTATACTTCTCATCGTACGTCTGCGATAACGATCATAAATATGACATTTATCACTCTCTTTTATTGGGGTCGAGCTGTTATTTTCAAAGTATTTTTATATACAAATATCTTTACCTCCTCTCACATGAGTAGTCTCATGCATGGTTACAGTATTCAAATACGTATACACACATAAAACCACCATAAAAAGATAAATTTCATATTTAATTTTTGTTGGTCCTATCATCAGTCAATTTCATGTGAGAATACTTTTCACACAATATATACCAATAGGTCTAATCATATTTTTTTTTTTTGTGAGATATTCGTAATTTTTTTTTTTTGTAACACCAGATATTCGTAATTAATATGTTAATAATGCGTTTTAGTATGATTACACCAAATAATTAAAAGTTTTGAGAACGTACCGTTAGCAAGATCGAGAAGGAAGTCAGCGGGATTCATCGGAAACGCCGGGGAGAATCCGACGGAGTCGAAGTAAGCCATGGCGTCTCTTCCTTTTCCGACGAACAAACACTTCCCTTCGCTCAGAAGCAGCACAGTGTCAAACATCTGAAACACACGGCTCGACGGCTGGTGAATCGACGTCACCACCGTCTTCCCTTTCCCATGAGCCAGCCCCGCGAGGGTCTGGACCAATCTCAGAGCCGCCGTCGCGTCTAGACCCGACGTCGGCTCGTCGAGAACAAGCAGGCTCGGGTTGATGAGCAGCTCGTGAGCGATGCTCACTCGTTTCCTCTCACCACCCGAGATCCCCCTAATGAACGTGTTACCAACCACCGTGTTCTCGCATTTCTCGAGCCCGAGCTCGGAGATCACCGACTCGGCGGCTTTGATCTTGTCGTCTCGAGCTAGGCTCCTAGGGAGGCGGAGCAAGGCGACGAACACTAGGGTTTCGCGCACGGTTAAGTGCGGGTAGAGGAGATCGTCCTGGGCCACGAAGCCGGTGCGTTTTAACGTCTGTTTGGTTAGTTTGGAGTCGTTGGCGAGTATTTTTCCGGTGAGGCCTGTTCCATGGAGTCTCCCTGCGACCGCGTTTAGCAGCGTCGATTTACCACTTCCCGATGGTCCGAGAACGGCCATAAACTCGCCAGGTGTCACCATTCCGGTGACTCCGCTTAGTATCGTCCTCTCCGTCGATGGAATCTCATCGGACGGTTTGTGTTCAAGTCCCAACAATCTCTTGAGTTTCACGGAATCGCTGGACTTGCCTTGTATCTTCACTCGGTAACACACATCGACGAACTATATCAAAAAAAAATAATACGAGTCATGTCTAGAGTCAAAACTAGTCAACAATTCAGTGTTTATTTTTTTTGTAAATATAAAAAAAATTGTAATCAATATTAAAAATTCAAATCTGGTTTTTGTGTGTGTGTGTGTGTGTTATACCTTGAGGGTGATTGGGAAACACGGAGACGATGAAAATAATGAGGAAGGCTGATCACAAGTATCTTGAGGGAGACGAGGTGATGAATCTGGACCGTTCATTTGATTTTCAACGCCGTCAAAACCTGACATTATTGTTATGTCCTTCTTTCTTTACCTTATATATAAAAACAGATGGCGAAACTTAAACGGAGTTAGAGGACGGAGAGAGAGAGAGGTGAGTGAATATGGAGAAGTCTGAAGATCGGGGGGTGAGATGCTGAGACCTCTATTTATGGAGAAGAAGTGGGACGTGAAAGGCAAGTGGATGACACGTCAGCAAAGTAATGTTCATTGAGAAAATAACACGTGGCGAAACGTATAATACCAGCTGGCGACTGCTGAACGGAATCGGGTCGTTGGAGGAGGAAAAGAAAGTGTCTTTAAATTCTACTTTCTATTTTTCTTTTTGGGATTGTTATTATGTTTCTTTCTTTCATTTCGAATATAACTCTCACTTTACAGAATACAGATTTTAATTTAGTGTTTTCCACTATAATTGTCAAATTGAGAATCACCTGAGCTTGGAGGAGGACGATGGATTCGTCTAAATGTATATTATCATGTGTCAGGATGTGCTTTAGTTTCTTTTTCTCGTTAATGTGTGTGTCAGCTGGCTTCATCTTGTTTTCTTTTGTAAATTGTAGAGGTGATAAATGCAGATCTAAATTTTTTCTATATAATGGAAAGAGAAGTGAAGAGAGATCCAGTTAAGTGAGCTTTACCTCCAAAACTTTTTTTGAATCAAATAAAATAGATATTTTCAATCTGACTCTGTTAATGAGTTTTTACCAAGAAATAGAATTAATAACTGAAAACTATAATAAACTATAAATTAGGAAAATATTAATGGAAAGATAATAAATAGTTATATAATCAGATTGATTGAGAAATGTTATAAAGACTATTATGTGTATATATCTATTAAAGGAAAATAAAATTTAAAAATTTACAGAGAGGGTTAAGAAATATTTTTGTAAGACTTTTTGTTGAGTAATATTTATATTTTTCTTAAAAAATTAATTATATCCATCATTTTCTATTTAATAATTTATAACTTTATGCTTTTATTTTAATTATTTTTATAAGAACATATTTTATTTGATTTTCATTATTTTCTGAAGATTATATCACTATATTTAATTTAAATATATATAATGAAAAGAAAGAGAAGTTAAACAAAAATTTCCCAAAAACAATTTGAATTAAAACAAAATAACCATTTTATCTAGATGTAGTATTTTCTGTTCAGTTGCAACCGAAATATTATTTTAAATTAACAATAATTAGTGATTAGAAAAATATTTGTATGGTTATTTAATTTTTTTACAACTATTTAAATATTTATATAAACACAAAATGGTTAAATAAAAAGTGATAAATGTAATAAATTATCAAATCGAATTTTAAATCTGATATACATCATGTAACACAAGGTAAAAGTATTGTGTAAATATTATAAATCTGAGATGTCCCGAAGCCATAGCCGGCCATTGCTTGTCGACCATCAATTTTATTTCAAATAATATGATATTTAAGCATGACTGAAAAATGCTAGTCTACGATTGATCCTAAGTTTTATATTATTGTAGATGTTTCAGAATAACATAAGTATTGTTGCTCTTCTTTTTGTTATTCCAATAACCTGTGAAAGAACATAAGATCTTAATAGGTGCGATGATTCAAACGTACAGAAGACTCTATGTTTTGATAAGAAGAATGTCGCTGTATTGCTTTATGTGTGTGGCTAATTTGATGTTTGAAATGGTATACATTTGTCTCTACGACATGTACATGCTTCTATTGAAGTTCATCTGCTGTTCATAATCCAAAATAGAGCGAATATAGAAACATGGCACATGTCTAAATCTAATGAACAAATCTTGTAAAACATGTTAAGAGTGAAACAATATTCGAACATGAAAGAATCAAGACCTTACACGTCAAAAACATCGAAAGGTCGTGAGTCGAACGAAAGAAGAAACTTATTGCCACGAATGTTCCTTCTAATCGGTGGATCAACTCAATTAGGGTACGAAGACTACAACTCGATAAGAGCAAAAATGTGCACCCAAAAAAAGACTTACATATGTACCGTATTAATATTATGCATGGTTCAATTTGACAAAACTCGATAAGAGCAAACATGTGTTACATGATGTATATCGTATGTTCTATCTATTCTTGTGATCATGATGTAACTCTATGCATGTATCTGTTGAAGAAGACGTGCGTTTACGGGGATGTACGGTGGTGCGTTTCAGAGCCGTCACGACACCGTTTTGAAGACCGTTCTCAATTATTCTTTGCTATGGAAATATCCCCGATTAAATTTGGCTCGCGAGCGTTGACCATGATGTGACTGAGATTGTACAAATACAAATCTATCTCAAAAGTCAAAGATGGTGTAAAAGGAAAATAGCAGATTTCTCGGGATCATTTCAGTACTTCGTTACAGAGACGAGCACATAAACACAAAGTACAATGAATGGCTTAGGTCACTTCTGTAAGAACTTCGCAGTTTCAACTTTCAACGGTGGGTCCCACTCATAAACCCCGCGACGTCGACGCGTGTCGCTCGCACGTGATGAGTGATGATCCACTCAAAACTGTCCTTTCTTTTTTTCTCAACTCAGATCCGTTTTGTGCATTCATTCATCACTGTGTACTTTCCTTTCTTCGAAGATGGGTTTGTTCTAGCTCACCTTCCACGACGGCGCGTGGGTGAAACCCGCCGTGTTAACTAAAGGGTGTGATGGAGTTTTTTTTTTTTTGGTAACAATGTGATGGAAGATATATTTATTATAAGTAGTGTACAGAGAATATGGACCACATGATCCACTTATGGCCATGAGTCATCATAACGAACGAACGAGCATCCCCTTCTCCCATTTTCTTTTTGAGTACACTTTATATATGACAATTACGTCACGGCAGTATAAAATAATTTGGATTCTTCTTTTTCTTTTTCTTATCATATGGTTTCTTCTCTGTTAGTCTGTTTTAGTTTCTTTCCTAAATATAGTTTCTGAATTTAATATTCGTTGAAAAAGAAGAAGCCTCGAAGTTGGACTTCTGAATCACCACCTCCATTTTCTCATTAACTACATTTATGTGTCTTAAAGTTGGAAAATTAAGGTTTAAAATTAGACTATTGTTGTGAAATTTGATTTAATTTAAGTCTTGTCTTTAAACCTCATGCACACTCACCTATTATTTTCATAAATTACATTTATGTTTCTTTTATAGTTACTTTTTATGATAACAAACTAGGCGATTATCCCCACACACACCTTTAATTCAAAATTACATATTGCAAATGTTTCATAATTGTTTACTTCATTTTGTAGAATGATTCATTAGTGTTTCAAAAAAAGTAGAATGATTCATTGACTCTAAGAAAACAAAATTATATGAAGTAGAATGTGTCAAGTGTTAAAACTTAACTTGGTAGTCTCGCCCGATTATAAATGGCATCACAGAACCTCCAGCAGTTGATATAGGTACGCTGTATAATTTTCTCCACCTGCAAGAGAACGATGGTCCCGGCAGTACAAAATTTAAACTTCTTAATCACCAAAAACTTCGAAACTATGTTATTTTGGTTGACTTGTAGTCGTTAATTTCTCTGTACATCGTGTCAATTAATGGATTAGCACATTTTCATCAGACATTGTTACAAGAGATTACTTTTTCAAGATTTGCAGCATAGTTAAAAGAATATATTAATTGAAATATATTTTCCACGCATGTCTCTTCTCTTGTTTTTGCGTTATATGAATACGACGTTGGGTTAATTTTCCAATAAAAATGTAGCTGGACATATTTTATTAAAAAACGAGAAATCATAAGTCTTTGATTTATGAGTTTTCGATTTGAACTTTTAATGCGTTTTTTAGTTTCAATCAACTTTGATGGGCTAGTCTTACTCTATGAACATAGATTTCATCACAAATGACAAAAAGAAGAAAATCGGACCACATATAACATTGTTGGGTAACATTACAACTAGGGACATGTGATTCTGTACATGGGCCACTCAATCTAACAATCTGATTCCATATCTCAAACCTAACCAAGACTGGAAAGTGAACATCTAAGCACTTATACTTAGTCACATCTGCGCAAGGACAACAAATGTAAAAATCAAAGATCGAAATTAGACCCTGTAACAGAGATACGCAATCCAACTTACACTTAATTAATAGAGATATGAAAAGTCAATGAGCTCTGTAATTTGATACATAACCGTAATGGCCAGATAGCGAGGCAGCATTCTTTATCAGAAGCCTTCTTTCAAGGTCAATAGGTACACCAACATACCAAATTTCTAGGCATTTATGTGTTGCAACATAGACAACCTCAGAGGTTCTGTATGTAACAGAGATATCAAACTTTTAAAATAGTTAATTAGATAATTTTGAGTCACAATTCTTAAATGGTTCCAGAGCTAGGTAATATGATTGTTCAAATTACCAGCCCATTTATGGAGAGTAAACTCGATGACTTTGTCCTCATTTATGACCTATTCTGCTACTACCTTCAACCGATATGTAACATGATTCCATTAACCATATGCAGATAAGCTTAATAGTGTCCAGATATTTGGATAGAAAATGATCATATTTTGAAACTCGGCATGCGTAGGCTGTGAGATATACATCAATATATATATATATATATATGTGTGCAAAAGACATATATATATATGTGCAAAAGACATTGATAGAAAGAATAAATCATTCTCTTATTGCAAATGGTAGAGAAAGAATAAATCATTCTCTATCATAGTCTCATAATTATCTTGTTATGATGGCTTATAGGTTGCTTCTCGTTCTCTCCTTTTAGATTTCATACCGTGCGGCCAAAGCAGAACCTTGAAATCTAGTTCTTACAGAATAGAGATTTATAGACTATATCAGCTGGACAAGAGGACTATTTCTCCAAGTCAGATTTAAATAGAGCAAAGCAACATCGTAGACTCGTAGTGTAGCTCAGGAAACTATCGGCCCACTCAGACACAACTTTTTTTAACTGATCCACTAAGAAGAAGTACTTTCTATGTCTTCTGATTTTTTCTGGTTCATCATCAGCCCAAGTTAATTCAAACTTCCGTTCTTGTTGATTGGAGTCAACGTCCTGCATTTACAGAGTTATGAACTTATGATTATTAATTAATCAATACTGCCTCCGTCCCACAAAAATAAGGATAAATTTTTTTATTATTTTCACACATTAAAAAAAACACATTAAACTACCATAATAAATATATAGTTTTTTGTAATTTTCAATTTTCAATAATTTTTAACCGATAATAATTCAATAAAATCAATTAATTTTTTTAAAGTTTATAATTTTTTTTATAGAAAACACAAAAATATATTTTTGTGAAACAATTTTTTTTCTAAAAAATTTATCTTAATGGAACGGAGGGGAGTATCATCCGTAGGTTTGCAACTTAGAGTTGTGTTCTTTCACCGTTTTCACCGCGAACTACAAAACATGCAGCTATGATTCAGTTCCGTTCTTTTATTGTTCTCACCGCGAACTACAAAAACATGTAGCTATGATTCAGTTCCGTTTTCAAGTCAATGTAACAACAACTTTTTTCTATTAAATCATATACTACTACTAGACAGAATTTACTTAGAAAGTATATATATGTTATCATGCTCACATATCCATCACTCAAAAAAACAAGCTCACGTATCCATCACTCAGAGAAAAAAATGGTCGCATATCCACCATTTGAGTCTTTTCTATTTATGAAATTTAAAAGTTCATGTCCCTAATGTCCAATATCGGTTTCATCTCTCACGTCAAAGCTATCGGCCCATCAATCCAATGGGGTCGCCACTCTTACTCTTAATTCATCTTTACTTGCAATTTACAACTCTCTCCAAATTAAACAAGACCTTTTTCTGTTTCCACTAATACAAATTATACAGTTAAATTAATATTTCTCTGTTTGAGTTTTAAAGTTATTCCACATCTAAATAAAAGTTTCAAATGCAAGCGTATAATTAATTCGGTAAAGAGTAACAAAACTAGTAGAACCAAATCAATAATACTTAGATGTAATAATTATGTTTTGCCTTTTATTGTCACTATTGTAATTACAATAAAATTTAACAAAATGTTTTAAAATAATAATTGGACAATTCTGTCCTTTATTTTTCCACAGCTTAAAAGGAGAATCTCATCAGTGAATAAACTAAAAGACAAAAAACAGAGCTCCTCTCTGGATCACATTGTCTCTCTCTCTCTCTCTCTCTCTCTCTCTCTCTCTCTCTCTCTCTATTATTGTTCCTCATGGATTCTTCAAGAACCAGAACTTTAGCCAGACGATCTGATCCGGTCAACTTTCCGGCAAAGACAAACAATTCTTCCCGCCGTTCTTTATCTTCTTCTTCCTTCTCGTCCTTCTCCTCTTGCTCCTCTAGCTCCCTCGTGTTTCAAGGCGGCTCTCCTTTAAATTCTCCGGCGAGTCCTCTTCGTCTCCTCGGTGTTCCATTCTCTTGGGAACAGCTTCCAGGGAAACCCAAAGACTACTCTCATAGACTCAACCACCGCCAAAATAACGACTCTTCAGTTATACTACCCCTCCCTCCTCACCGGAGCACACATTTTCCGGTTACCGTAAAAAATAAAAAATCTAACAGTTTAAGTAAGAAGAACAGCTTCCCGGTGACTGAGAAAGATCCCTTCGCCGCGGCGTTGTTGGAGTGTTCCAAAGACGACGACGAAGATGAAGAGGACGGGGAAGATCATGAAGTTGATCGTAGGTTCCGAGGAAACTCCGGCGGATCAAGCAAGGCATTAACAAAGAGCAGCATCGGCGACAGGTTCGGGTTAGTGAGTCTCTACGGTTCTTGTCGGAGAACTTGTACAGTTTCAGAGTCCATTGTTTATCTCCCAAGAACGAGAAAAGCTGCTTCGTATGATCATCTGCTTCCACGCCGTCGCCGTTAATTCATTGTCTTTCACGGTTTACTATATATATTTTCTCTTGATCTTTGTAATACTTTTTATATAATTTTCTATGAATGTAACATATTATGAGTGGGAACGTGATTATTTCAGAGTGACTTGTTCTCAAAAGGACGTTTTAGTTATTTACTTACATATACGTGATAACTTTTTCATATAATATTTGTATTTTCTGCAATTATTTCAATTTTGTGGAACCAAGACTGAACGTTCTGTGAGATCTCTCTAGCTAATTTCCAATCCCATCCCATGTGAGAGCAAGCTAAGCTATATGTGCAAGTAAATACAAAATAACATTGACTAATTTGTTATATGCCTACATGGACGAGTTTTACGTACTGATCTTTTATTTTGCTGTTTTTTTACCATTTAGAAACTGCTGATAGTTTAGCGTACCTAGTGAATCGAGTTCCATTATATAATAATAAGATATATTCTCTGGTTTATATTTCTTTAAGTCTCTCAAGAAAGGATCTTTCATCTTTGGTGTTCGGACAAATTAACAAAATAATAAAGGGGTTTTTACCAAAAAAAAATAATAAAGGGGTTGGTGATCGACCATGCATGCATGTCTTGTACACTCGTATTTATGTAGTATGCAATAAAAAATAGGGAAAAGATACAACAATTTATCAAACGACATACTTTTAAATACTAACATATTTTCTTTTAAATGACTTATTTTTTAAAAATAATAAAAAACATAAGACCAGCAATTCAGTTAAATTAAAATATAAATACAAAAAAGTATATAAATACTATTCGTCTAAAAGTCTAATGCAAACACTTCACCATTGTGGTTGCTCTAAAATTTATCTAATGTATTATGTACTGCTATTGTTGGCACAGAGTCTACGAAAACATATAAATGATTTTCTATAGAGGAAAATTATTTAATATTTAATAAAATAAGTTAATTAATCATAATATATAATGCAGAATATAGATAAATATAAAATAATTTTAAAACTTTGCATAAAATTGTAAAAATGTTATAAAATAAAATAAGAATTTTTTCTTAAACATCTAAAATTATTAGAAGAAAATAATATTATGTAAACTAAGTATATTATACCTTTTAAGATGAATAAAAAATTCTTATATGGAGATTCTTTATTTACTTTTATGAAGATACTGTTATGACTTGTTTGGGATTAGCTGACTCCATTTTCTTTTATTTAAATATCAAAATAAATTCCATGTAAAAACGAAAATCCAATTCATACCACATTATCAATCAATTATTGATTTTGATTTTCATAAATTTTAAAACACTAAATTGATAGGGAAAAATATCATGTCATATATAGTATTCAAAATACTGTTTCTGTACCTGCAAAATTTGAGTACTCGTTCACAATATGTCCACGCTGTAGTTAATATGTCTTCATCAAACTTATTAAGATAGATTAGGAACTGTTTATATCAAATTGTTTGGTTTAGCGTACAAATTAATATTAATTTTTATTTCTCATTAGATCGTTCCATTCTATCTTCTCTTTGTATTTTATGTACTCGATATCTTGTATTTAAAGACTTACGCTTAAAAGTCTTAAATTCCATCTTCTTAACACTTCGAAACAGTTACATATTTTCAGAATTAAAAACTACAGACGGTATCGGATATTTCCACAATGGACATTTGATGTAGCGGAAGCTTTGTAAGATAGGACTAGAGATCCGTTGATTCTTAGAATACCCGGAAAACTAGGATAATCACAAAGATCTTATTTAGTCTAAGAATGCCTAAGATCAATGTCTTCTTAAATTCGTTGAGATCACCAATGATCTACCGAAAACAAGGAACAAAAGAGAAATCTCTTAACTTTTATTAATTCAAATCATAAACTGAATACAACTTAAGCCTAAACGGCTATATATAAGAAAACCATAAAACCCTAAAACAATAAAAGTAATTATCTTAATAATAAATAAAACACTAAATAATTAAGATATTTATTCTAAATATCTTATCTACATCATTCTCTCCGGGTTGGAAAAGATTCGTCCTCGAATCTTGATCGTAGTTTTCGAATCCAAAATGGTTTCCAAGAAAAACTCTTCCTCGAATCTTCAATAGCATTCTCAACATAAGAATAACAGAAATATGCACGAATTTCGCACTTATCAAAATCTCCAGAAATTTTCCAAAAACTTGACTCTGCACGATTTTTGCATGAATCTGATTGTATCTTGAATCTTCACAAATCCGTTTTTGCACAAAATTCGCACGCATCAGATTATCAAGATTCTCCACAAAATCTCCATCAATATGATTTCGCCCTAACTTTGCACGGCTCCGATTTTCAAAGGATCCTTCTTCTTGGAAGACAAAGTCAATAACATGAACATCATCTTCATACACGTCATAGATAGGATTTCCATAGATCTCTCGATAGATCTCATGGTTATCTTTTCTCTCGACAAAAGGACTTTCGTCCAGGATAGGATAGATGCTAATACTCATCATGACATCCAGAATCGTCTTCAATTGAAAAATCAAAGAAACGCAGCTCTGATACCACCTGATGTAGCGGAAGCTTTGTAAGATAGGACTAGAGATCCGTTGATTCTTAGAATACCCGGAAAACTAGGATAATCACAAAGATCTTATTTAGTCTAAGAATGCCTAAGATCAATGTCTTCTTAAATTCGTTGAGATCACCAATGATCTACCGAAAACAAGGAACAAAAGAGAAATCTCTTAACTTTTATTAATTCAAATCATAAACTGAATACAACTTAAGCCTAAACGGCTATATATAAGAAAACCATAAAACCCTAAAACAATAAAAGTAATTATCTTAATAATAAATAAAACACTAAATAATTAAGATATTTATTCTAAATATCTTATCTACATCAACATTTAATTTGGTGCTACATAGTGAAAATTCTGAAAGAAATAGCAAAATATTTGTCAGGATATATATAATGATCGATCGGAGTGAATCAAGTATACAGAAGTAACAGAGCTATTGAATATATGAATAGTTTTCATATTGAATATCCATAAATCCAATATACGAAAATAATTACACTTATATGTATAATACAAAATGTATGAATATTCGAAGGGAATAACTATTTTTTTTTATCATAGGTCAAGTGTAAGAAGTTTTCTCACACACCACAAATAGGTCTAAGATATTCACATGAAAAGTAGTTTGATATGTAAGAGAATCAAATTATTAATTAGTGAATTCGTTTACCTGTTTTCGTTAATTCTAAGTTTGGAGTTGGAGCACTGAAAGATACTAGTGGGGAACCAAAGAACCTAAAGTTACGTGGGATATAAATGATGACCAACTTCTAATAATATTAGTAGAAACAATTTAATATGAACATTGCTTTTCATCATTGTCTGCCTTGTATTCGCGTGTGTACTTTTACATTATTGACTCAAGTCCAAATATTATAGCACTAGCTTTAAAACAAAAACAACAAAAATGTATCAAGAGCACATTTTAATTTGCCGTCTCCTCAAAATTTAATGAAAAATCATCACATAAGTAAGTTTATTTATATAACTTATTCATTTCAGATTTTTGAATTTAGATTAAGCAGTGATTAATTCACGTATGTATATGTAAATATCTAGTACTTACATGTATGTGTGAGCGTGGACATGTGCATAATTAAACATAATAAATATATAAGTATGGGATGAGACAAGATGGACCACTATAGTCTATAATAAGTGATTGAGATGTAGCTTGAGACTAAAGACACCATTATCAGCATCTACCATTATGTCTATTCGCACATGGAAAACAATATACTATATATGCAATGTAGATCGAGCATACGAATCGGAGTCCATTTAGTTTGTGAATGCATCAAACCCGAAAATAACACAGTTTTAATCAAGAGTCTTGAGCGACAAACAAGCTGATATTATTCTGTCACTAAGGAGTTTTTTCTACAACACAAGCCGGTGATTATTTAATAGTGTTAGTAATCTTGAATTGCATACATTTATGTATTGATCTCTAGTCTCGATAGTGAGAGTGCTAGGTCGGTTACTACTTGTACAGTTTTTTAACTATATAAGATCAGATTTTCTATATTTTTTTTCTATTTACATACGGATTCGGATTTAGATGGTTATACTTGACGATACTAATTCAAATCACTAGTTTGTATAAGCATAAACCACTAGACTAAATATTTTAATACCTATTTTGTTTGTAATACTTAGTTCATTGTCATTTATAATAATTATTAGATGTGCCAATCCAGTAGAACTGAGAGTAATAAGGATTTATAGGAAACGATACAAAAAGTTTTGTATAGAAATACACTAATATATATTACATATTGTGGACTTGTTTTCTTAAACGTCTAACTATACGAAATGGAGAAATATATACTGAGATGCAATATGAATGGATATATAAATGCTTTGTTTTTTTCCTTTTGAGCCTTAAGTGTGGCAAAAATTAAACATCAAAATTTAATACCATAATGATTTAAAGATCGTCCGATAACATGTGAATGTGATCAAAGATTTCCCCACGTTAGGCTTATAACACACGTCACACATATGGATACACACGTATAGAGTGTAAGCCCAAGTGTCGAACCAAAAGCCACAGTCTTAAGATATTCTGCTAAAAATTTATCTCATTTCTAGGCAAGAAAAAAGTTACTCTTAAGAGATTCTTTATCGATCACATCACACAAAAAGGTCCAAAAAGTTATAATTAGTGATCCTGTTATGAGAATGATGTTAAGTGTATCGGTAGACATTGGAGGAATCCAAATCTTTACTAGTTTGTTAGTCACGGACACGGTCACGGATCTTAAAAGGGAAACTAGACAACTAGAAATTTATTTTACAAAGTTATTTTCTAATTACTAGAACTTGACCAATCATAGACACGCCAGCAAACACGACATCAACCGATCCTACAAGGCACACTAATATTTGTACGTAGTGAAGAACATGACCATAACACAAATCCACATCAGTTTTGATCAAACTACATTTCATGTCACAGAAAGCAAACTACAAAGAGTTATATTAGCGATAAGCTAAGATGTTGATGAGATAAGGATATTGATCAAACTACAAGTCTATCCTTACCTCATCAATATCTTAGCTTATCGCTAATAAGTTATTTGTCGCATGGGGAACGAAAGAAGAGAAACCAAAATTTCACCTCATTAACGACGAGGTCTTTTACCTGTTTGTGGAAAGATGGATGGAGGATACTCAACCTCCATGGGCTTTTGTTCGTTTTTAGATGGGCCGTTTTAACACCATTTATATGTCACATTTCAATGAATGATTTATGTAATTCATGGGCAGCTAAGGCCGATGCTAAGCAAATG
Source organism: Brassica napus (assembly GCF_020379485.1). Taxonomy (NCBI): domain Eukaryota; kingdom Viridiplantae; phylum Streptophyta; class Magnoliopsida; order Brassicales; family Brassicaceae; genus Brassica; species Brassica napus. The sequence continues at coordinate 25,090,412 of NC_063440.1, forward strand.
CTCGACAAAAGAGGTCCAGTATACTGAAATTGACGCTAGCGGATAGTTGTTTGATATTTTGTTTCGTAAAAATTTTAAGATTCTCAATTTTTTTTTTTTTTTTGCAGAAATGTAATATTTTTTTGACTAATGCTGAAATGTAATACTAATATCTCATAACATAGCGGTAACACGAAATCACGAATGTTTATGTGTGTTTTCAAACATACAATAAGTGAATAAATACAGTACAATCGAAACCAGGACAAGAAACAGCTAGTCATATGTGTATTATGGTTTTTGTGTATACTTTAGGGCCTATAATTTTTTGAAACTAAAATGATTTTTGTGATAGAAACGGGGACCATAATGTCCTATTGTCTCCAAGAGTTAACAAACAGATAAGAGTTATCCAGAGAATTAGTTCAAAATTATAAAATATAGTAGTATATTAGTACAATCTTCCACATCTAGAGGTTGACTGTTTATTCAATTAGAAACAAAGATAACACCTATCATGCACCCAGTACCAGATGATATAGTAATAACACCGAGACAATTTTAATTTGTGTAACCTATATAACAATTAACAACTACGTAACCTACCTAACAACGAATGTGATTTAAATTCGCTCATCTTATGTGCAATTTATATTTGGAACAAGTATCTCAAGTAGGAAAATATCCAAAATAAAATTTTAAAATCACTTGATCGTGAATGATGTTTAAGACAGAACTAATATTATATATAGATAGATTTATAATTAAAAAATTACAGATTTCGATTCAAAACTTTATGGTTAATCAAAAATATATATTTAAAACAATTTTGGTACTTATATATTGAATTTTTGGCAAAATGCATGTTTCTTAAAAATTTAGAAAGTGACCAGACAATTGATATATTTAATTTTATGTTTGTTCAAAAATAAGTCTAAACTTGGAAGTGACATAGGCGGCAAATTTTTAAGTAAATAATCATAGTCAAACCTCAGAAATAAATATTCTCTGGAAAGAAGAAGAAATTTTCAATTTTACCAAAAGTTTGACCACTTTTCAAATTAACCATTTTTATAAATAAAAACATTAAATTAATTTTCATAAATTATTTATAAATATTTAAAAATAATTTATAAAATATTTATAAAAGTTTATAAATTCAATTTTACGTTTTCGATATTAGATCTAAACAATAATCATATAAATTCTAAATCTAAATGTTAACGTAGTTTTGATTAAATGTATTTTTATTATTTATGCAATTTTGTAAAAAGTTAAATAAAATTTAAAATTTACTGTAATTTAGTTATATATTTTTTATTAAATAATATTTTGAGAAATTTTCACTTAATATACTATTTCGTATCATAAAATAGTTCTGCATGCTCTCTAATGTGCTCTAAATAAATTGCAATAGCTGCAAAAAATAAATAATAAGTTGCGTAATCAATGAGAGGTAATGGTAAACCAACGAATGAACCAGCGGATCCACAAAACAAAACCACGAGCTGATGAGCACATCATGATGAGTCACCGCCGTGTAATCTGTCTTTACACAAAAATAATAAAACTTTCAATCATTTATCCGATAGATGCGAATTAATATTAATACTGTAATAAAAAATGCCAAAATAAAACCTAACCAAAGCTCGAATCAGAAGAGATTTCCAGATAATTACTTCCGACAATTCTAGTTCTTCCCCCTCTCTCTGTCTCTCTGTCCGTCCTCAAGAACCCTAATAGTTTCCAAGTTTCTTCGTATTCAACGATCTGACTTTCCTTAAAAATCTTCCGATATGGTTTAGAATCTCTCATCTTAATGGAAGCTGACGTGTCAATCGTCTGAAAAAAATAAATCCCTTATCGCGTTCAAATTTTCCCCAGCAAAAAGATTAAATCTTTTTTTCCACCGTTTGTTTCAATCTGTGAAGGAAGAAGGTTAGGGACGATGAAGATGATGATGAATCGTGCTCTTGTCCTCCTCCTCCTCCTACTCTTCCATCTCCTCACCCTCTCTTCTTTAGCCTCAGCCAAAGTGATTCTCATCAGGAACAACATCACTCGCTCCTTCGACGACATCGAAGCCAACTTCGGTTAGTTTTACGATCTTTACTGAATCGGGTCAACGTTGAATTGAACAAAACGATTTAAAGTTTCTTCCTTTTTTGTTTTTTTTTTGGCAGCTCCGTCTGTTAAAGCTGCTGGTGAAATTGGATTGCTTTACGTGGCTGAGCCTCTTGACGCTTGCTCTGACTTGACGAATAAGCCTGAGCAGAGCTCTAATGGTACTTCCCCTTTTGTGTTGATCGTTAGAGGAGGTTGTAGTTTCGAAGATAAAGTCAGAAAAGCCCAAAGAGCTGGTTTCAAAGCTGCTATTATACATGACAACGAAGACCGTGGAATCTTGATAGCAAGTAATAATAATAATAATCACAATTCACAACCATTCTTGTCAGTGATGTGTGTTTGGTCTTAATGTTTTTGAGTTTTTCTAACCAGTGGCAGGTAACTCTGGAGGTATAAAGATTCATGCGGTTTTCGTTACTAAAGAGACGGGAGATGCTTTAAAGGAGTTCGCCGGTTTGTCTGATACCAAAGTATGGCTGCTTCCTAGCTTCGAGAACTCTGCTTGGTCCATCATGGCGGTTTCGTTCATCTCCTTGCTCGCAATGTCAGCTGTTCTCGCCACTTGTTTCTTCGTCCGTAGGCATAGGATAAGAAGGCGAACGTCACGGTCCTCTAGAGTCAGAGAGTTTCACGGTATGAGTCGCCGGTTGGTGAAGGCAATGCCGAGTCTAATCTTCAGCTCTGTGCACGAAGACAACACTACTGCCTTCACTTGCGCTATCTGTTTAGAAGACTACAGCGTTGGAGACAAGCTAAGGCTCTTGCCTTGCCGTCACAGTGAGTAATAATAATAATAATAATAACTAATGCACATGTTGTGTTCCAGAACAAAGTATTGATTGATTCTTTGTGTTTGTTAGAGTTTCACGCGGTGTGTGTTGACTCGTGGCTAACCTCATGGAGAACGTTCTGCCCCGTGTGCAAACGCGACGCGAGAACAGCCAACGGGGAGCCGCCAGCTTCGGAGAGCACGCCGTTGCTCTCGTCCGCCGCGTCGTCTTTTCGATCTTCCTCTGCGCTCTCTTCGTTCAGATCATCAGCAATGCTGATCGGTCCTTCCATGGGATCTTTACCGACTTCGATCTCGTTCTCTCCTGCGCATGCGAGCTCTTCCTACATCAGACAGTCCTTCAGGTCTTCCTCTCTCAGACGCTCTCCTCCAATAAGCGTGAGTCGAAGCTCAATGGATCTAAGGCAACAAGGAGCTTCTCCGTCGCCGTCGCAGAGATCATATATGGCTTCTCCGCATTCGTTTAATTACCCTGCTATGTCGCCTCTCAACTCTAGGTACATGTCGCCTTATAGGCCTAGTCCGAGCAATGCGTCGCCTGGAATGATCGGGTCGTCATCGAATCATCCGTTAAATCCTCTGCGTTATAGTGAATCAGCAGGGACTTTCTCTCCTTACGCTTCTGCAAACTCTCTGCCAGACTGTTGAAAAAGTTTATTGAACCAACTGGTTATGGTTCAATGAACATGAGATTTTTTTCTTTTTTTTTTTGTATTTGAGTTTTAACTAAAGAGAGACACGATGTGTGTTTGTGTATGTGTGTGTGTGTACTGATGATATGCTTTATAGTCTTATGATTGAGATGAACAATCTTTCGGGTTTAGGTTTAGAGATTCTACTGCTACTTGCACTATACACAAACTCGGTTCCTTTGTAGAAATATGAGCTTTCGTTGTTTTATTTCAAAGTTGGGCTTTTAACGGTAAAGTAGTTTAACATATTGCACGAACTATGCGGTTACAATACATGTAACGTCCCCAACCAAACGCTCTTGTCAATGGGTCTTTCACACTTGTTCTTGGCTCGGGGGTGAAAACACGTTATCTTTTTGTCTTTGCTCATTTGGTATGGAAAATCATTTTTCGGGTTTATTCATGTTTAAATACGTTGAATCTTACCAGAAAGACAAGTGTGCCATGATGATACTAGTAACTAAAACCCTTTTTTTAAGCATCTGCATATGCATTGCACCGATATATATATATAAACTGAAATGTTACAACAAATTCATATATTTTTAAGTTGTGTGAATTTGTATACACAGAGTATCAAATTTGACCAATTCTAACACATGATTAACAGAATTTGGTTACAAGTAATAACAATATGTGGATAGGCTGGTAGGTTTATACAAGATCATAGTCAGGGATGTTAGAATGAGTAAATATGCCTCATTTAAATCATCCTTTTTTAAGACCTATTCTATTTAGACTTAGATTTGTTCAAATATAATATGACTATCCATTTAAATCCACCAATATTATACTATCCCATTTAAACCTTTTAAGTATTTATTAGTTTTATTCTAATTATATTGTAATATATATATTAATCGCTTTTAATTGAAAAAATTATATATATGACAATGATTCTACTCATAGGCTCAAGAGCATAATGTGTGATTGCATAAAAATAAAGTATATGATGGCACATCTATTTTGGATTCTTCAACTTTATCTAGAATTTTTTTATGTGACAACTAAACAAAACAACATTTTAGTGTTTATAAATGATTACATATCAAACATATAATATGAGACAAAGAAACAAAATTAAAGACCATTGAATTCTAATACAACAAATTAACAAAATTTACTAATATTGTTATCGTTATGTTTTTTAGTTTCCACAAAAATGAGAATGAATCATTGGAGACATGATCAGTCTATGTTCAAGTGAAGAAAAAAAAAGGTGAGAATTTCTATCTGAGAAATAAATCTGTTTTCCGGAAAAGTTTAAGATAAAAAATAAACGACTGGTGATCCAACACCTCTCCTTATATCTTTCATCAGAGATTTAATTCGTGGTGTTGCAAAAATGCAAAATATAGATTATATCCATAGAAATCTGAATCCCGAAACTGTAGTTATAGTAACTAAGGGGAATATTGTAATTGCAAAGATTGCGTATTTTTGATTCAGTAGTAGAAAGAGCAGTGAGAAATCTATGGATAAGTTACTCTTATATCAAAATCTTTAATCTATAATCGACACTTCAATTATCTAGAAACAACAATAAGTGTGTCTCTCTTATAAAAATTGCAACTAAACAAATCAACATCAACATTTTAGTGTTTGTAAATGATTATTTCTCAAACATATATCATGAAACAAAGAAACAACATTGAAGACCATTGGGAATTTTAATACAAATTAACAAAAATTTACTAATAAGTTTCCCTGCTTCCACAAACATTCATAAAAAAAATATAAATTCTTTTCAGGCAGCTAATACCACTATATATTAAAAAATCAGAATGTGACAACACATTCATAAGATTATAAAGCTGTGCATATTCATATACACAAACTATCAAATTTGACCAATTCTTACACAAAATTAACAGTACCAGACATGTGGATTCTTACTAAATCATACGATTCATATCTAATAGGCCTAATACTGGCCCATCCTTAGTTACACTCATCAAAACGACATCGTTCGGTAAATTCTTTTTTTTTTTTGTATTTGGTAACGGTGGGGGGACTCAGTAGAGTGAAACTGATTTACGCTTCAGTGAATGAAGCAAAGCCGTTCCACCTTTCGCCGGACTCACCTCTCCGGCGTCGAGGAACCAATCGATCCCACACCATGCCGATGAGACACCTCAACGCAATGGCGACTCTACTAATGATGTTCTTCACTCTCCTGATCCTCTCCTTCACCGGCATTCTCGAATTCCCCTCCGCCTCCACTTCTCTTCCCCACCCCGATTCCTCCTCCTCCTCCTCCTCCTCCTCCTCCTCCGCCGCCTCCGTATCATCGGATCCGTTCGGAGACGTCTTGGAGGCGTTTAGAAAATGGGATTCTCAAGTGGGTTGTGCTCGGTTCAGGGAGAATCATCGCAAGGGCAATCTCAGTTCGGGTTCTCTACAAGAATCCGGCGGGTCGGGTTGCGGTGGGATGAAGATGGATCATGTCCGGGTTTTGGTGAAAGGGTGGACTTGGGTTCCGGATAATCTGGAGAATTTGTATTCTTGTCGGTGTGGGATGACTTGTTTGTGGACTAAATCGGCTGTTCTGTCTGATTCTCCTGACGCTTTGTTGTTCGAAACGACAACTCCTCCGTTACAGGTACTTTCTAGTTACTTGCTTGATGGTTCTTTTGTTAATGCATGTGTTGTTTAGGTTAGAGCTGTGGATTAGTCTCAAGTAATTCATTTTCAATGGATCTGATTAGTGTGATGTTATCAGTTCAAGATATTGCATTTATTGATCATCTTTTAGTTTTAAAGTTCACTTCAATTTTTTTTTTTTTTTGCCTTAGAGACGTGTTGGAGAGCCACTCCGTGTGTACATGGAGCTAGAGGCGGGAAGAAAACGCTCAGGCCGTGAAGATATATTCATCAGCTACCATGCCAAGGACGATGTCCAAACAACTTACGCTGGTGCTCTCTTTCATAATAATAGAAACTATCACATCTCTGCACATAAAAACAATGTAAGTAGCATGTTACAACTCCAATCACCAGTTACCTATTCTTCTTTGATTTTTATTTTTTTTTATAAACACAGGATGTTCTAGTGTACTGGTCTTCCTCAAGATGCCTCTCTCACAGAGACCGTCTCGCTAAGACCCTCCTCGATCTGATTCCTCATCATTCCTTTGGTAAGTGTCTCAACAACGTCGGCGGCTTGAACTCAGCCCTCTCTATGTATCCAGAATGCGCTGCGGAGTCTAACGCCGAGCCGAAATGGTACGACCATCTACACTGCGCTATGTCACATTACAAATTCGTCCTTGCGATCGAGAACACGGCCACTGAGTCATACGTGACCGAGAAGCTTTTCTACGCGCTGGACGCAGGTTCTGTTCCTATCTATTTCGGAGCTCCTAACGTGCAAGACTTTGTCCCTCCGCACTCTGTGATAGACGGTAGCAAGTTCGGTTCGATGAAGGAGCTGGCGGCTTACGTGAAGAGGCTCGGTGATGATCCTGTGGCTTACTCGGAGTATCACGCTTGGAGGCGGTGTGGAGTAATGGGGAACTATGGTAGAACACGCGCGGTGAGTCTAGATACGTTGCCGTGTCGGTTGTGCGAAGAGGTTAGCAGAAGAGGCGGGAAGAACGCCGGAGTTTGACGTCCCATCAGTGGTTTGGCAGTTGCAGGTGTGGGATTACTACATCTTGAGTGGGTTATGTTAATGTGGTCTCATGATATGTTACTGATGCCATATGTAATCACTCCAAGCAATTGATACACTAATTACAAACATTTGGAAACATTGCAATGATTTGCAAACTTAATGATAGTAGTGTTTATGTGCTTTGAATATTACGTGTGATCTATTAACTTTTGGATCCCATTGTTGCTTTTAATTTCCTTAGAGACGTGTTGCAGAGCCACTCCTTGTGTACATGGAGCTAGAGGCAGGAAGAAAACGTTCAGGCCGGGAAGATATATTTATCAGATTTTAATAGGTAGGATTTTTTTATTTCATTGTATTTGTAAAAATTAAAATAAAAAGAATAAAAAATGATATTCGTACAACTATATTTTTTTTTGTAGAAAGAGAGTTTTTACAGCTATTTCTTTATTTTTTGTTTTAACTTTAAAAATTACATAAAGCATAATGACAATTTTGTTGGCTGTAAATACCAACTAAAACGAAAGACATTTGTTACAGTCCAACTAATTGATTTTCTAAAGTTACATATTTTTCTTTCTTATTTGTTTTATTTTGGCTTAAGAAAGCAAAATAGGTAAAACATTTATATTTGGTTTCCGATAATTCATATGTAAACCATTCCATCTTTTCAAATCTACAACAAAGATTTTATCATAAAAATATTTACAGCCATAAAAACTTAAAGTTGTAATTATAAAGCAAAAAAATATAGATACAGTTCAGTGGCCAATACAACTAATTAAATTGTTTTATTGTATGGGAAAATCTCTTCCCATAGTCACAAAGATCATTTGAATATGTGCAGGCAAAAAATATTGAATGTATATCCTTTTTTATTTTATTTATTGAATGTATATCCAAATATCTTTAAAATGAAAAAAAATATATAGCACTTATCTTGCTTTGGACCAAACAAAACATGCCAATTTCTTCTTCTTTTTAACATATGGCAGATTTGATACCTTAAATATATTTTTGCTGAATTACTTATTCTCTATGTTGAGAAACAGTTATGAATACATCCAAATTTTTAAAATCTCCCAAAATAGTATTGATATATTTGGATATATGTGTTTCAATTTTGAGCGTGATAGAAGAAATATAAAGAACATTAAATTACATATATAAACGTGTATGTCCCAAAATGATTTGGTTCAAAAGATGACATACATTATACACGTATGATTGTCTGATCTTATTATCTTCTTAACAGTTGTTTTAGATAAGATGTTCTTAACTAATCAAAATATGTTTCTATAAAACCACCCTACAAATATGCACAGAATATATTTATATTGAGAATATTAAAATTCTTATTATTTTTCTCTCTCTATATATCGGATCATTCATTTAATGTCCCTATGCACATATAAAATATTTACGTTGAGAATCGAAAGCCGTTACTTCAACTCAAATGTTCTCAAATTCTTAGTTGTTTTGTCAATTTTCGTGTAGCAGTAAAATATTTTATTGAACAACTTAGCTACATCGTTCATGGACCGACCAAAGAAAAAGGTCGTACTACGAGCGGTGAACTCGATGAGCTCACTATCCACGAGCGTCAAAGAAAATGGAGGAAAAGGAATGCGAGCAGTGAACTCACTGACCTCAATATCTGAACTAGACGACAGCGACCTACTGGCTCTGCTTGTTGACCGGCCAAGAGTGAAACTCGAACGGAAAAACTCATACGAAGAAAAGTCTTTCAGCGAGTTAAGCCTTTACGATGGTTGGGAGACTCCGACTTTCTCCATCAGTGACTCGTTTGACCCTCACCCAATGGTCTCAAAAGCTTGGGAGGCTCTTTTCCGTTCTCAAGTCTACTTCCGAGGCCAACCGGTGGGAACCATAGCCGCCTATGACCATGCTTCTGAGGAGGTCTTGAACTATGATCAGGTATGGTTTTGTGTTTGGTTTCTTTTTAGTTTGCTTACAAACGATGGTTTTTATAATGTCATATGCTTTATTACGATTATCTGAGATTTATGGGACTAAACATTTAACGTTAAATTTTAATAAAAATAAAAAAAAAATTACAATTTGAGATCATGCGACCTAGTATAATATATTTTTTGGCTAAGATGTTTTTTTGTCTATTATAAGGTTTTCGTACGAGATTTTGTACCGAGCGCTCTAGCATTCTTGATGAATGGAGAGCCAGATATTGTGAAGAATTTTCTCCTTAAGACGCTTCAAATCCAGGGACATGAGAAAAAGATCGACAGGTTCAAGCTTGGTGATGGCGCAATGCCAGCGAGTTTCAAAGTTCTCCATAACCCTATCAAGAAGACAGATAGTATCATTGCTGACTTTGGAGAGAGTGCCATCGGGAGAGTGGCTCCAGTTGATTCAGGCTTCTGGTGGATCATTCTCCTCCGAGCTTACACAAAGTCTACAGGAGACCATTCTCTGGCCGAGAGACCCGAGTGCCAAAAGGGCATGCGGCTCATACTCTCTTTGTGTCTCTCTGAGGGTTTTGATACTTTCCCTACGTTGCTTTGCGCAGATGGTTGCTCCATGATCGATCGAAGAATGGTATTGTCTTTCTTTACTCTATTGAATGCCTAGTAACTCCATAAACCCAAGAAAACAACACTTTTGAGTTTGACCGTTTCAAACTATATATTTTGAGAACTCATGCACGTTTTAAACGTCAAAAACTATGACTCGTTTCATACGTTAGAGCACTGGTATTATATTTTAATATAATTTAGTTATTTTTAAAATTTAAAATTAAGAAAAATGTGTAAGCTATTGGTAGAAGTCAAGTGTCATTTGAGTTTTTCAAAAAAGAAAAGAAGAATTTCTCCTTTGAGAAACCCATCTCACTCTCTTTCATTCATTTTAATTACTTTTTATTTATTTAAAGTAGAGAGACCATTTTATATTACTCTAGCTCTCTCATCCCAGTTACCCAGTAACAAAACTTTTGAGCGTTGTGTTAATGAATTACATATATGAATAAATGGTTGTGCAGGGTGTTTATGGATACCCGATCGAGATCCAAGCCCTCTTTTTCATGGCTCTTCAATCAGCACGCTCCATGCTGAAAGAAGACGCCGAGGGAAAAGAGTTCATGGACAAAATACAGAAGCGGTTGCATGCGATGAGCTTCCACATGCGAAGCTACTTTTGGCTTGACTTCCAGCAGCTCAATGACATTTACCGTTACAAGACGGAGGAGTACTCACACACCGCAGTTAACAAGTTCAACGTCATCCCCGACTCCATCCCGGACTGGGTCTTTGATTTCATGCCTCTCCAGGGTGGCTACTTCGTCGGTAACGTCAGTCCTGCCCGAATGGATTTCAGGTGGTTTGCGTTGGGAAACTGTATCGCAATCCTTTCCTCATTGGCTACGCCTGAGCAGTCCATGGCTATCATGGATCTTATTGAGGCTCGGTGGGATGAACTGGTCGGAGAGATGCCGTTAAAGATATGTTATCCGGCGTTGGAGAGTCACGAGTGGCGCATTGTCACTGGCTGCGACCCTAAGAACACAAGGTGGAGCTACCATAACGGAGGATCTTGGCCAGGTGTGTTATCTTCTTTTACAAGTCAATTCATATTTTTAATGAATTAGTATATAGTTCAGAGTGGAAAAAAAATTCTCTAGTTGATGGGAACAAATGTGCATAGACTTATCAAAATCACATAAACCAGAATGTGTGAATTACTATAAATAAATAAAAATTAATAAGATATAGATGCAAAACATGAATGATAGAGATGCTTTATAACGTATGCAATATAGTAGAATATTTTATCTTATAGATTGGGGAATCTGATGCTGAATTTATACGTTACTCTTTTGTGTGTTGTAGAAAGAATGATTTACAAAAATTAATATGATTTTAGTTTATTTTTTCCTTTCCCAAAAAATAAGTAGAATTTAGTTTTTATTTTTGTTATTACAATATGGTGAAATTAGAGCAAGATCCGTGTGAAACAGTCTTTTTGTGTATAGATAATCATTCGACCAAATATAGTTGTCATATGTGACTGAACATGCAAAATGTAAATGTAGTGCTCCTATGGTTGCTAACTGCGGCCAGCATAAAGACCGGGCGACCACAAATAGCTCGACGGGCAATAGACTTGGCGGAGGCACGGCTGTTGAAGGATGGATGGCCGGAGTACTACGATGGAAAGTCAGGAAGGTTCATCGGAAAACAGGCCAGGAAATTTCAGACATGGTCAATTGCTGGCTATTTGGTGGCCAAGATGATGATGGAGGATCCAACGCATGTAGGAATGATCTCAATGGAAGAAGAAAAACATATGAAACCTGTTCTTAATAGATCTTTTTCTTGGTGTTGAATTATATGATTTCAGTTTGTGCGTTTACCTTTAAATAAGTACAATTAACAAAAAAATAAAAATATTCACCCTTTCCTATTTTTATTATTTGGAAAAGCACAAAGACTATTGTTTTTAGTCTACTACGGACCACCAGGAAATAGGCCAAAGAGAGTAGAAGGAGCCATTGACTACTGACCAATCTAAGTCTTTACATTACAAGACAATCCGACAGAAACAAATTTGAAAAAGAAGAAAAAAAAAGACAGTGTACGATCTTTCGATTAATAGCATGTACGTATGTAACCCCACACGTCCAATAATTTGGGTACTTTACCAAGTCAAACTCAGTAAAATTGTATGTAATTTATTTCTCATACTTGAGAGGTTCTCTCAATCATATGCCTATTTAGCTATTTCATTAAATATGAACTAATATATACAAACATATATACATCAGAACTTGAAAATAAATGCTACTATTATAATATCATGATATCATCAATTATTTATCAGAAAAGTGGAAAATTGAATATAATTTTTCTTTTTCTAAATGCACTTAGGTAAAATAACAGTGAGACGATCCATATATGAACCTATTATATTCACAGGTCATCACTTTGCTATTCTTTTTTGTCTTCTCTGTGCATATAGATATTTTATTCCCCCTAGATGAGTTGGATATGCAATAGCCCGTTATATAATGTATATATATCCTACATAGTGGTTTAGAGTTGAAATTTCTGCCAAGTCCTATAAAACACTGAAAAAGAATCCTAAACAATAATTTATAAACAAAAACAATCCTAAATAATCAGTTTTTTTTTCCTCTGAAATTCATAATCAAACATTTTGTTCGCACTTTGTTTACTTATTGACGAGGTCAACAAGTTGGCCTTTATACGGTAAGATTTGTTTTGTCTACTGTCGTTAATTTTAGCTGATACCAACTATCAATTTATTAGTATCTTGCGTGATTTTAGCTTTGTATGATAAAGTGTCAAGTGATAACTAAAATCTAACTTTTTCATGTGGGAATAAGGAATATCAAAAAGAAGGCCAATAGGTTGTTGAGGAGACTGATTAACATGAATCACCGCTCACCGGTAACGTCTTTATCGACCAAAAAACAATTTTAAATGGTGAGTGGATTAGTATTAGCAACCACCCAATGGGATTTAATTATAAACTGAACCTTTTATCACTAAGATAATTTGTCTTATCCCGTGTAAGGTAATTCTACCGATAATATATAATCTATCGTAATAAGGATTGTAGTTTACAAGTATGAACCTCCTTCGAGTTTACACAACAGACGCAAAAACAGTACACATCACGTAGTCTTAGGGTATGACTGGTTTTCCCGCTACCACCCGCAAACGCAGCTTTTGCGGTTGGTAGCGGTTGCTGGCGTTTTGCAACAATCGCTCAAACCGCTCTAAACCGCTCCAAATCGCTCCAAATCGCTCTGAACCTCATAAATTCAAAAGCTGGTTCCAGCTAGCGTTTGCGGTTGCGGGCGTTTGCGGGAGGATAAAAAAAATTATTTTTTTTCCAAAACAATATAAATACAAAAATAAAAAAATTCAATAAAAAAATTAAACTGAAATTATAAAAATGCTAAAATATATCAATTAAATTTTAATTAATATTATAAAACTTTAAAATAAAAATATTTTCTATATTTTTAAAAAATTTAAACTATAACTTTCTAAATATAAATTTTATATTTATTATAATATTATTATTTTTGATATTTTTATAATTGTATAAAATGTAAATATTGTTAATTTATTATTTAACTGCTGCTGCATTTGGTAGTTAACCAGTCATAAGTATCCCGCAAACGCACAAATTTCTAACCGCATAACCAGTCGTACAAATCTCTTAAAACCGCTAGAAACCGCAACCACCCGCATCCGCAAACTCCCGCAACCGCAACCGCAACCGCTGCGGTTAAACCAGTCAGGCCCTTAATCAAACACTCTGGACAATAAAGAGTTGATAGTGTGAAACGATTAAATACTGGAATTTAACTGGGAAGAATGACAATGCGATAATCTAAGAATGATGGTGTTATTGCTCCATACCACCAACACCATCTCCTTACTGTCTCGCAGAATGGTACCAACTAGCCATGGGGTTTATATCTGAACCAAACCAAAATTTTTGTTTTGTGGTTCATAATCGGTTAATAAGTTCGGTTGAGTTCGGAAAGTTTTTTTTTTTTTTGAAAAGATTAGTCATCGGTTTGGTTTATTAGTCGGTTAGCTCAATTTTGTAAAATTTAAATTAAATAAATTCTCAATCGAACTAACATAAAAATCAAACTAACCGACATAACCGTGTTTACTATTTTCGAGTTTTTAACAAGTTTTACTTTAACTAAAATGTAAGAAGCGTTATTCAATTAATGATTTAAAGTCAATTATTAGATAGTGTTATTCAATCATATATTTTAATAGAGTTTTAGAGGTTGATTGTTTGTAGTTTTTAGATTAGTTTTGGTTTTTGTTTTCTCAAAAACTATTTTTCATCCAATCAAGTTTTAGCTTTTAGTTTTTGTTTTTGTAAAAACCATTTCATTTACCATTCAAGCTTTCTAACATATAGATTCCCTAAAATTTAGGGAAACTAGTTTTTGAAAAGTTTAACCAATTTATGAAGAGAAACCAAAAACCAACTTTTGTTAGTTTTTATTAAAAAAACGAATTTTGATTTTTTTCTTAAAGAAACTACTACATTTTAATTAATTAATAATTAATTAATAATATTTTCATAAAGATAAAAGTATCATACAGTTTTGTGTACTTTAGATGTCATTTAAATAATAATGTGAAATAATTTTTTTGTGTTTCATATATCTAAAATAAATTTTATATTTTATAATAGTTTTAATTAATTTTAAAATTAGTTATTAATTTTTATAAACAAAATAATTGAATATTCGTAATTATTAGTCACATTAAAAATAACTAAAAATTTAGAAAACATAATATGTTTTATTCATATAATATTTTGTATTAATCTTGAAAAATAAAAATAGCCATTCATCTTTAAGAAAATATGAACAATTAAAAAAATTTAAATATTTTTATTTTTTTCGTAATTTTAAAAATATTTTAAAAATATTTTCTATAACATAATTTTTAATATAATAACTAAAATATGTTATTGTATTTTATTTTAAATAATAATCACAATTTTTGATAAATTTTAATTTTAAATCTAAATATTGATTGCTATTTTGTTGTATTATTTTAAAGCAATATATTAAATAGTTTTTGAAAAATAAAAAAAATACAGCAAAACCAAAATCAAAATCTAGAAACCAAAAACTAAAAACCAAAATCAAAATCTAGAAACCAAAAACTAAAACTAGAAACTATTGAAACAATCATCACCTTAGTCTAAACATAATCCACTATTATTCGAATAATGATTATAAATTCTATTTTAAAATCTAGTGTTATTAAAAGAATGATTTAAATCCAGTTTTTAAAATTTAGTGTTATTTAATTTTTAAAATTTTAAAATTCTTTGTATATTGGATTGATTTCAAATAATTTTTTATGGATTCTCATGAATAAATGATTAAACTCAAAATCCAACGAATACTGCAAAGATTTTAAAATCAATGAGCATAAAGTATCTCAAAATTTTAAAATTTGATAGATTTCAAAAACTTTAATAATTAACTTTAAATCACTAATTGAATAATGTTTTGAACCAGAAAATTTTGGTTCAGTTTGGTGAAATTTTAGATGAATCAAACTAAATAAAAAACTAATTCGAAATCGAATAATTAAGTTACCATCAAAAGCATTATTGACACATTTTGATCTTTTCTTTTTTCATCATAAAAAAAAATCAAAAAAGTATATGATATATCCATATTGTTATTAATATTAAGAGATTTTTATTCATCTGGAAAATAATTAGCATTATTAACAACAACAACAAAAAAATTATAAAATGAATCACTTGGAGAGGAAGAAGAAACAGTGTTAAGAAAGGCAAACAAGTCAATAAAGGTTGAATAAGATTTTTCCTTTCTCCAGCAATTACACACCATATCCACTTGTTTTTATCCTTTCAATCATTCTCTCTTTTATTTTTCACAACGCCATTATAGTACCAAAGCTCCTCCTCCCTTTAGATCTCCTCTCACTGCAACACACTCCCTCTTCTCATGTGTTCTGCTTAAAAACCACTTCTTTTTAGATGGAAACTCGCACGGCGGAGGAGGCGTCGCTGCAGCTTAATTCTACGGAGAACCCATCACCGGGAGGAGGATCGGTTCCAAGCACAGCTCTAGCCGTGGTTAAATCCGCCGTTAAGAAACCGTCTAAAGACCGTCACACGAAAGTCGACGGCCGTGGACGGAGAATCCGCATGCCGGCGGTGTGCGCGGCGAGAGTTTTCCAGCTCACGAGGGAGCTGGGACATAAGTCCGACGGAGAGACCATCGAGTGGCTGCTCCAGCAAGCCGAGCCTGCTATCATCGCGACCACCGGAACGGGAACTATTCCGGCGAACTTCTCAACTCTTAACGCTAGTTTACGCGGCGGCGGCGGCGGCGGCGGTTCAACCGTCTTTGCTCAGTCGTCGAAGTCTTCTTCTTTGCCGATGTCTTTTCACGGTAGTGGAATGTCTTTGTATGATGATAGTAACGGTGCTAACGGATCGTCTTCCTCAGTGGTCGTGGATCATTCTAGGAAGTTGTTAAACGGCGGCGTTTTTGGGTTTCACCACCCGCCGATAATGTCGGCAGAGAGAAATCCATATAGAGAAGATTACTTTAATAAGGAGTCTGAAGTACCAAGTGGGAGTTCTCAGAAACCGGGTCAGTTTCAGGATCAAGAATTGGGCCCGGGTCCGGGTATGGGCCGTGGGACTCCCACGGCAAGTGTGGTGCCTCAACCTATGTGGGCGGTGGCTCCTGGGAGTACGAACGGAGGAAGCGCGTTCTGGATGCTTCCTATGAGCGGCTCGGGTGGGCGGGAGCAGATGCAGCAGCAGCAGCCGGGTCATCAGATGTGGGCGTTTAATCCTGGGAGTTATCCGGTTGGGACGGGTCGGGTGGTGACTGCAGCACCTATGGGGTCGATGATGTTGGGAGGTCAACAGCTAGGATTAGGAGTGGCCGAGGGGAATATGGCGGCTGCATTGCGTGGCGGTAGAGGCGGGGACGGTTTGGGGATGACGCTGGAGCAACATCAACATCAGCATCACCAGCAACATCAAGAGCCGAACAACCAAGGTGAAGCTAGTGAAAATGGTGGTGATGACAAGAAGTGATTAGAATCACCTCTTGGCATTGTAATGACCACAACTCCAATTGTAAAACATTTGTGTTGGCTGTTGAATGCTGCCATTCCTGAGACATTAGAATGACAAATATGGTGAAACATAAATGGTTTTTAAACTCTTGAAACAGATTTGTGACATCATTAGTGGGTTGTTGTTTGTTTGTTTTCCTGATTTCATCTTTTCCTTTGATTCTGCTTTTGATTAATAGATAATGTGAATATGTTGATGTATTGTGATAATTAAAAAAAATATCAATATCAGATTTTCATTATTCCAGCGTCAAACAGCCAACAAATGATGAAGAAACAGAAACAAATATACTTTACCGTAACGGTAAGACTTGTATATATAAGATCCAAAATGAAGCAAGAAACTCTCTCTTGCACAAGCAAAAGTTTTGAGAAATCATACAAATTATTCAAGGTGAGGAACAAGAGCAGCGCCATGAGAGAGAGAGAGAGACTCAACCAGAGGCGGTCTTCCTCTGCTGGAAGACAACGGCAAAGATGGGAACGCCAACACCGATGCTGAAAGCGGTGAAGACACCGAGGGACATCTTGAGACCTTGGTACTTCATGCGGTCCAAATTGTACATGTGCTTGGCGTGGAGGTAGTATGGCTCGTCATGGCCATGTCCTCCGCTCATCTTCTTAGCTCCAGTCGAGTGGAAGCTTCTGCTCACTGTTGGATTATAACCAAAAAAAAAAGAAAGCTTGAGCAAGTTTTGAAATATACAAATCAGACCCAAAAGAGCTCTAAAAAATGCGTATGCCATTGAATCGTATCAAGGATTCTATAACAACCTTGCGAGCACAGAGATGTTTCAAAACAAAATTCTATTTCTAAAATTCAACGCTTGATAAGGTAAAACCATAAAGCAATCAACGAAGAATCAATCCAAGCTAACAAACAAATCCCTAGACTACAAAAGGGGGAAAGGCAAATAAATGTAAACCAATACAAGCAGATGGGGGAACGAACCAGATCTGGAGACTGATGCTTCGGAGAAAGCTATGATCTTTGAGATAGATCTGATTCCGGTGTTCAGTGCCATGATTAGAAATCAATCGAGAAAACAGCTACGAACGATAAACGACGACGACGACGACGACTCTGCGAGTTTTACGGCGAATTTGTTCGGGGGACTTCTTATGTTTACGATCATATACCCGTAGGCTGAGACTAGTGGAAAATAACATCACACCGGCACGTGACTTTTTATTTTGGGCCTTGGCCCAATTAATTGTCATACAAGGCCTTTCTTTTCTTGATTAGTTTTAGTTTTTGGCCCATTTGGAGAAATAATCTTTCTCCTCAGTCCTCACTACAGATGTCATTGACTCACCCGTTCCACATCAAATCCAGCGGAGACCATTCTTCACCCTCGCAATAGTTCAGGTAATATAAGCTAGACAAGGATAGGGATTTTGAATTTTGAAGCCTTTTCACCCAATGCTAAAGGAATTGGAGCTAGATAAGGACTGAAGATAGGGATTTAGAAATGTGTTGAATGTATATCAAGAATAGATATGATTTGATCTATTTAGTTATAGACGAATAAACTGGTGTAAACCATCAGAGATTTTAACTGAAAACTGAAACTCCAGACCATCAAAGTTTTCAAGAAACAAAACACTTCAAACAAAATTATCCAGACATCATCATTCTTCTCTACACAAAATGGTTATAACTAAAACTAATAGAAGGGTAAAAAGCCGTAGAGAGAAGTTTCCTAAAACAAACGAAACATAAAGCCGACCATACCTATTGACATTCCATAACCGGACAATGCTCCTTCAGAGCATTCAAAACAAAAAAAACTGAGTCCTTGGGGGACAGTCTCACGCAGACGGTCTGGTTATGAGCGACATCGCCTTCCTGAAATCCAGAGACGGGAGTTCTAAACCCGGAACATGCTTGCCTTCTGGTCCCATCCATAGACCTCCATTATGAGGAGGCATCAACAACGGCGACTCCACTTGTGACGTTTCTTGCTTCTTCTTCACAAACTCAAAGAACTCAGCAACTTGCCGTGCGTACCTTCAACAACACCAATCAAGAAACATATCAGTAACTCAAGTTATAGTGATCAGTGGACATTAACAGTAGCGATAAGAGAACTTACTGTCTCTTTGCTTCAACATCTCTGCTGAAATCAATATTTGGCTCACAGTCCAAAACCAAAGCAGGGACCTGTTACAAAAGTCTATAAGCAAACTCTATCTT
Source organism: Brassica napus (assembly GCF_020379485.1). Taxonomy (NCBI): domain Eukaryota; kingdom Viridiplantae; phylum Streptophyta; class Magnoliopsida; order Brassicales; family Brassicaceae; genus Brassica; species Brassica napus. The sequence continues at coordinate 25,109,496 of NC_063440.1, forward strand.
CAGACATTTAGCACACAAAAAAATGAGATGACGTTTACCTTCTGGATGCTAGAATGCATATGATTCCCTTCCAAGTAAAACACACGGTCTTTGATATCAGGATGGAGAGAGTTATCCATCTGTGAAGACGGTTTACTAACGGAGAGCACCCCATGGTTTCCACTCTCAAACGGTAGCAGCCAGCTCTCATGCTTCTCGTGCAGATCCTGTAGATACTTAAGTGACACTCCACCTTCTTCCGCTCGTTTCCTGAGCATCATTCTCTTGTGGCAAGTGTCTGGACTCGCCCTCAGGTATATAAACCCGTCAGGAACAAGTCCGGGCAAAGCAGAGACGACGGGATCAAACCAAGAGTCGTATATGCTTATCTCCATCTCGTTCATCCACTTGGCTTCATGAACAGCTCTCACAAACACCTGAATGAAAAGTTCCACAACACATTTAAGTACACAATCTGAAACTAACCCAAGTTTTTACCGAAACTAACCAAAGTTTTTGGTTTTGATTACATTTCGGTTAAAAATTCAGTGAAACTAAACCAAGTTTTTACCAAAACTAACCAAAGTTTTTTGTTTTGATCATATTTTGGCTAAAAATTCAGTTTAATTTGGGTAATTTTGGTTAGTTCAGTTACTCCGGTTTGAAATTTTAGTTAATCCGGTTCAAAATTTGGTTGACAAATTTATTTTGTTTTGAAAAACCGAACTACCCGATTACCAAATCGAACCGAAAACCAAAGTTCTTTTATAAACCTGCCCAATCAAACCAAAGTTTTCACCGAACTAACCAAAATTTTGGTTCGGCAGGTTTGGTTCGGTTCAAAATCCTATGCCAACAATATCATATAAAAAGAAAGAGACTTTGTCAAATAATTACCATTCTGTCACTGAAGACACTCCTTTCCATCAACCTAAGAGGCTTAATCCCAGAGGCAGACTCTTTCTCCTGCATCAGCCTCGTGACAAACACATAGTTCTGGAAAGTGTAAGCATACCTCTGAGGCTCAGAGTAGAAAGCGTCCAGTATATTGAAGTGGTCCGGTCCAACGTCTTGCCACTTATCAACCGGTTCAGGAACTATCTCAACAAGGTCACGCAGCTCAATGGTTTCATTAGCTATCCTCTGCAAGAAAGTTGATTTCCCCACACTAATGTTCCCTTCAACACAAAACGTCAAACGCTTCTTCACGTTCACATTAGGCTCCTTGAGCTCATCGTCCACGCTTTCTTTGATAAACGTTGTTATGCTCTCCGCGTGGTTTCTGTGTATGATGCCGATAGAGCTGCGGAGGTAGTCAACCATCTTGTCGCTTGCTTTCCAGAACTGAGACCAAAACGTAATCAGCTACACAGAACAAAGAGATTACTTGTATAACTTTAGTTCATACCTTATCTTTGTAGAGCTTCTTGAGCTCAGCAACATCTCCAATACCGTTATCAAGAAGCTTTCTTTGGTTCCTAAGGCCTACACCGGGAATCTTCAGCAAATCTGGATTACCGGTTAACTCGCTAGAGCTGCTGCTCCGGTTTCGCCGGTTTAGCCTAACCGGTTTTTCATCCTTATCTTTTTCTCCATCAGAGTCGTCTTCAACACTTTCAACCACTTCTCCGGCAGCGTTAACGGAGCTCAAACCGCCGTTAGCTTCGGAGTGGAGCCACGAGCGCCACGTCCCGCTTCTACCGACCCAAGCTCGGCTCTTACTACCGATTGAGCAGCGGCAAGAGGTTGAGAACCGAACCGAAGACACCACCGCTCTGTGGAAACGGTTTCTCTGCAGAACCCCGGAGAAAACGCCGCCGTTTGTGGAGATAGAACCTGCCGTCGTCGGGGGAAGCGGCATAGCGGAAGTAGAGAAGGTTTTGAAGCCTAGGGAGAGAAGATAAGGTATGGGGATGGTTTGTGTAGTGATTAAACCGGCGGCGAGAGAGTTAACCGGAGGGGTTGAGCAAGTGGTGGAAGTCTTGCAAAAAATCTTCTGCATAGTTGCTTTCACCGGAGCATTTCGGTAGATGATGATAAAAAGACGGCGAAGATGAGGAACTGAGAAACCCTAGGGGGGGAGAGAGAGAAGGGGATTTTTTCGGACAAACGAGAAGATAAACTACAGGGGGGAACAAAAGAAGAGGGCTTTTGTCTTTGTGGGTTTTGGTTTGGTTTGGCGCAAAGACAGAGGAGAGACAGAAGACAAAGAGATTAAAAGCCGATTAGGGTTTAAGTTTTTTTTTTTTTTCTTAATTATGGATTTTTTTCATTAATACCATTATGTGGTGTCTGTATTAAGTTATGGGACTAATTAATAATTATACGTTTTAATAAACGTTATAATGTGAAATTTATGGGGAAAATACGTTTAAAATGCGGATGACAAGAAAGACTGTCTTTTTTGGCATCGTTCTGATTTGTGTAGCACACGTGACACATGCTAATAACAAACAAGTTATATAAATCAATTTTTCTAAACCTTGTGTTAATTCTTGTTTGTATTGGACCGGCATTTTATTTGGGCCTAATTTTTGTTATTTATCTGTAGTTTAAAGTGTTACGAATGTAGGTCCATTTCATTAATTAGACTGAGTCACAGACGGCGTGAAGTATATTTTGGTTGCGATTGTGTCAAAACATTCAGATTTTTTTTTTGGTATGAATGTTAAAGGTTTTACCACTTTCTGAGTTTACATTGTTGTGTTAACAACTTATTACATGAAAAGAAAAAAGTGGAAAGATTAAGAAAGAGAAAGAAGACAAGCATGACTACCAATTTGTCAAAGAAAAATATACAACAAGAAGGGAAGCAGGACTAGCGCTACAAATATCATAGAACATTTGTAAGACATTCAGAATTGATAACAAATATCATAGAACCCCTTTTTTTTTTTGAAAGAATATCATAGAACTTTTTAAAACACACTAACATGTTAACTTCAATGAAGTGGGAATTGAATGGTTAAAAAGTGTATACTATTTAACGGTGGAAGAAATTCAAAAATAGTACTCAAAAGCAGTATTTTGCTGTCAATTATTTTTAAAATCACTACTTTATATTTGTCCAAAATATAAATGTTTATAGATCAGGGAACACATTTTTATAAAGTTTTGGCAATATGTTAAATACAGTTTAATAAGATAGCTATGACAATCGAGAAAATTTATAAACGTTTGTTAACCAATTTGAAAAATGGAAAAAATTATAAATGCTAAAAGCTAATTTATACAAATAAATGTTTTTGAAGAAATTATTGAAAATATGGATCATCAGATAGGCATTTCTCAAAGTTGTCTTAAATAAATCAAAATTTTAAAATGCATAATCAAATGTTAGGGATGTGAGTAAGTCATATTTTTCATGCAGATAGAATTTCTTAGAAATTTCCTTAAATGATTTCATATAAGTTAATATTAAAAATAAAATAAAATACATAAGCAAATTGCAGGGTTTTGAATAATTTATATTTTTGGATAAACTATAAATCTTATACCAAATGTAACTGTTTTATATAGTCAACAAATAACAAATACTTTTTTTTTAAATCAAATTATTTTAATTTTTAGTGAATCAGATACTCAATTTTTAATTTAAATTCTACCAATACTTTAGCATTACTGAAAAATACAAACAAATGAAAGAATTTTTTTGACAAAAGCAAAAAATATGAAAAATATAAGCAATTCATAAAAATAATAACTTCATATTCATAATGCTGCAAATTGTTTGTAATGCATCCATCAAGCTATTTTGTGAATAATATGTTGTAAAGCATCCAAGTTCATTAGTTTATTTGCAGTTCGAATGCAAAAATAGTACAATCCATATTTGCATTGTTTGATAAGGAATTAGAGAATGGATATAACATTGGTCTTGCTATGCACACTGATCTCCAAGAGTCTCTCCCGTGGAAGTGGCGGCTTCAAATTGAAACCTATTACTGCTGTGGTTCTAGCTGCTGCCTGATCAAGATTTTTTTCAAACTGATTTTTCATTCATACTTGCATGTTTCTTACAAACCACCACAGTTTTTATAGTAGACTTCTTTCTGATTTCCACCTAACATAAAACATAACACATACCTCTAGTCTTTAGACCACTCTTATACTCCACCACTTAAACTATTCTAACAACTCTTTCTCCCCTTCATACAACAGCTCTTAACTTAGTTAACAACTAACTAGTTAGTACCTTAACTCACTAACGACTTGTTACGATCTTGTCCACGTTCATCTTTAGCTTTCACTTAGTGTTAACTTGAAACTTTTTCTTTCTCTTTCACTTATCACCTTCTTTCTTCTTCCTCTTGCCCTTTTGTTCTTCTTCTTCTCAATGACTTTTACTCTTTTTATTTTATTTCATTCGAAAATCAAAGCAAAGCCTGGGCTCACATCGATGAGAGCGGACAAAGGAGATTCGTTGAAAATCTTCACCCATGGGATTTTTTGAACTCTAACTCCATCTATCTCGAAATAATTAGAGCTTAATTGATGGATTCAAAGCTTTTATTATATGATCAGTTCATGATGACATGTCTGTGCTTTGGTTTGAACATAAATATTGAAAGGTTTTATTTTGTCTATAATTAATGTAAATACTACATGTCTCAATTCTATGATACCATGTATTGGAATTTTGTTGATGTCTTGTAATCTATGCATATCATTCTTTTCATCTATTCTTTGCCTGTTTTAGATAATTAGCACACGTCCAGAACTGAACATGAGATTGTCTCTCTTCTCATGACTTCTTACCTTCTTCTTTTTCATGTATCCGATCGCATGGTTATGCTCTTAGGGAAACATGATTCTAGAATTATGCTCTTATGGGTCTAAAGTCTAATCTTATTTATGGTTTGGTCTCTGACCATATGATCCAAGATCCAGTTTTAGAGTGTGATTGGTAAAAGTAGCTCAACAAAGAGAAATAAGAAATGGAGAAAATGAATTAAAAAGAGAATAGCAGAATATTTCATAAGAAAGAGAAGAAAAAATTTACTCTAAAAGTCACAAAAGTACTTGACACCAGAGTAACTATTTTTTATCTTGATTGGGTTACACTAGAACCTGGTGAAAATCTGTTTTTATTCAACAAAAGCTTCTCTAAAAGTAACTTTCAATCACAGCTCTAATTAATCTGTTAGAGTTATTCTGTTGTAGCAAAAATAAATAAAATACTATAACATGTGATAATGCATAAACCATAATATTTATTCAACCAATTTAAAATAAAATTAAAATTACCATAACAAGTAATTTTTATGTTTACACCATAATTTATTATCATAAGAAATTACTAATGGTTTTTTTTTTAAGTTCAGACATTTCAATTTCATATTATATCTTTTCTCCGGTGACAGTTCAAAATCTTGGTTAATATGACTCTACCTCTATTTGGTGTAACAAGTACACGTTGGTATTTTCTCTAAAAAGAAGTGTACACGCTTGATGGTATCCCACCTTCGAATCCCATCCATTCTTCCCACTCGTCGGTTGCATCCAGTTCTGTAATCTCCTCTACTTCTTCTTCTTCTTGACTCTCAAACTTTTGCATCAAACACTGAAATGTGATGGATCATGGATACAAAAGACAATGTGAGTTCGTCGCTGTTATATGGAGTATACTAAGCTCTCAGTTCCATATTAGAGTGTCTAAATACCACAATGAAGTCATAATATGAAAAGAAAACAAGAAGTACAATAAAATCACATACAAACAAACAGGTCAAAAGCAAGGCTTTCTTTCTTGATATTTAATAACCCATTAATTAAAATTTTAAAAAGAAAATCAAGAAACAGAAAAGAGAACAAGAAAATTAACCTCGTAAGCTGATATGATCTCCTTGAAATCCTTCTCCTGTCCCTTTTGCACATCTGGATGGTACTGCAATCACTCATTTATTTATTTTCTTATCTTATTACATCCCTTTTATTTCTTGAATTGATTCGAATTAAAGTTGGAACATTTCTCCCAAAGAAAGAAGAAACAAAAACAAGAGATAGGACACAAACTGGGACATTATTACCTTAAGGGCGAGACGTTTGAAGGCTCGCTTGACTTCGGCTTGAGATGGAAAAGGAGTCAAACCAAGAACCGTGTAATGGCTGAGATCTGGTGACGAGCATTTCGTTGGAAACCTGATTAACCGGTGGCTGTGGTCGGTTTTGATGGAGGAACCGGGATGGTTCGTCGGAGCTCTAAACCGGAAGCTACGTATCATCTTTCTTTACCAACCAACCATTCAGTTCTTTTTTTCTCCTACTTTATTTTTTTGAGAACATGTGATGGACTTTTACACAGAAACGTAATCTTTGTAGTATCCAGACGGTATGGTCAAATGGATATCCGATTCAAAGTCTGACGTCGTGATTATTTAAGAATATTTTTGTCTTCCTTAGCTCTTGGGGTGTGTAAATGTATTCATTATTTATTGCTAGTGAAGATCTTGAATAGTTGGGAAAAGACAAAAGAGAGATAAGCAAAATACTGTCGTTTAGTAAGAAAGTGGCAAACGAATGATTCTTTTGTACTTTCTAATTTGTCAGAATCACTATAAGAGGAAGATCTGAGTAGCCAACTGGCCCAACTCTGCCTACTACATTATGGTTTAGAAATTTTTGCAAGCGCATATGCATAAGGGAAATAATGCAAACCTTCTGTCCAAATTTATGATATTATTTTTTAAAAATCCTTAGCTATGGGTATCAATATTTGTCTCAAATCATTAATATAGTTTGTAACCTTTAAAACGCAGCAGTCAATTGAAAAACATCTCACTGTCAATACATTCAGATAAATACCCAAAAAGATAACTTCACCAACTTGATTCAGATCACCATTTACGCCAGTCACCATACATCTGTAAAACCAAAAGAAAAAAATGTCACATTATTCTTAAATTTAATCTCTTATACAAAATATTAATATGTATGTATATATATATAATTTGCTATTACAAACCTGTTGCGAATTTTCCCAACATGGTAAATCTTCCAAGCCTCCATACACTAAAGCATCTAAATGTTCAAAAACGAGAAAAAAAAATCAGCTTCTTTGGCTTTCAGCAGCAACCGGAACATACTTTGCCAATTATAAATCAAATAGTATTGTTTATTGTTCTCACCATCTTCATCTGTATAACTCTCCAAGTTAACAACTTCGACTACATCATTATTAACCTATAAAGAAAGATAAACTATGGTTTAACTGACCAAATTTTAGCAAAAAAAACTATGGTTTAACTGATACAGATTATAGATTTCATGTGTGTTTTGTTATTTATCAAGAATATATATAGAATTACATAAATATGTGGTCATGCATCCATGGTTAAAAAAGAGATTTGAGTTTGTAACGCACCATATTGTTTGTCGAAGATGGTTGACCCGGGATGCGCGGATTTGCCTGTGCAAAGTAGCTCACGTAAACTCAGGCATGCAAGTTAAGTATACTAGTTTAAAGACTCATTTACAGTAGTCATGAATTTATCATAAATACAATAACCAGAAGAGAAAATAAAACTGTAAGAAAGAAGTACCAAATATAGCCCGCCAGATGTAAATTAGGGGACTCAAAAACATATGACTCCCAATAGATGCTCAATTAAATTATATATATGTTAAAACAAAATATAACTAGTTCTACTACAAAGAAAAACGAAATATAAATTGTGTATATCGTCGTCCATGTAGAAGTTCTAACCATGAACATGTAATGTCGTCTGACAACATTTTGTATCAACACTTTCTTTTTCTAATCAACACATACTTTTAAGAATTTTCATAATAAATCAACTTATACTATCATCGCGGTTCGCGGATGGTTTTGGTTTCTTTCTCTCTGGTGGGTATACTCGTGGTTCATAGCAATACTATAAACCAAAATCTACTTTCTATGGATATATATATAATTTCCAGTATCTAATTTAATAGATAATAATCACACTAAGTTTTATATGTTTCAATCATCAATAAGTAGATATCAATTTTATTTATGTAGTATGTACCTGGCTTCCCAAAACAGGACAACGTTGTCTTAAGCTCCGGTTGTCGCTACTGTTTCTACTTGGACCACCAAGATCATGATTATCACGACCACGGCCACGACCACGACCACGGCCACGCCTATGGTTACGGCCACGACCTCCAGCACGACCACGAACACAATTATTTTCTGAATATACGCTAGATATAGGATTACCATGATCCTCATCCGAGATACTAATAGCTTCTGATTCATTAGCTTGAACAGCTTCATTGAGTCCACAAAACATTCTCTACAACAGAAAAATATTACTGTTATAATTAGATCGTATGTATATAGAAAATTAAATTTTTTAAAAATATAACGTCAGTTACAAATGAATTATATGATTATGCTATAAAGATATTCATGTAATGTACAAAATTACTCATCAACATATGTAAAAGTTAAGCCTTTTTTTCAAAAAAAAAAAATATGTAAAAGTTCAAAACCACAGTTTAATATGCATGTGACCACCGCAATATATAATTTATACTAAAAAAGTTTTATGTAAGCATAGATGAAAAGTGCACAAATGTGCAATACTTCGATAATTACCCTGTTATTTCGGTGGAGAATTGCTGGATATTGGGAGAGAGCAGGAAGAGCAAGAACCTGTTCGTTAAAACCAAAAGAAAAGATTGCTACATATCAATTTTATTTAGATTATTAACAGAAACACATATAGAATACCTTAGTTTAGAATTATATACTGACGTACGTGGTATATTTAAACAAAATTGAAACGTGAGAATAATATTCAATCTCCTATATATGCATGGGTTAGGAAATTTCATCTCAATGTTACACAATTAATCCCAGAAAAACTAGATCCAATCATGACATCAGTTATTTTTTTGCTAATTCAGTTAAATTTGGCGCGAAAGTGTATATGATCTAATACTAACTGAGTTTGAATCAACGAACAACGAATATCAAAATTATAATTTTGGGATAGTATATTCAATTCACTTAAACATTTGAATATGCGATTTTTTGTTAATCTCTTAAATATGTGATTAACTATTTCAATCCTAGTAAAACTATAAGAAAATCTTATATCTTCATACAAGATTAGAATTGTTTAGAAATATATTATTTTTTTAACACAACTTTCGTTAACTTCAATAACAAGAGTTAGGTGAGGGTCATAAACGCCATAACCATGCATAAAGCTTCGTTTACTAAAGAATCAACAACAAGATTTTGGTTTCTAGGAATCCAAGAGAAATAAAAAAATGATGGGGAGGAGCTAAGCTTGAGTATATCCGAGAGGATACCGTGTAGTTCAGTTATGGGTTCTCTCTGGTTTAGATCTTTGATCATCTGAGAAGAGTCAGACTCTAGGTGGATGGAATATAGCCCTTGGTTTCTGCATTACACTAGCGCTTCTCTGATCGCAAGTCCCTCTGCCATTAAAGGGTATGCTACATGCCACACAGTCTTCTTCTGTTGGACCTCAGTTGTTGGGGTCTGCATTGACCATTCGAGTCATGCCTTCTTGTCCTCCTTAGGCCAGGCTGCATCCGATCTGACGATGAACGAAGCTGAGTGCTGAACCGCAGTTATCGAAGGAGGCAGAGGAGAAGAGCCCTTCTCTACTTTATGCATTTGGTCCCATTCCTTAGCTGCTTTGATAGCTGTAGCAAGAATATACACAGGTGAAGCAGAGCACCCGTTGAAGACAAATTTGTTGCGTTCCTTCCATAGAGTCCATAGAATCCATGGGAAAAGTTGGCTGGATACTACACCTGTTGGGGGCAGACAAGGATTTGCGCAAAGGGTAGTCCATCTATCTTCTAATATACTATTCCTCTAGGATCAAAACCCATAGCAAAGGTGGCGTCACGCCAGACCTGTTGAGCAAAAGGGCAATGAATAACAGATGAATAATATATTCAGAAGCTCCACAACGTTTACAGCGAGGATAAACGTCAATATGGCACTTGACAAAGCGTGTGCCTACGGGTAAGGCTCTCTTTAGCGTTTTCCAAGCAAACATATTAATCTTAGATGCCACTTTGAGATTCCAAACATTTCTTGTACCAGAGATTGTTTGAACCAACCCATGTTTCACCGTCATTTTCTTTTAAAGATATGGCAAAGTAGCAACCCGGTTTTGTGGAGTACTTCCTTCATTTGGTTCCCAGCCAGACTAGCCTATCTGAAGCGTTTGAGATACTTGGCTTGATATAGCCATGATATCCTCTTCATATCGAGGTAGGATCAGCCTTATTCTCTCTTTATCCCAATCCCCTTCCATGCTAGTTCTTAGGTCTCAGACAGTAAGAGCCGCAAAAGCTTCCGGTGCTGGTCCGTAAAGGTGTTTGCATAGAATGATCAAGCCAGGGATCATACCAGATGTTAATATCTTTTCCGCTTCCAACAATCGAGCCCAAGTTTTTGACTAGTTAATTTCGACCAACTTAGACACTTCTTCAACCATGAGAAGTATAGGAGCTAGCTTTGCAGGTGAGAATCTCTCCATCTGGATAATATTTTCCCCTCAGCGTTTGATGTAAGAGGGAGTTTGGGTTTTCAAAAATTCTCAAACTTGAGCTTAGCAAGCAATACTTCATTATAGCGCTAGAAATCACGAAATCCTAAACCGCCGAAGGCCTTTGGTTTAGATAGGAAGGTCTAAAATATATTAACTTATATTCACCATATAAGTTTTAAATATAATAATATAAATTGTATCATTTTTGTAATTTTAAATGATAAAATAGATTACTTACCCGCAGAAACAACATATATATGTTATTCAAATTTCGCGCGTAAACTAGTTGACTATTAAATTTAATTTTCTAAAAAATTGTTAAAACAAAATCTATATATACTTTTCATTCAATCAATTTGATCTTCAATCAATCACATTTGGTGCAAATTAGACCAGACATATACTAAGTTCAATAACAACACAAGTAGAAAATGAAACAAAATCTTGATGTAAATGATTATTTATATTGTGTATCATCAGCAAACGGTAGATTTATAATCTAGTTTACTTACCCGCAGAAACAACATAAATATGTTATTCAAATTTCGCGCGTAAACTAGTTGACTATTAAATTTAATTTTCTAAAAAATTGTTAAAACAAAATCTATATATACTTTTCATTCAATCAATTTGATCTTCAATCAATCACATTTGGTGCTAATTAGACCAGACATATACTAAGTTCAATAACAACACAAGTAGAAAATGAAACAAAATCTTGATGTCTAGAAATCGAATGATTATTTATATTGTGTATCATTAGCAAACGGTAGATTTATAATCTACACATGTTACAACCAATTGCAAATCATATTACTTCATAGAAAGCAAGAGTGGGTGTTCTCCACAAATCAACAGAAGCACATCAAAAAATTAAACATAAGAAATGGAAGAGTCGATCGACTGTAAGATTTTGTGCATTACACAGTGTTTGGGACCTACCACAGATCTTCGTTCAGACATGTTTGAGACTTTTACGTCCTTCTCCCTTTCTTTATCCTTCGATGTTAAGTCAAATTCTGATTAATAATTTAATACGCTCAGAATTTATAGATAACAAACACAACTCTAAAAAATCTTTTTCTTTTCTCAAAGACAATAAAAATGATAGTTGTAAATAAATGATACTTCAGGGGCAAAACATACAATTATAGTTTTGTTTTTATCTCACTCAGTGCATTTTATCCTTTAATTTTGTTAACAAAAGAAAAAGAAAAGCAGTAAATTCAGAATCCACGTAATTAGAAAATAAAATTAAAATCATGGACATATACATTGTGAACAGTTCTTATTTGGATGGTTATTTTCCCAAAAGTTTTTGTCCAATTAAAGCAAACTCATAATTAGTTTTAGATTATTATTATTTTGATCAAAAAAAAATTAGTTTTAGATTTTAAAAAAAATATTATATGTTGTTTACTCCCGAAAATAATACAGCTGTCTCTTTAAATCTATTCTCTAAGTAAATACATATAAGAAGTATATACATTTTTAATGAAATTTAAATGGTTGTTATACTAATACTAGATCCTTTCTCCGCGCTACGCGCAGATAATATATTTAAATTTCTTACATTTATCATTTTTATTTGTATGTGAATTTTTGTATATTAAATTATATATTACTAATTTTGAAATTTAATTATTTTTTTATATATTTTTAGTCTGAAGTAAATATTTCTATTATATGTAACACAAATAACTAATAAAATATGAAGAATCAAGTCTGACATTTTAGACTAATATCAAGATCGGAATCTCATCTCGAATAAATTCACGAAAAGAAAAAGTACTCCAATGACCTACTTAAAATATAAAACCCCTTTTAAAAAAAATGTACTTAATAATATGTTTTACGTATAATAGTTAAAAACTGACAATTAAATATCGATCTAGTATATTATTTTAATATATCAAATGGTAAAAATATTATTTTAATATATCTAATGGTAAAATATTAATTATAATAAACAAATTTTGAATTTTGTAATATTACATGAATTAAAAGTCTTTAAAATCTATTTTATTAACATAATATATTTTTATTCATTTATTATTTTGACGTTACAAAATATTACTTTAGTTTTATTTGTATATTAATTTTTAATAATTTAGTTTCTTTTTAAGTAATTTTAAAATTACCAAGAATATAATATATTTAAAATTATTTATTTAAATATATCCAAATATGATGTCTCATTTTTATGTGTGCTTGCGTTGAGCATGTTTAATTTGTAGTTTGTATATTTAGTAACATCTTGTTGTGTGCCGTTCTATAGTTTTAATAAATATGTTGTCATTTCATTTTTATTACTACTAACATGATTTTTTAGTGATCAATGATAATGTATTTTTAACGTTATGTATTATATTTTATCGTATATTTTCAAACATTTCATGCTGGCACTTTTTTTAGAATCATTTTAATTAGATAATAGGTTTAAAGATGTAAATAAAATTGTGTATGTTGTAAATTTGGACTTTTTAGTGTAACTAAGTACTATCAATTATGGAAATTATATTATGATTTTATTTTACTAAATCTTTCTTTCTGTGTATATTTTTTGTTTTATTTTGTATTTTTACAATTTTATTGTCTTATTTTTTAATTGCAGAGAATTGTTATTTTCAATTTTTGTTTCATATACCTTAAAAGTATTCGGTTGATTTTTATTTGTTTTCTTTCTCCAATTACAATGTACAGTTCGACCGTTTCTTTTTTGGATCAAACTACTAATATCATTAGATAGAAAAGCTTAAACTCCAAGAATGGAGTGAGTATTTGTGATAGAGAAAACTGATTTAGCCAATAATATAGTGAGATGTTATAATATTAGAAGGTATGAAAACTCTTCTCTGTTGTCCTACGCTGTACATAATTAAGTTGTTGTAAAAATTGATTATATATTTGTGATAACTGGAAATACATCTTTATGTATTCCTTACATCATCCTTAATTGGTTTACGGTTCGACCATTTCTAATATACTGAAAATAACATAATATTAGATGTTGATTATCTCTTTCCAATTAGGAATGTATAGAATGAGAGAAATTCAAAGTGATACCACTTTACAATTTCTTCCTCGTATCTATGTAGAGTTAGTTTATAGATTTTATATCTATTTTAAAATATATTCAGTTTTAATTAAAATCTGTAATATTTAAAAGTTATTACTTTAGAAAATTGTCATTCAATATATAAATTTAATCAATTACACAATAATTTACATAATTTAATTGGCCACACAATATGAAATAAATATAAAATTACATTGAAATATAAAAACAATTTATATAGTGAAACAAAAAATATTTTTAAATCATTATATTATAAAACAAAGGAAATATTCAAATTATATTGAAACATTAGAGTAGTAAGAATCAGAAAAGCTGAAATCTAAACATCGACCGTTTACGTCGGCTGTACCTTAGACTATCTCCAATGAACAAATAATATTTTTTATTTGTGAAAGTTGAAAACTAACCCAATTTATTTTAGTATTTTATAAAATTATAATATTACTTATACTAAATATTTTTTTACAAACTATTATGTAAATAAAAATATATAATTATATTTATATAAATAATATATTTCACTATCTCCAACATTGCTTGTCCTTATCTGCAGGGTCTTCATCTCCAGCCTGCTTGTTTTCACCACCACCACATCCTGCTCTCAGAAATCTCGCCTCTAAAAGGTTTTTTTTACTCTGATCATCATCACGGTACGACGTTTACCTCAATCATTATCTGTTGAAGCATTTCTATGATTTCCTCAAACTCTGGTCTGTCTTTTGGGTCTTGGTTCCAGCATCTCTGTAGAAGTCCCTTCACTTTTGGATGTGTCTTCTTTGGAATCTTTGGTCTAAGCCCCTGTAGAAAAAAGAAGAATTGAATTTAGCCAAAAAAATCTTGTATGCGACGTTCTTAAAATAAATACAGTATCTTCTGAACAACGCCAACAGCCGCTTGTAGTGGAGTCAAGTAAGCATATGGGATCTGTTTCCATTTACAATTTAGTCAGAGTATCTTTAATTAGCATGTAGAACAATTCAGAGAAAGAATTGTAAGCAGAACTCTTACATGACCAGTCAAAAGTTCCCATATCACAATCCCATAACTGAACACGTCTGCTTTGTGACTGTAAGGTTTGTGTTCAATCACCTGGATCTCAGAAGTAAATTGTCAAAGTGAGTGAGTGAGAGATTAAACAGAGAGTTATGGACTTCATACCCCCGGAGCCATCCATCGATATGTCCCTGTTTCAGCTGTCATCACCCCTGATTCAATCTGTACTCTGACAACTCCAAAATCAGCAACCTTGACAATCTGCTCAGAAAATAAACTCAAATTTTAGAACCCCAGAGAGAGAGAGAGAGAGAGAGTCTCTGTTGCTTCTACATGAATAACCAGAGAGAGAACAAATCTTACTCCATATCTTAGAAATCTTACTTCGTAAACAAATCTTACTATGCATTCCACATCATGATTCAAATTAATTGCATTAACCTCATAGCAACCTTACACGCTCAGGTTTGAGAAATTTGGCAACCTCCAAACTGCAATAAGTGCTTCTGTGCCTGCATAGGAATCAAAAACATATTAATGTCACTTCTGGATAAAAAGTTAAACACTTTTTAAAACAAATCTTACAAAACAATAAAACTCACAGATCCCCCCATATGAACCAAGATGCCACTTTCTTTTCAATTTGGAGCTGTTTCACGTCAATTTCCCACTCGTCAGTTCCATCCGTGGGTATCTCAATGCAGGTGGGTATCAAATAGTTGCTTGAATTGTCACGCTCAAAGAAAGAAATAGCCTTCTGTCTTGAACCAAGTTGATCCTGTCGAACACACAGCCAAATGAAACTATATGTACAGCCTCCAAAATCAATTTGAGAATCAGGATAGAGAAAATACCTTAAGCTTCAGTATCTCATTGCCTAATGCATCCTTTAGACCATCTGTTTCCTATAATTCCAAAGTTTATCAACCAGTTTAGTCACAACAAATACATAAAGTTATAATAACTTACCAAGGCATTCACTAAGTAATAAACATTACGGCCAGAGAAAATAGAATTATGATTCTAAGTTCAATTAATCTGACAAAAAAAAAATTTACTATTCCTCACAAGGTCTAAGAGAAGAATAGATATGCAACAAAAATAGGAGCCTCACCCCCCACATCGTTAAACCAAACCGAGCGAAGACTTACATTACCTCAACCCTTACCAGGAAGCTAGGCTGCAGGAAAAGTGCTCCCAAAATCAACCCCTGGTGTGGAAAAAAAAAAAGAAAATCAAATCAGAATTGATGAAGCATAAAATCAATGGAAGCCATCGCAAGAGCAATGGCAAAAAATGGCTTCTACGATCAACAGGGCATATTAATTGAAACTGGCACTATTTTGGTTAATTGAATAACAAACAAAAGCAAGATAGTGGGACATATTGAACTTGCCGTTTGGTTTCTTTGCTATAGTTTCAGCAGAGGAGGTTTTCGGGATTGAAACGGATCAACTTAAGACTAAGTGGTTTATACGGAAGGAGATAAAGAGGGAGGTGAAACGAAGTGTACTGAAGAACACCATTGATTGATGGTAGATGAAGCTCAGTAACGGAGATTGGATGAAGAGGAAAGGAGAAGACGAAGTCGAAGGAAAGAGTCGATAGGGTTTCTTTACCTGTGTTGCTGGGCTGCAGAATGACGAAGTCCACGGAAACAATAATTTTTATTCCCAGACAGAAATCAATATGACATGGCACTTTGTAAGATTTTAATTGGATGATTTTTAAATCTGACGTGGCAGCCTCAGCATTGAGTATATGCTGCTTTTAGTATTGTGATTTCCAATTTGTACATAAAACTCAATCAGTCTAGTGAGAAGAAGAAATGTAAATGGTGGATGAATCCAACCATGTAAATTAATTGTTATTTGGTTGATAATAAACAATGATAAATATAAATTACAGAACTAATTTCCTAAATTATAACTTCTGTAAAACAATAATATTGCTGATAAATAAACTTTATATGATTTTTACTCCATTATTTTCTATTTATTTCATATAGTATTAATGAGTTAATTGTAAAAAAGACATATGAAAATATTATAGGTATAATTGTCATATTAATTAAATTAAAACATTGACCAAAAAATGAAAACACAAAAGCTTATAATATCTGTAATGATATACTCAGACTGGAGTTACCCATTGAAATGATAAAAGTCCAAGTCACCACATTGTTTGTAACGCTAATAGATATAGAAAAGTTGTTTCCAAAACAAATTTTCTGTAAGTGGTGCTGACCAAACAATAAAAATTAAAATACCATAAGAGAATATGTTTACACCACAATTTATTTTAATAAATAAAAACAATTTTCCTTTTAAAATAAAAAATTCAAAAATCTTTAAATTTCAAATTATAGAAAAAAATCTACAGTTGTTCAAAAAATTAAATTTCAAATTATAGTAATAAATCTACAGATATTAGCCCATTATGAGCACTAAATAGGCTCTAGTTAACTATTGTCTAAGTCTATAGATCTAAATCGTGAATGGATCTGGATCCGGCCCAGGCCCATGAGACCCAACCGAACCTCACTGCGAGAAAAACCTCACACTCCATTCTCGCTTCTTCTCATCGTTAACGCGCCGCCGTGGAGAATAGAGAAGTCATAATGGAGGATATCGAGGATATGTTCGCCGGAGGAGCTGGCGGTGCACCGCCGGGATTCCGGTTACCGTTAAATGCCGTCGGAGTTAATCCGAAGAGGAATACGAGCAAACGTAGCATCTCGAAGCAGAAGGATGAAGTTACTGATTCGAATCGCGATTCGCTTGCTCCGCCATCGATGAAGATCCCTGGAACTCAGGTCCGTTCTTCTCCTCCACTCTCTCTCGATCTCAGTTTTATCATTTTTTTTTGCTTCGATTTCAGCTTACATTTACTCTGATGGTTGCAGACGATTTACATCAAGACGTTTGGTTGTTCACATAATCAGGCAAGTTCAGCAAATCGTCAGTATTGGATTGTAATTTGGGGTTTCTTGATTGCCTCATCAGAATACAGTTGTGATTGAGCTCATGATATGATTTTAGCTAAGTTTCATGAAGTGATTGATCTCATCATATGTGTTTTAGCTAAGTTTCTTGAAATGATTGTTTTGGTTTGTTCTTCAGAGTGATAGTGAGTATATGGCTGGACAGCTTACTGCATTTGGCTACGGGTTAACAGAAGTCCCAGAGGAGGCTGATCTGTGGCTCATTAACACGTAAGCTTCACTTGGTCACGGTTTGATTTTGTAACTTCAGAGTTGAAATTGCTATCATTTTTTTCAATATAGCTTGGCTTTGTGTTTGCAATGTATATTATATGCGCGATTTGTTGCAGCTGTACTGTGAAGTCTCCGAGCCAGTCTGCGATGTCTACTCTGATAACGAGGGGTAGAAGTGGGAAAAAACCTCTTGTGATAGCCGGGTGTGTTCCTCAGGGAAGCCGTGACCTTAAAGAACTCGAAGGCGTTAGTGTGGTTGGAGTGCAACAGATTGATCGTGTTGTTGAGATTGTTGAAGAGACTCTTAAGGGTCATGAAGTGAGGCTGCTGAATCGGAAGACTTTGCCTGCGCTTGATCTCCCAAAGGTGTGTATATGTGTTCGGTCTTTCATGGCTGCTTACACACAATTACTTGTTCAACTTCAGTTGGTTTCTTTTAGTTTGGTTTAACAAGTCATTTTCCATTGCAGGTGCGGAAGAACAATTTTATCGAGATTCTCCCCATTAACGTTGGCTGTTTGGGTGCATGTACTTACTGCAAGACCAAACATGCCCGTGGTCACTTAGGAAGCTACACAGTCGAGAGTCTGGTGAGCAGATTCAGCTTCATTTTTTTATTTTCTCCAGCTTTTTCCCTTTCCTGTTTCCCCCTGAATACAATTACTTGATATATCTACATTATAGGTGGAGCGGGTGAGAACTGTGATATCTGAAGGAGTCAAGGAGATTTGGTTGAGCAGCGAGGACACTGGAGCATATGGTAGTGTCTTAATCTAGTTTTTGTTTTCTATCTCATTGGACTGTTTTATGTTTGGTATCTAAGATATAATTGGTATTCCTCTATATTGGGAGATAATGTCTCGCAAACGTTTCAGGTCGTGACATAGGAGTTAATCTTCCAATTCTGCTTAATGCCATTGTTAAGGAGCTTCCTTCCGATCAAAGCACAATGCTAAGGATTGGGATGACTAATCCTCCCTTTATCCTCGAGCATTTGAAAGAAATAGCAGCTGTTTTACGTCACCCATGTGTCTACACTTTTCTTCATGTCCCTGTGCAATCTGGCAGTGATGCTGTGTTGACGGTGAGTTCAAAATCGTGTAGGACTGTCAAAATCCTGTTCTAGTCTCACCTGACGATTTCTCTTGTTGCAGGCCATGAACAGGGAATATACATCCGGTGAGTTCAGGACCGTGGTAGACACCCTAACAGAACTTGTGCCTGGGATGCAAATTGCTACTGACATAATATGCGGATTCCCTGGTTAGTGCCTGGATAAACCTGAAACTCTGAGTTTTGCTATTATCATTTTCACTCTTTACTTAATTTTGTTCATTGTTACCTGCTGAGGCCTGAGAATAAAAAATATCACACCGCCATACATAAACGCACTGATAGTTGAAGCATGGTGGTTGTACATATAGTTCTGTGTTTAAGATTCATTTCTCACTTTTACGATTTTCAGGGGAAACCGATGAAGACTTTTCTCAAACTGTTGGGCTTATCAAGGATTATAAGTTTGCTCAAGTTCATATATCTCAGTTTTACCCCAGACCAGGTAAGCTCTATGTTTTGGTTATGCATGTAAATAATCAGGTATTTGGGGTGTTTTGATCGGTTCTAAACTTTCTTTCTCGGATGTGCCATTTATGATATAGGGACCCCAGCAGCAAAGATGAAGAAGGTACAAAGTAAGATAGTAAAGCAACGAAGCCGTGAGCTAACTTGTGTCTTTGAGGCTTTTGCACCTTACACCGGAATGGAGGGCAAAGAAGAGAGAATATGGATAACCGAAATAGCTACCGACGGTGTCCACTTGGTAAAGTCCTCTCCTGAGACATGTACATTTTGTTTGATTGATTGTCAATACTGTTTCATTTGAAACTTCATACGTATTGACAATGAGAATTTGTAGGTTGGGCACACCAAAGGATACATACAGGTCTTAGTTAGTGGACCAGAAAGTATGCTTGGGACTTCAGCGATAGCGAGGATAACATCAGTAGGGAGATGGTCAGTGTTCGGGGAGGTGATTGAGACACTAGCCTCTACAAATGTAGTAACACAAGTCCGAGAGGAGACAAAGCCGGCATGTACCTCTGATGTCAGTACTTGTGAGACTTGCGCATGCTCTGCTGAGAGCTGTTGTGGAGAAGGGAAATCAGGAGAGGCCTGTAACGTGTCTGGAGATATCACAAGACAGGATCACAAAACAGGAGAAAAGTCAATGACAAAAGAGGAAGAGAAGCAAGAAGTGGTATCGCATTGGGGTTTGGTTGACAAGGCACTTGTGTGTGGAGTGTTCGTAAGCTCGCTCACAATTCTTGTTTTGATTATTAGCATCGCATCTAGAGTTTTGCTGCGTCAATGAATCTATGAGATTCATGATTGTAGAAGAACCAAGTTTTTGACGTTTTGGTTGCTTTGACTAATATCCCCGTTATGCATTTCTAATTTTCAATGAATCCTTATTTCTGATTTTGTTAATTCGATTTAAGAATGTTTTTCCTTCCACAAATGATTTATATAGTCCATGATTTAATATCAGGCCTCAGTCTTAAATGTACCCAAACAAGGCCGTTATGTGGTAATAAGACGGCCAGTTCAAGTGACAAACTATATGAACCTTTTGTCTTCTTTCTTTATGATTGAGGCTAATAAGACATTTGTAGAACCACGTGCCACCAAGGTATATTAACACTGACCTATCCAGTCTTTATCAAGTAAAAGTAGTCTACAATGTATAAATAATCTTGGCCTGATATATTTCTAGTAATGAATTCTTATTGGTAGATGTTGAGAGATTTTAATGTTATGTTATATATTGTTGTGTATAGGCGATGTTTGAGCGCATGAAAGCAGAAAAGGAAGAAGGCCGAGGAGGTGGAGAGAGGACGAGTGAGCAAGATCTGAGGAAGAAACTGGAAAAGCTTAGCAAGCTCAACACATACTCATCTTGGTTAAATATACTGACGCTCATGTCTCTAACCTGGCACTTTGTTTATCTAGCGACATCATCACGTTTGAGACTTGATGACAATATATCATCTTTAAAGGTCGTTGAAGCCTTATAAAATTTCCATTCACACACACACGTGTCTATTTGCCTTATAAAATTTCCATTCACACATACACGTGTCTATTACATAAAAGATAAACTCGGAATATGCTGTAACACGGTATTGAAAGGAATTACGTGCTCAATGATTGATTATTCTTATACATGTAGTTTAGGGTCTTTTATGTTCCACACCAAATATTAAACCTCTGAAGCATGAAATTTTTTTTTCTGAGCCAGCAGAATTCATCATGCTGAGAGATTCGATGATGAGACTACAAAGGTGATGAGGGTCTGGAATCACGTCTAGATCAACTGCAACGTTGATTATAAGTTTGTACACATAGCTTTGTATACCGTTAATGAGTGCCTTGTCAAAAAAATAAAAAGGGAATTAGTTAAAGATTCCACATAAATAACTAAGTAGTTTTTATTTAGAGAGGAAATATACTTTCTAAAATTTTGATCAAACTTTTTAATAAAAAACCAAGAGAATGCACATGAACATATACAAATGAAATCGAATAACATTGATACTCCAACAACTGTCTACTATTTTATCAGTAAAAACTAATATTTAAAATCAATTAAACAAAGGACATCTGCAATAATACAATTAAATAGTAGAAAGTTGCAGGCGTATCAAAGTTATTCGATTTCATTTGTATGTTAATGTGCATTCTCATAAGGCTTTAATTTGGCACCTAGCTTGACGTATACAAAAAAAACAATAGCACAAGAACCAGTAAAGTAAAAGCCAATGGCGTTAGCCGGAGATGAGCTCGGAAATACTCTTCTTCCGGGAAAGCCAGCCGTGAGATGCTCCCCTGGAGGATGGAAGTCGGCGAGGCTCATCATCTGTAAGTAATATCTCACCAACAAAGTTTCTTTAATACTCTCTCTCATGAGATGTTTATTGGTGTGTTTTGTAGTTGTAGAAATGGCGGAGCAGTTCGCCTTTTACGGGATATCTTCGAACCTCATAACGTACCTGACAGGACCATTGGGAGAGTCAACGGCTGCAGCTGCGGTAAATATCAACGCCTGGAGTGGAACGGTGTCGTTTCTGCCACTTCTCTGGGGCTTCGTGGCTGACTCGTTTCTCGGACGTTTCCGTACCATCATCATTGCATCTTTACTATATATCTTGGTATGTAAAAATCTTTTATCCTATCTCTTCTTCTATTGTTTGTTATTGTTTCTTACAAGATGAAGTTGCAATGGTGTAATGAAATAAAATAGGGACTTGGGTTGCTGTCTTTTTCAGCCATGGTTCCTTCTCCGTCACAAGATTCGAATCAACTCCAAGTGACTCTCGTCTTCGTCTCTTTGTATCTAATAGCCTTAGGACAAGGCGGTTACACCCCTTGTCTTAAGGTATTTGGAGCTGATCAGTTCGTTGGAAATGACCTAGAAAAGTCTAAAGCCAAGAGTTCTTTCTTTAACTGGTTGACGTTTGGAGGCTCTGTTAGCATATTGTTGACTCGTTTGGTCTCTAACTACATCCAAGAGGATTTAAGTTGGTCTTTAGGGTTTGGTATTCCAGGTGCTTCCATGCTACTTGCTCTGCTTCTTTTCCTCCTTGGAACAAAGTCTTACCGCTTTACTAGTGAAAGAGGAGGAAAGAAAAACCCTTTTGCTAGAATCAATCGTGTTTTCATGGAAGCCATAAAGAACAGAAGACAACGAGATTTAGATATAGCTAACCCTAACGAAACCTTTCTTCTCCTGGCTCACCAAGGTTCCAAGCAATTCAGGTAAATATAAGTAGCAAATATTCTAGGGCTTCCTTTAGAATCTTGGAGGTTACGTTTGTTCTTATAATATATTGGTTTTTGTTAAGGATAAATATACAATTGGTTTTGAATTTTTTTTTTTGGCAGATTCCTTGACAGAGCAGCGATTTCATGTGAATTGGCTGAAATTGAAGAAGCAAAAGCATTGCTTAAGCTTGTTCCCATATGGATTAGTTGCTTGGTTTATGCCGTTGTATGTGCACAACCCTATACATTTTTCACAAAGCAAGGATCCACAATGAACAGATCAATCTCACCAGGACTCTTAGTGCCCGCGGCTACGCTCCAATGCGTCATAAGTATAATGATGGTCATTTTCATCCCAATATACGACCGTCTACTCGTCCCAATCGTAAGATCTCTTACTCAAAACCATTTAGGAATCACAATGCTTCAGAGGATTGGCACAGGCATCTTTCTCTCCATTCTTGCTATGGTGGTTGCCGCTTTGGTCGAGACCAAAAGGCTCCAAACCGCTCAAGATGATGTCATGATAAGTGTGTGGTGGTTGGCTCCACAGTATGCCATAGTCGGTATCTCGTACGTGTTCACATTGATTGGTTTGCATGAGTTCTTCTACGACCAAGTCCCTAGTGAGCTTAGGAGCATTGGTATGGCTCTAAATTTAAGCATATTCGGGGTCGGCCATTTCCTAAGCAGCTTCATGATATCAGTCATCGACAAAGTTACAAGCCAGTCTTGTCAAACGAGCTGGTTCGACAACGACCTGAACAAGGCTCATTTAGATTACTTCTACTGGCTACTCGCTTTTGTCAGCTCCATTTGTTTTGCCTCATACTTGTGGTTCGCCAAGTCGTATGTCTACAATAGGCCAACCACATTCTGAAAAACATTGTGTGTTGGTCCCTTTAACTTAGTTGGGCTTTCTTTGCATTTCTGATATGCGCTTCATATCAAACAACTTGGCATTGGCATAATAACTCCAATAAAAACTCTATAAATTAGTATTCGATAACTTAATAAACACCATAAATTAATAATTTTTTACGGTCTCAAGTTAAACTGATTTAAAATATGACACAAATAAATAATATAATAAGATAGTCATTTATATAATCCTATATAAATATATGATACCGTTAAAACTATAAATTAATAATTAATATTTATATACATTTTATATAAGTATAAATCAGCCACTATATTGTTTGTTTTATATTCACAATGAAATTATTTTATATTTTTTAATATTTAATATATTTTGATGAGATTTAGTTAAATTATATTTAAAACTACATTTAAATTATATGAAACATATTCTATATACAACAAATAATATAATAAAATTAATATAAATTTCAAATTTCAAAAAATTAATTAATATATATACACTAAAGTTACATATGTTTCTTATTTTAGAAAAAAAATATATATTTAAATAGAAAAATCTAAAAAAAAAAACCTTTTATAAATCAATAACGCTATAAATTAATAAAATACCAAAGTCCACATTATTAATCTATAGAGTTTTTACTGTACAATATTAAATAAAAGAAAATTAGGACTTTCTGGATCACAGAATCATGATTTTGCATATATTCTTATAGGGCAAAAGAATTGATAATAAATAGCATTTAAAATTATGATAACAACATCAAATAGCATTAAGTTGATAAATGTTACAAAAAAGGCATTAAGTTGATAATTACCCTTCTCATGGCTGAATCGCTAGCTTTCAGACAAAGTATCAAAGAAGCCCTAAGATTAGGGCTCACCTCAGTCTCGTTTCACTCCGACTGCGCAACGCTCATCAGAGCAATCTCAACCCAAAGTCAGATCAAAGAAGTCTATGATGTTCTCCAGAACATCAAGAATTTCGCTTCTAACTTTGACTCTATGGTCTTCCTGTATATCTTTCGTTCTCAGAACAGAAAAACAGATTTTTTAGCTAAAATAGCCCTCAAGGCCCATTCTATTTCTGCAAGCATTGTAATGGGTTAGCTCTCTATGGGGTTCAAACCTTTTCCCTTTCGTTCTTTTTTCCAGTTATTAATATAAATTAGTTGCTCAAAAAAAAAAAAATTAAAGCGGTGTACCTAGCAAAAGAGTTTTCTACCCACTCTTTTATAGGCGAGGCGACACGATTGGAAGATTTTCTCCCTTACTTTTGTTCTCGTCATTCCTAAAACTTACAGAAAACTTACTGCGTAAATACTTAATCAGGCTGTGAATTTTCAGGTGTAGTTTTAACTTTTAACAATGGTTCCGGATATAGTAACGACATGTTCATCCATACAGGATTGAAATGTTTGCATGATCACGTCATGTATTAGTCTCCTAATGGTCATAAATTGGAACCAAACATACTTTGGATTTGTTATCATTATAATATCGTCAATCGTTTGATTCTGAAAAAAAAATGGCATGCATACTAGTTACTACTCACCATGTCTCATGATGAACCCCTATTCAAATTATCAAAAAAAAATCTCACTGTGAAACACTAAAACTTATAGTTGTATTGTATCCTAACGCTGAACTGAAAATGGCCTGTTCTAATACAAATATAAATTTCATAATATAGGTCGATATATTTGGGAAAAAATTTAGAAATGTAATAGTTTTTTAAAATTTTTTTATTGATTCTCTTAAAATTATTTAAATAAAATTTATAATTTCTGTCTAAGAAAAATAATTTTATACATAAATAATTTCTAACTTTTCTAATAAATAAATAAAATATTTGAAGTGATCTTTTTTTTTTTGTAACACATTTGAAGTGATCTTGTAATTCCGAGATTTCGTAATATTAGCAAATAAAACACATTTATATATTACCAAAACCTATGATAAAATTCACTCCTAACTCAAATTTGTATAAGTACATTTGAGCTTTTCAGTTTGTTCTTAATTGTACTCAAAACAAGCGGCAAATGATGCAGATGCACCGTCATGGAAGTAAGATGGGCAATGTTAATGGTGTCTTTACAAACAAGTTAATTAAGAACAAGAAGCGTTCTTCCTCACCGATTTTTTTTTCATTCTCCAAATTACAGTTAACGTATAATTGTCGGATACCATTTTTCCCGATGGGCTATTTGCCCCTAGTTTCTAGCTTCTCCATGATTGCGTAAACAACAACATACTGCTTCATATATAAAATGGAAATTAAAGAAGAATATAAAGAATGCGCCGATAAAATAAGAAAAGTCAGATACGATGATCTTAGCATCTAAGAATCAATATAATTTAACTATCTGTCCCATCAAACTAGTATATAATAGCTTCTTAATATGTCTAACTAGGTTAAGACCCGCGCCTTGCGCGGGATGAATATTATATATAAAATATTTTTAAGTATTATATATTTTTTACATATTATGAAATAATAAATATATATTGAATAATTAAAAATTTAGTAACTATTACGTATATAATTAAATTGGTACATATACTTAAATAAATTTTATTTATCCAGACAAACAATTTTTATATTTTATATGTTATAAAATTAAGTTTAAATGATATCAACATAGATATATAGTACATTTTTAATATTGACATCTGTTAAAAAATATTTTATACTCATATTATTTTTGATCGTTTGTATTTCTTTATAACAAAAATTTTAAATCATTGATAACAATAAAAAAAATATGGGATGTTTAATAGTTTTAGTAATTTATAATTTTAAGAACATTCAATGCAAAGTTTAAAATCTAAATATTAAGTTGTCAATAATTGTTCAAAATGTTTATGAAAAAATTTCAAATCAAATTCAAAATTAAAATATTTATGTATTTTATATGGTATATAATTTATTTTAAAAAAAATATTAATATGCATATATATAATATTTATTAAATGAGACTTCCTACTTATGTAATTTCGTAATCATTTGTATCTTGTTATAACATAAATTTTAAACCATGGATCACAAAAAATTCAGTGAGATTTTTAACAACTTTAGTCATTTATATTCATTTTTTAAAATTCAAAATATAAAATATACGAAAAAATCTAAATTTTTATTATATAGTTAATGTGGTTGTTTAATTTATTTTAAAATGAATTAAAAATGATAGAGAATAGACTGATTTTTATCAAATCTTTATTATTCAAAATCATTAATTGTCATATATACTTTAGTCACATTAGGTAATTTTGTGATTTTTATTTAAGGAAACAACGAAGAACATTTATGATTAATTTATGCTTAGTTTAATAAAAATCTTATTATATATTTATATGGACCAACATATTTTTCTAAAGATTCTAAGAATGATTGTGGTGATGACATGTGGCTACAAAAATATGTCCTAATGCTTCTCTTTTAATATATAGGGGATATATACTGCGATCAATCATTTGTTACAATTATATATATAAAACAAGTTAAGTGGGTTATTTATTAAAAAGAAAGAAAAAAGAGAAAACAGCTAAATACAATGCAAAAATGTAAAATGATAAGATGTCACCAGCGATGAACAAAACCAACCAAACAACTTCTTTCTTCTTTTTCTTTTGACAAAAGCAACCGATGAGGGAGTCTTTAAGGGATCACTCCCGGGTCTACCAACTTTACTTTTTCAAATAGTTTCTGAAGTTAAATACGATTATAGCTAGTTTTTCCTCTATTTTTTTATCAATAATTCTAGTAATTTGTGGAGATCTTTTTGGTATATGCATTACCATATAGTTGATTTCTTATTTGGCAAATGAAAAAGTTGATATTTAGGGATATACACGCCAACCTCTAGGGTTGACAGCTCTGATACCTATTGGAATTTCCCCTTATGATCTGATTTCGCAATCAGTTTAGAATCAATAATCCATAAGTTGTAGGTTGCAACAACGCATCAACAATTTTAGCAAAAAAAAAAAAACAACGCATCAACAATGGTTCCGACATATATTGTAGATTTAATTGTACAGATAGAATCATTTGAGGATTTCTTTACGTGCTAGGTCGTTTCTATTGTTTTAGCTATTTATGTGGGTGCTAGACAACCGAGTTGAACTGTGAGAATCAGACTTTTGAAAATCAAAAACTTTGGATCATTATATTATCTTTCTTCCCCTAAAACCAATAATTAGTTGACAAATGAATAAAATGAATAATTAAAAATTTTATATTCAGGCAATGTTTTAAATATACTGTATTTTTACCGTACATATCTCGCATAGTTGACTGTATAATTTAAAAAGTATTTTTACCGTATATCATAAAATAGTACAATTCTTCACCGTATATCATATATATACCGTATATACAACCGTATAGACCGTATTTTAGAATATGATCTGAAGACTTCATTTGCAAATGAAAGTTAGTTATATTAAAGTATAGGTAAAACGTACGGTTTCATACGGCAACAACATGAAAAATGGACTAAAATGTTTATTTGGATTGACAGTACTATCCTTTGGACATATAACATGCAAAGGCCGCTAGCCGCTAATCTCTGCCCAAAAAAACAAAGAACGCCGCTAATCTATCATATTAATTATTATTTTGGTAAAATCTATAATATTAATTATTTTGATTACTGATAAGCGGAGGATTCTAGTTTCAGAGTTTTAAAAATACATATATATGTATATATATTAACATTATTATTTATTTGTGAAGTTCTAAATTTTACGAGAAATCCAATTCAAAATATATAGTTTCAAATATTCAGGGTTGAATTCTCGTAAAATTAAAAATCTCACAAATATGGATATATAAATATATATATATATATATATATATATATATATATATATATATATATATATATATATATATATTTAGAACTCCAGAATTAAAACCTCCATTGAAAATGCTTTTACTATGCAATTGCAGTTAAATATTTGGAATTCATGACAGATTGACATCTAAAATTTTCTAATGTTAAAAAAAAAAATTCTAGCACTAAGAGCAATATTATTGGGAGTCCCTTAAGACATCCCTTAAGGAAAAAGAGTGGAGACCGAGGAAGAAAGAGAAGGGAAAAGCCCTTAATTAAGGGCTATCCCTTACTCTCTAATGACCAAAAAAAAAAAAAAAAACAAGAATAAGGGACTTTCTCCCTCTCTCTCTTCATCTCACCAATAATGTTGCTCTAACTGAAATACGGACTGGTTCCAACTTAAAATCTATAGTTTTTTGTGCTACATTAAAGAGGAGAGTTGATAAAACTTTCGCAGGTGATATAGAAGAATTGCGTGATGACATAACATGGTGTCATGATTTCAAACCCACTTTAAAATAAACATTATTTAAACAAAGACTAGCATGCTACCTCCCTTTTATTTCCCTTTCACAAATGTCAAAATGATTCCACCATTTTTCTCGACTCAAACATTATTTCTTTTATATCTTGTTTGAAATTGTATTCCTGAACTGTAAAGATTTGATATTTAAGTAATAACTAAAACAGAACCATTTAGGACACACAGAAAGAATCTTGAAGACTATGTGGGAGAAAAGCGGGTATAATATCTTCAATAAAATCAATGATATATCATCAATATATGTGTAAGTATTAAATCGTCAGATTCTACAAGTATGTGTATATAGGGTAATATTTTCAGAAAATATATCGCTTATATAAGAAACATATTGATGTAGTAAATAATCTAATTATTTATGGAATTGATATAAAATGTGATTTTAGTTAATCTATTAAAAATAGGAAGTGGCTTAATTCGTGAAGCAAAAGACGGCCGTTGGAGGAAAAAAAAAGAAACGGACCCACTGAGAAAACGTTCGAATGAGCTGTCAAGAAACAGCTCCGACCAGTCTGTGTTCCCTTCTGCCTTTGGTTTTATAAAAACCTCTCTTCTTCCCTTCTCTCTCCCCACCAAAAAAAACATATTCTCTAATCACTTTCTCTCTCTCTGCTCTCTTTTCTTGAATTTCAAGAACTTATGGCTCAAGAAGAGGCACAGAAGTCGGCTGATGTTGTCGTTGTCTCAGCGGAGAAACCAATGACTGATGATAAGGAGGTAACTGTTCCTGCTCCAGTGCCTGAGAAGGAGGTGACTCCTCCTGTTGCTTCGGATGAGAAGGTGGCTGCAGAGGCTGAGGCTGAGAAAGCTGCTCCGGTGAAAGAAGAAGAGACGGTTGTAGCTGAGAAGGTGGTTGTTCTTACCCCTGAGGAGCTTGAGAAGAAGGCGCTTGAGGAGTTCAAGGAGCTCGTGAGGGAGGCTTTGAACAAACGTGAATTCACTGCTCCGCCGCCGCCTCCGGTGAAGGAAGAGAAGCCTGAGGAGAAGAAATCGGCGGAGGAATCTAAAGAAGAAGATAAAACAGACGAGAAGAAAGAAGAAGAGAAACAAGAAGAAGCCGTCAAGACCGAGGAGAAACCATCAGAACCCGCGGCGGCTCCGGCTGAAACCAAGCCGGAGGAGAAAGAAGCTGTGCCGGTAACCACCGAGAAAGCCACTGGTGGTGAAGAAGACGGAACCAAGACCGTGGAAGCAATAGAAGAGTCAATCGTCTCCGTCACTCCTCAAGAATCCACCGCCGAAGAGACCACCGTCGTCGCCGAGGCGGAGCCTGTGGAGCCGGAGGAAGTCTCGATCTACGGTGTCCCTCTCCTCCAAGACGAGAGATCCGACGTGATCCTCCTCAAGTTCCTCCGCGCGAGAGACTTCAAGGTCAAGGAAGCCTTAACGATGCTGAAAAACACCGTCCAGTGGCGCAAGGAGAACAAGATCGACGAGCTCATCGAAGCCGAGGCGGGAGAAGAGGCCAGCGAGTTCGAGAAGATGGTGTTCGCTCACGGAGTGGACAAGGAAGGTCACGTTGTGATCTACAGCTCCTACGGGGAGTTTCAGAACAAGGAACTATTCTCCGACAAGGAGAAGCTCAACAAGTTCCTCAACTGGAGGATCCAGCTTCAAGAGAAGTGTGTGAGAGCTCTTGATTTCAGTAGCCCCGATGCTAAATCTTCGTTCGTATTCGTCAGTGACTTCAGGAACGCTCCTGGACTTGGCAAGAGAGCCCTGTGGCAGTTCATCAGACGCGCCGTCAAGCAGTTCGAAGACAACTATCCTGAGTTCGCTACTAGAGAGGTATGTAATAGTTTCAAGAAGTGTATTTATTACATAATTAGAGTTAGAATTATTATTCAATACATAATTAGAATTACAGTCAAAGATGTCACGCCGAAACTGCTGGTGATTTAGTCTTTAATTTACTTCTTACAAGTTTTATAAATATTGCCCTTTTTTCAAAAAAAAAAAAAAGTTTTATAAATATTGTTTATTTTTGTAGTTGTTCATCAATGTCCCATGGTGGTACATTCCTTACTACAAAACATTCGGATCTATCATCACGTCACCAAAGACTAGGAGCAAGATGGTCCTTGCTGGTCCATCCAAGTCTGCTGATACCATTTTCAAGTAATTAACCATTAATAAGTACTTTTTACCATTTCATAATTGAAATATCTCTATTTTTTGTCACTTAGCTCACATGTTTGTTGATTTGAAAACAGATACATTTCTCCTGAACAAGTCCCGGTTAAATACGGCGGACTTAGCAAAGATATTCCTTCAACCAATGGAGACACCGTCACTGAAGCCATCGTTAAACCAGCAGCCAAATACACCATAGAGTTGCCTGCTTCTGAGGTATATATATATTCAGAATTTGATTACCAATATGTTCATAATCTAAATTGTTGCTAATTAAGAAGTTTTGTGTGGATTGTGGCAGGCTTGCACACTCTCATGGGAGCTTAGGGTTTTGGGTGCAGATGTGAGTTATGGAGCTCAGTTTGAACCTACCACAGAGGGAAGCTATGTTGTGATAGTTTCTAAAAACCGTAAGATTGGATTAACCGATGAACCGGTGATAACCGATTCTTTTAAGGTGGGTGAACCGGGAAAGATTGTGATCACAATCGATAACCAGACTTCCAAGAAGAAGAAAGTGCTCTACAGGTTCAAAACTCAACCAAAGTCTGATATTTGAAACTAAATATGAGACCATATTGAAAGAAGAAGAATGGTTATTTTGTTATCTGGAAGAACAATTTTTTTATTAATTAATTTAGTTTGTTATTTGATATGTAATTTTGAAATCTCAAAAGGTGGTTGTGTGTTTGCTGGAAGTGTTTGCTTTGTTTTGAGTATTGGGGGTTGTTTTGTGTGTGGAGAATATGTGATTAAAATCCAAAAGCAAAAGAAAAAATAAACTTTGTTTCATTACTTTACCTTCTACTTTTTTTTACCTTTTTATTGTACAATCTGTGTAAATCATAATGTATTTAGTATTTATATTTTTCTTTCTCTATCTTTTATCTTAACTTCTTGTTCATAAAATGATTCTGAAACAAAGGTCAAACATTCGGAAAAATGCCCGTTGCCAAATCGTTGAACAGTTAAAAGAGTAACAAGTGTAATTCTTTTCTGGTATATTATCATAAATAACTATATATGAAAGTAATGTTCAATGGATACATGTGACTTAATAAGATAAGGAGAAGAGACGTGTTAAGAGACTCAAGACTGGTTTTAGACTTCTTGTTATACCAATATTGATAGAGAGGTATGAATATAAATATGAAAAAGGCCCCTCTCTGTATAATCCATGGAAATGATAACACTGAATGAGACATTAAGTGATAATGGACCCTATTGTTGAAATATGGACAAATTTAATTCGTGGATAAGAGACGAAATCAAAACACACATCATTATATTTGACATTAAGAAATATATAACTGTAAACTCTATAAATTTAAGTACATTATATTTCAGCAGATTTATTATTTTGGAATTGCAATTTCAAAGACCAAAGATAATATATTTTAAGTTTTACGTATTTGTTGAAAATAATATTTAGTTCCGTAGTGTGGCTAGCCGATCATAAGTCATAACTCATAACCAGTCACGAGTTATGTAGTGTGGTCTTACTATATAAAAGACTAAAACTAGATAACCGTACTTATCAAGTTATCTGGTAACTGTAACTATGTTTATACTATAAAAAATTATACTAAAAGGTATTTAAATTAAATATTTTTAGGATAATTTAAATAATTTAAATAATTTAAATTATTTAAACTAATCATGATTGATTATTATGCGCTACTCATAAATGAAATAAGTCTAAAGTTCAAGTCTAATCCCATGATTATCAAATAGATATATAACTACGGCCTTAAGATGATCATAACATATATATTCATCTTAAAATAAAGAAATATTAAATTGTAATATGAAGATATACATGTCATTGTTTCATTCATCAACTTACGTCATTCATTTTGAAAAGGACAGTACTATAATAATTTTTGAAATTATGTGCAAATGTGCCAGATGAGACAGGAATAACATTCAAATCGTATTTGATACTAATTTCGAAACTTAACTGGCCATGTATTATTTACCGTGATTAACTGAAAAAGTATCTCTAAGTTCTACACAAAGTAGCTTGCTAGTTAACCATAAATCGTAAAATCGTGTATCTAATTCAAAGCCACATGTTGATTCCAGTTTCTCAATAACAAAAAAATGTTGGAAGTCCATCCTAAAAGGAATAAAAAGTTAGAATCTGACTCACCAAGAATATTTGAAAGTTCCAGGAATGGAGAAAATGTTAATTTGAAAACAGATATTAATATGGTCAGACTAATTTGCATTGTTCTGAGTTTATGCAGAGTTCAAAAACAGGTTATGAACCATTCAGAACCTATTTATAAACTTCTCTCTTTGAAGGGTTCTGAACCTCTTCAAAGATTGTTTGTGACATAGTTTCTGAAACCTTCATAAACAGTTTTGAGTTGAGTGTAACTTTGAGAAATAAAACGGTTTAGTAACCTAATAAGTCCATTAAGAACCGCCACCATTTTATCTTGGGATCGAACCCTCTTTTAAAATTTGAAATGTTTTTAGTACAAAACATGAATTTTTGTGGACAATGGTCGCATTAATGGTTAAACATGTATGAGAACTGAAGTGATCATAATGTCGGGTCCGATGACAGTTGGGAGCTTATAAAAAATGCATAAAAATAGTAAAGCGATAGAAAAGGGAGTGACATGCGTGGACCGACACAACACAAACAGCCATGAATGAAATTTGAGCACATTCACTTCTGGCCATAGTCGTCGCATGTGCTTCTTCATCAATTCCTCGTTAGCCTTCCTTTTTGCTTTTCCGTATTTAATTCACAAAGAAATAATAAAAGGTCCTCATTTTCACACAACTGAATTACATAACACAATTGAGGTTTGTTGATCATTTCACTTCCATAAATGGAGAGGTATGTGTTTGTAAATAAACTTTATGGTATCGGTTGGTTCGTTTCACCGTTTTAGTACTAGCGACAGATAAAGCTCGGCATTACACATCAATGTTTTCAAATACTCGTTAATCTTCGTTGAATCTTAATGTTTATACCAAAGGTAAGAAATGAGCATGGTTCGTGCTTGCTATATCATTGCCAATCACAAGAAACAAACCGAACTTTAAACATACAACTCAAGTCTAATATGTATTATATGTTGTCCGACTAATATGTTATATAATTTCTCAATAGTAAAAGTCTATGTTAAATTAAAATATTAATTAGCTCTCTAAGTTTAGCATCAATTCCAAAGAATCCAATGATAATCAAAGATAAAAAAAATAGATCCTTTCTCAAAAAAATAAAAAACAGATCCACGTGAAACAATGTTTTTGGTACTATATTCGTTTGTTTTTTTCTGACAGATCTGCCTCCTTTACTGCCTCAACGTATCTATCTATCCCTCTGTAATAACTTGTCTCGGTTAAGATTCTAATATAGAATTGTTCGTTTACGTGTACTGCGACATGCGACTAAAATTACATTCGTTTACGTATCGTGCGACCTGCGACTAAACCTGCGACTAAAACTATGTTCATTTACATGTCGCGCGACCTGCAATCTACAACCTACAACCAATCGAGCAATCAATTTTTTTTAATTTTTAGTCGCTATTTTTTCAGGAAACTTGAATGAAAACCTGCGTGCGATCAGTCGTGCGACATCAAAACGAACAACAACTTGCGATTTGCGACATTCGACCAATTACAGATCACATGTTACACAACAACAAAACGAACAATAACTTGCGACCTGCGATCAATCGCGCAATAGGTAAACGAACAGGGCTATAACTTGTGACTACAATATTAGTAATAAAAAGTTATTGTAATCATATAAAAACCAAAAAGGCCGAAGGTTTCGGCCTGATGGTAACTTCAATTAGGCCCAATTGTAAGCCCATTTTTCTAGTGTGCAGCAAGCAAATCCGAGAAAGGGGAATCACGGAACAACAACGGAAAGCACCAAACTCATCCAGAAGAATCAAATCGGAGAAAATGGGAGAGAAGAAGGAGATCGTGCCTCCGGAATACGATGTCAACGCTAAGTGGGACGCGTGCATCGATCTCACCACCCGCCGTTTCGTCTACTCCTCCCTCGGCGGCGCCTTCGCCGGTCTCCTCTTCTTCAGTTCCGTGTTTTCAATTCGATTCTCGTTTTTTTTATCAATACTTGTAGTCAATTGATGATAGATACTTAGTGATGATTAGCGATTTTGGGATCTTAGAACGAATTGAAGAAACACACGATTGGTAAAAATTAGGGTTTAAAAGTGTTTGTTTGTGAATTACTGTAGGGAGTCCTGTTACGAGATGGGCGTCGATTGCATTTGGTGCTGGGATTGGTATTGGCTCTGCATACACTGATTGCTCTCGTGCTTTTGATGCTCCTCCTCCTGCCATTGTAGCAGACACTTCTTCTGTATCTCAGGTTAGTCGGATTTGCTTCTTTTTTTTTAATTGGAATCGGAAATTGATTACTGGGGGAGCCAATGTTTGAGAGATTGTCTGAGATTAGAAAGGTTTATTATGGATGGTTAATAGTAAATTGGGAATCTTGTTTTGTGGTTTGGTATCACATCTCTAGATACATGCATCCCTCCTTGCTAGAGTAACATTGGTTCCTTATTCTGAGGATTTTCTTGGTGTTAGTGGTTTTTGCTTCTTGAAAAAAAACAACTGCTTGGCTTTTTTTGTGTTGTATTTGTAGTGTTTGCTACTAGAGTTAACAACGAGAGATAGAGTTTACGTGTATTTATATCGTGGATTTGTAGTTGCAGCTTTTATACAACAAACGGTTCTAACTGCAAATGTTAGTGTTGGCTAATACAGACGTCACGATTGTCCATGACTATATATTTGTCATTTTTGGGGTTTTTACCATGTGAAACAAATGATCCATGATAAAGAAGAGGAACATGAGGTTTATTTAAATCTTTTTTTTTCTTTAACTCCTTGTTGTTGTTGTTGCAGGCAGCAGCAGAAGAGTAGAGAAGAGGATGATGAAGCGGGAAGTAAGTGAACCCATGCGAAGATCAGCAGGGTTTTCAGAATCACACAAATGATTTGTTGAAATGTTTCCTAAACTTACCTTCCAAAGGGATGAAGAGTCTTTTGAGATTACTGCCAAAAATGTGAAACCTTGATTATCTTTTATTTATTCTGTTAATCGTTTTGAACAAATTAACCTCTAAAATGTTATATCAGCGTACTCTAGTTGCAATGAAGAAACAACAACAAATCCTCAAACCTCAACAGGGTTTACTTTCTTTCTTTTTTTCCACCAAATTTTGATTTTATAAAAGATTACCGGCCGAAGCCCACAAACAGAAGCCCACATTACTAATCGGCCAACCAAACAAACCAGACAAAACTCTAAGCTCAAATTGGCTACACCGGTCCAAGCCAACCTACTCGAACCCAGCACCGACTGTGCGTCGAGGAGGCTGAAGCGCGCCACGTGTGGAGATCTTGACCGTCAGTGCGCTACGCGTCACTCCTCCTCAACCCGACCGTCTCCGCCTTCCCAAGCCGCCGTACCCAACCGCTGAAAAAACCTCGATTCGCCGGAGCTCTGAATCCCTTCGAGCCTTCACCGCAACCACATCTCTTCTTCACCACACTGAGACCCTGTCGGAGAGCATCCTCCCACTGTGGAGAGTTTATTTGACGGCGACACTACAAACCCTAAAAAACACAACCCGAAGAAACCTCTTCCGCTGCATGACCAGAGCCCATACTCGAGCAGACAACAACGGGGTTTACTTTAAGATTGGAGATTTTTTTTTAATTATTTAATGCCAAGAGGTGTTCAGAATTTACAAACCGTAAATAACCGAATGCACGTCTTTGGTTGACACTTGACAGTGACACGAGCGGGCCCCCACAAATAAAATAAAAAAGACCAAACCAATCCGAGTTCCGACGGACCGCCATCGCACCGACTTTAAACCATCCCGTGATGAATCAAGAAAGAGATATTTAATTTTTCTTCGTACGAATTTCAGACAAAAATAGAATAGAGAACGGGCAAAGGAGGAAATGAATGGGCCGCCGGAGAACGATCTTTGCTCGATATGTCATTCCCACTTCACTGCTCCTTGCCAAGCCAATTGCTCTCATTGGTTCTGCGGTTACTTCTCTCTCTCCCTCTCAACCTCTCTATGTTGATTCGGTTCTGTTCCTCCATGAGATCGAATTTGACTTTTTCCATTCATTTCCCTTGATGGAAACAATTCTGCTTACGTGCGCTCTCCGATTGTTTGCTAGCTAATACTGACTTTTTGTTATGAATGTTTGATTCGTGTTTCATTTAGATTATCAAGTGCAGAGTTCTGAATAAACGATACCAGGCTGCTTTTTTTGTTTGACTTTTTTTTGGGACATGTTCTTATTCGGACAGTGATGTTTAGTATGATTACAGTTTCTTGTATAGGTTGTCTCAATAGCTTCAGTGAGTTTCTTTTACTAATACAATGGACCTTCTCTGCTTCATGCTAATGTCTTTAAGACCATTGTACTCTATTAATCTTTTCAACTATATCCTTTCGTTTGCGTCTTGTTCTCTCAGTGAGTTCCGTTCTATATGCTTTGAACTGGTTAACCAAATCGAAAGCTCGCTAATGTCATTCATCTTCACTATGCTTATATCGACTCAATTTTTTTGTTTTGCCCAAGTTTGGTTTATGAGTTTACTTTGTTCTGTATCTTCACAGCTCTAGTATGAAGTTTGCTTGACTACCATTGCAGACTTGTTCAGATTGCACCGTCTCTTTATCTCTCATTTGCTCGTTATTTTATAGGAAATTGCATAATGCTTGTGTGGAGGCATGGATCTACACTAC
This sequence comes from Brassica napus, assembly GCF_020379485.1. Lineage (NCBI taxonomy): Eukaryota > Viridiplantae > Streptophyta > Magnoliopsida > Brassicales > Brassicaceae > Brassica > Brassica napus. The sequence goes on from NC_063440.1 coordinate 25,147,296, forward strand.
AGCCATGCAAATGCCCCTTGTGTCGTCGTCCCATAAGTTTGCTCGTTCCTACAGAAGACACTATCAGAAACCGTAGTGACTCTGCAGTTTCTGAGGTTCTTGCTAATCTTGAAACCTACAACCGATACTTTGGTGGACGATCAACTAGTTTATTTCAGGTAATTTATTTTTCTATGCTTGCACTCTTAAGTTAAATTTCTCTTACTGAACTTCTTTTTCTCTTGCCAGAGGATGCAAGACCTTCCCTTTTTACTTCGGAGATTGTTGCGGGAAATGATGGATCCTCAAAGAACACTTCCACTTGTCATCAGAGTTCGAGTTTATATTGCAGTTAAGCTCCGTCCTAACTCTTAAGTTTGGATCTCTCTGTTATTACACAATATTAGTATTGTTGTGGGTTTAATGTAGTTTCTTTTCATTGGATGCAGATGATTCTCAGTGTTGTTTACATAGTCAGTCCAATAGATATCATTCCAGAAGGTGATTCATTCTTTTTTTTTCTTTATCTTACTAATCATTATATCTCTATATGTATTCTCACAAATCATTTTCTCATAGGAGTTCTTGGGGTAGTCGGCTTGCTTGATGATCTACTCATAGCATTGATTTGCTTCCTCCATGTTGCTGCTTTGTACCGTTCGGTTCTCTATTTCCGTCATGCCGGTTCGTTAACCAATAAATGTTTTTGACATTATGTACTTATGTTTTGTCTTTGCCTATGTCTTTGATCACTTAACCTTTATAAACACGATAGTGTTCTGTTTTGACTATGGAAACTGAAATGGGTGAGGATGATAGGACCATAGAACAAAAAGCCTTGGACCACAAATCAACAATCATTCTAGGTTATATGCACATCATCGTTCCTGAAACCTATGGATCAATCTTTTTGACCATTCCACTCATGACTCAGTGTCACTTACGGTTTGACGAAGAAACTGTGAGATTGATGGGATCATAGGATAAGAACAGGAACTTGATTTTCTCACAATTCCACTAATCCAATTATCTTTCACAAGCTTCAGTATTCATAACTAAAGTGTGACCATTTACATTGAGTGGTCCTCTTCTAGAAACTTTGATGAGTTTATTACCTCAGTGACTGCTGAAAAGTCATCCATGGGCGGCTCGTGATCCATCCTGAACGAATCAACGTCGTTTAACTTGGGAAAACCAGGTTATTGCAAATGGATCTTTTATGGTGAATATGCGAAAAAGCAAAAGTGAATTCGCATTAGTCTCCAAGTGTTGAACAGTTTCTTCTAGTCATAGAGACGACACACTGTGTCACGGTAGATGATGAGTGGACCACAAGATGGAGCCACCACTTTTTTGTCTCTACATGGTCACACGTGCATAGACATAGGTCGACGAGGCTTGTGTTCACATGTAACACTCAGAAACACATACGCGTGAAAAACTCATCTTTTTAATATGCATGTACCGAAAGTGACGTTGCTCCACTGGACTCACCGCCTAAAACTAAAACCCATCTTTAAAACTTGTCTCCTCTATTCTAGCTTCCATCTAAATTAAATGCATTCGCAACAAAACATATCAATGTTTTTTTCTCTTCATGATTCAGCGAGATTGTAATCAATCTTTTCCTTTTAGTGGTATAGTACTTATAATGCCTATTACATAAACAAAATATACGCATAGTAATTTAAAGAACTGCCCATGAAGTTGCATAATGTTATGTCTTGTAAACAAGTGTATTTGTAATAACGTGACGCTGTGTTATTAGAGGTATGGAGACAGATATGCTCTTCTTTATCTGCTTCTCCTCTCGATCAATATTATTATCATTGTTGGAACGGTCCTACTCTACGAATTATAGATGGTAGACACCCATCACATTTACATTATTGTATAAATTTATAATGTTCGCTAAATCTCGGCCCTACTATCACTATTTGGCTAGCTATTGTATCCTCACAGAAACCTCATTTATTTAGTGTTCTAGAACTTCTATTTTATATAATATCAGCAAACTTAGTGATCGTTTCCTGCCAATAATGTCTTTACATAGTGGAAATTGCAATTCTTGATATGTTATGCATGGAAGATCATCTATTTTATAAATTTTATGCATATAAGATCTTTGAAAACAAAAACTGTAATAAAGTCTATAGGGATCAGATGACTCTATTTTTTCTGTATATTGATATCATGATAGAAAATGTATGAGCTTATATAAAGTATCGATTCATTTGAAACTCCAACGAATTTATAATTCATAAATAGTATATAGTAAGAAAATGAATAGTTACGTTGTTTACCTTGATTCACTAATGCATCTACCAATCTCTACTATTGGGAGAGAAAAATATATAACAGAGTTTCTTGAATATGTTTCTACCATATCATATGTAGGCCTCCAATATGGAAAACGACATGGAAAAGAAAGTAGCCAATGTGAAAAGGGAAGGGGATACAGCTGGGGGAGTCAGCATCCAAGATCTTTCTATGATCCGGATTTCATTTCTCCAAATAATTTAAACCGTATCTCTTCCCAATTATCCGATATTAACTATTATAGAATCAACTAATAAAGAGAATGTAAACCTAGACTTATGTTGACAAAAAAAAAACTCGACTATATAAGAAAATCGTAGAAGACAGTAGTGTTGCGTTAGTGCTATTTTCACTGTTTGTTGTTGTTGTTGTGTATGCAAAGAAAATATTTTTGATAAAGAAAATACCAAGTTAGTATTAGCTCCTATAAATTTACTACACGATACTTCTAAGATAAGTTAGTTGTTATCAGATGTTTACTTGATAGATAATAACCTCACAGTACTTTAACTTTTTGCTTTGTGTGTTTAATGGCTAAACAGTTTTGTAGAGGGATAACATTACTCTTTGACATGCATCAGAAAGAGAATGACCAATTGTTAGTTTCCATAATAATTCGGTAAATATAAATTGTAGATAAACAAGAATTAGATTCTGATCAAAGGGATAACATTGAGCGATGGATGTAGAAAGAAAAGGACAATGAAGAGGTTAAACGATTCTTATCATACTTCACTTAAAAGGGTAATCCACGCAATTTGATTTAAAAAAAAAGTTCCACGCAACAACATTTTTATCTTCCTTTTTTATGTTCTCTTAGTTTTTTTCCAGACTGTAAGCGAATATTAACGGTACAGAAAGAACTGTTCCTCCCTTTCTGCCTAACCATTATGTTGTTTAGGTCATATTCTGTAGATTCTGTTAAAACTAGGGAAATTTCCAACATTTTGATAATAATTTTATCATGATTAATCTAACAATTATAACTGCAAAATGGAGGTTATCTGTATTTTATTTTGTAAATGTAAAATCGCTGGAAGTATAGTTTTCGAAAGACAACTAATTTGTTAAGAACTGCAAATTTTTTTTTTTTTTGATTATCAAAAAAAAAAACTATGCAAGAAAGTTTTCACCAAAAACTATGCAAGAAACAAAAACAGTAAGTAAAAAGTGATGAGTTGCCTAATTGGTACCTCTACATGTGAAAGTAAGACGTCAACATAGTTTAAATTTTACTAATTATCATTGTAATTAAGTTAACACACAGGCTCTAACTGGTGATCAGTAAAAAAAATAATAGAAACAAAGAAAAAATGAATGAACAGAAACAAAATTGCAGGAAAGCAAAATAATATTTGTTCTAGTTCTTTCTCGGATTTTATAAGGGTTTTGTTCTATGATTTCTTAAATCAAAAGGAATGAGAATGAACCTCGGAGAATAAAACATTCCTTAAAAATTGTGTTAAATTTAACGAATGAAGAGGAATTAATTATTCTCACTCATCTTTTTAATTACCATTTAAATCGATAGTCTTAAAAATAACAATCCTTTGGTGTTTGAATTATAGGAGAGTGGATTTTTTTTTGTTAAAAATATCAAAGGCTGATTTCAAATATTGGGTTTCCTTTAAGAAAAGCAATGGTTTAAGTATATATATATATATAATAGCACACAAAACGACTATTTTGTCAATTTTATCGAACTATGTATATGTTGCACAAAAGAAAAAAAAAAACTCAAACTATGTATATAATTGCAATGAATTGGCTAAAAGGATTCGCTTATTTGCATCTTGCTTTTGATAATTCATAGAATTATAAAGTAGGGAACAATTGGATTTTTAACCAAGGATGGTATACAACCTTTTCCCGGATCTCACGGTGGATTCTCTTATTGATGAAACATCAAGAACATGGAATTCACAGGTTATCAGGACTTTAGTGGACCCGAATGATGCGCAGATAATTGAGAGTATACCGTTAAGTCGGTTTCGGATAGCGGATCGGGATGGCTGGCATTTTACAATGAATGGGAGATATACAGTTAAATCAGGATATGAGGTGGAACGAGTGTATCCAGACATAGTTAGGCCACCACCAGAGTATGGCCCATCAGTTTCTTTATTGAAAGCACAATGTTGGAAAGTGCGCTGTCCACCAAAGTTAAAACATTTTCTTTGGCAATTGGTTACCGGTTGCATAGCGGTAAAGAAAAATCTAAGGTCTCGAGGTATTCAAGGGGATACGATCTGTGCACGCTGTGGAGCACCTGAGGAGTCCATCAATCATGTATTTTTTGAATGTCCTCCGGCAATCCAGGTTTGGGCTTTGTAACGGATTCCTTCAAATCCAGATTTTTTTCCCATGCAATCACTTTTTGCAAATATGGATCATTTATTTTGGAGGGTGTCTCCACCAATGGAAGATAATCATTTTGCATGGATTCTATGGTATATATGGAAAGGAAGAAACAATAAGGTTTTTAGCAATTTGGATATTGATCCCCGCGATACCCTCAAGTTGGCGGAAACAGAATCGGCCCTCTGGGCTGAGGCGCAAATTAAAAATGAACAGGGGTCTGATCAGACCCGAATGGTAGTGGATGCGACATTGCCCACTATTTCTGGTAGATGGTGTTTCACGGATGGTTCATGGAAGGAAAATGATCGGTTTTCGGGACAAGGATGGTGTAGTACTCTAGAAGGTTTTGACAGTCTGATGGGAGCAAGGAATACTAGAGCGGGTCAATCCCCACTGCACTCGGAGATAGAGGCGCTCATATGGGCAATGGAATGTATGAGGAACTTAAGACAATATAATGTTACTTTTGCGACAGATTGTTCTCAGTTGGTGAAGATGGTTTCTGAACCCGAAGAATGGCCCGCATTTGCAAGTTATTTGGAAGATATCAAGATCCTGCAAAGAAGTTTTCACACCTCAGAGCTGATCCATATAAGAAGGACGCTAAACACAAGGACGGATAGTCTAGCACGCAGTGCAAGAAAGCAACCCTCGTTTGTAGTCCATATGGATGCGGAGCTACCAGTTTGGTTCACAGAGTCTATATGAGTCTGTTTGTTTGCTGACAAAAAAAAAAAAAAAAAAAACCAAGGATGGTATACTTACCCAAAAAGGTCTAAAACAGATTTTAAGTTTACTCTTTTTTCTACTGTTGTAATACTAAATCTTGATAATAATAATAATATAATAATTTCATATAATTTATATAATCATATATAATATTCTTAAAATGTTAAAATAAATTCTGAAATAACGTTAATGATAAAATTATTTCTAATTATAATTTTCTAAATATATAAAATTAACTTACAAAATAAAAAGAAACGTATAAGCAAAATATAAGCAAAAAAAAAACATTTCTCACATAGCTTTCAATACCTTATCATGTATCCATAATTTTTCTGCTTTAAATACTTGTTGACGTAAATACATATTCTGAATGATGGTTGCAATCCTTAAGATTTAATGAAGTTTAGCAACTGAAATTAAAAGATATGTATATCTTCAATACTAGAAGAATTTTTAATGGTTGACTTCATTTTTTATTTTTTAAGTTTAGTTTCTTCGAGATGAAGAAAAATTGAAACAACATATATTTGTTCAAGTGAGAACTTTGGCTTGAGGACATAAGCAATTGTAAAAAACATAAGGTACCAATTTTTGTCTTACGGAGAACTTATTCACCTGCTAAGAAAATACATGCCAAAAATAAAAAAAATCAAAACAAGTACTTAGTCAAATTCACAGTTTTATCGTGATAGTTAACTGGTACAGTAAACTTCATCTGGAGACATGCATATGCCGTTTTTCACTACTGCCAAATCGTGGCAAGTGAACCGATTGGAGGCCAGAACAATATGATAACGGCTCAAAACCAAGACATCCAAGGCCAAAATTACTCATGGTTTACAGTCCAAAAATTATGCATGAAATTAATAATAATAATTCTATAAAATTAATATAATTTATCTGATATTTTAAAAATCGTTTAAATTCTGAAATGAATTTAATAATGAATTTATTTCTAATAATAATTTTATAAATATATAAAAAAAATTGATCTACTAAAGAATAACGTATGATTATAATATAAGCAAAAATGAAACATTTTTTTACATAGCATTGGATACCTGTTTAATTTGAAGCTAACAATGTTTGACAATAAATGCCTGAACATGTATCCAAAAGTTTTCTGCTTTGAATACTTTTTGATGTAAATGCATATTATGAATGACGGTTGTAATCATCCTTAAGATTGCAATAAAGTTCATCAATTGAAATTATGCATGAAATTAAAAGATTCGAATTGATATTCAATATTAATCTCTCCTCAGATTGAGAAGTTGGTTTATTTAAATGAAGATAAGTTTATTTTCTCTCATATCCTTTTGTATCTTTTTTTTGTCCGCACCTATAGTTTTTTTGTCTAAGCCGTACCTATTGTTATTATCATTTAATATGGTTTTATGATATATGACTTTCTTCAAATTCCTTTACTACTCATTCATACGAACAACTGAGACTGTTTAAGGCATTTCCAATTCCACTCCATATTTTACTGTAAAATAAAAAAAATGAAGTGGAAAATAGAGTAATGAACTAAAAATAAAAGAATTACTCTATTGAAAGAGTAATGTTTTATTTTTTGTTCATCACTACATTTCTCATTTCATTTTTTTGATTTTGGAATAAAATATAAAGTGAAGTTAGAAATGCTCTTAAGAACCTGATTGATATGTAAGAGTAGATATAGTTTTTTTTTTTTTGAACAATGTTTTTTTTAAATATCCATTTCCATTTGTCTGAACAATTTGGACGGTTTAAATGATTAGTATGTAAGGATATGTATAGTTTTTTTTTTTTTTGAGCAAAGTAAGGATAGATATAGTTTTCTTGCTTTTGCTACACACTAAAAACCGATGAAAGAATCAAGTACTTGTTACAGAGAAAAACGAATAAATCTAAATCTAGAGACATAAAACGAAAGAATATTAATGTTTACATCGATTAAACTATTTTACATACATTTTTATAAATTGTTTATATTAAAAAAATATGAGCACTGTTGGATTTTATAATGATCTGAAAGTGACGCTGTAGAGTGGAAAGAGCATCTCACACACACACCATATGTCAAAATCAGTATACGTAGATGATTTGAGTCCATTTTATTTAAAATAATAATGATTTCCACAAAATATATGGTTAGAGTCGATTTAAGATAAATGACTTAGCCTTTTTGGCTCCATGTCTCACGACAAGCTTCTCTTGACTATTGTCTTTTCTCTCTCTTCTCCCAATCTTCAAAATATATATCTCTCGTATTTCTTGGATACATCCTCTCTGTATCTGTTCTTCACAAACTTCTATCTTTTGTGATAAACCAAAGAAACAATACTCCTAGTATTTTATTAACATCTTAAGAATCAGCTGCTCTGGTGTATTCAAGAACCCCCTCGAAATCAGAACTTCTTTTTGCTGTTCCCCAGAGATTTTCTTAGAAAGTGGCAAAGAAAGTCACTAAAAAGTGTTTTTCCTTTTTCTTTCAGGAAACCACAAATCAAAAATCTTCTCAATGCCCTCTTTCTTGTTTTCGATTATGTTAATTTACCTTCAACAGATTTAAGAAGGATCGTTCATCAACCTGAGATTCTTGGTTTGTTTCTTTTCTCTCAGGTACAATTCTTCATTAGTTTTTGTTTAATTAGTTGATTTCCTGGTTACGCTTTGAACGTTTGAGCCTCTCATTCAATCTTTAAATTAATCTATGGTTATCTTATAAAGATTTAGAGTATAGATTCAATAAAAAAGCTGGAGATCTTGTAACTATAAAATTCGAAAGAATTTTAACATTGGGAGGTACTAGCTGTAGTAAATTAACAAATAGTTACTTTATCCACTAATAATTTGATCTGTGATCTCTTGATTCTATATGTAGTTTAATCATTAATCCTTCATATACACTCAATCCTCAATATTTGGTTCTTTTTCAATAAAAGTTCCAATGCTTTTTTTAATAATCTGCTTTACTTTCAAAACAAATGACTAAACTATAATCATATAGTTGAGGAAACTAACCTTTCTGCATTGTAATGAGTACCTTTAAAGCTCACTTATGGAGTTTGTTTATGTTTAGCACATAAGCAAACTTTATATGTCCATTTACATACTTATAAATTTTGTTCTTCAAAACTTCATATTTTTAGTATACCCAATCAGTTTATAGTATTTAACAACAAAAAAAACCATTATTTGCATATAAATAACTGGTTGTAGACTTGTACGTATACCTGACGTATCTAATACAAATTTTAAATTATTAATTATTTAAAACTTGGTAAGAATCACATGAACCTCTTTTGACAAAAAAAATCTTTATTATGATTGATTCATTTGTTAAAATATTAATATAATTTATACATGGGATAATATCATGACCACCCACGTACACATTAGTGTGTTTGCTTAGATGATTAATTGTGATATTTTAGTATACACAAATTTTCATACCAAGTTAAATACAATATTGTGAAACTTTGTAGTGGTGGTTGGTTTGTTGATTTCATATCTTTTTTTTTAATGTAGGAGCGAGTGCGTCGACCAGTCCATGATGAAGACCTGAGCAACGCAATTGTCCTTTTTGCCCTTGAACATCGCCATAAATGACGAGAACACCTGACATCCGACGTGGCATACTCGCCACCGTGGCCATCACGATTCTCCTCTCACTCTTCCCGCCAAATGTCGTTGCGACCGTTGAGAAACAAGCTCTGTTTCGCTTCAAGAACCGTCTCAACGACCCTCACGACGTTCTCCGCTCATGGAAACCCTCCGACTCTCCCTGCAACTTCCACGGCGTCACGTGCAACCCACTCTCCGGCGAAGTCACCGGAATCTCTTTAGAAAACGCGAACCTCTCCGGTTCAATTTCTCCGGCGATCTCCTCTCTCTCAAAGCTCTCCACTTTATCGCTCCCCTTCAATCTAATCTCCGGCGGTATCCCGCCGGAGATCCTCAACTGCACGAACCTCAGAGTCCTGAACCTCACCACGAACCGTCTCTCCGGTGCCATCCCTGACTTCTCCCCTCTGAAGAACCTAGAAGTCCTCGACGTCTCCGTGAACTTCCTCACCGGAGAGTTTCAGAGCTGGGTCGGGAACTTGACTCGGTTGGTCTCGCTCGGTCTCGGCAACAACAACTACGAACAAGGCGAGATCCCCAAGAGTCTTGGCGCCTTAAAGGAGCTGGCGTGGCTCTACTTGGCCCGTTCCAACTTAACCGGAACCATTCCAGACTCCATCTTCGATCTAATCTCTCTCGACACTTTCGACATCGCCAGGAACTCGATCTCCGGTGAGTTCCCAGTCTCGATCACGAGACTGGCGAACCTCACCAAAATCGAGCTGTACGAAAACAGACTCACCGGCGAAATCCCGCCGCAGATCAAGAACCTGACTCGTCTCCGAGAGCTCGACGTCTCTATGAACCAACTCAGCGGCGCGTTGCCTCGAGAGCTCGGAGCTCTCGAGGAGCTAAGAGTCTTCCACTGCCATCAAAACAACTTCACCGGAGACTTCCCTTCCGGTTTCGGAGAAATGCGTTTCCTCTCTTCGCTATCAATCTACAGAAACAACTTCTCCGGTAACTTTCCGGCGAACACCGGCCGGTTCTCGCCGTTGGACACGGTGGACATATCCGAGAACATGTTCACAGGTCCGTTCCCTCGGTTCTTATGCCAAAACAATAAACTACTATTCTTGCTCGCCTTAGAGAATGATTTCTCCGGCGAGATTCCGGGAACCTACGCCGGTTGCAAGTCTCTTCTGAGACTCAGGATTAACCAGAACCGGTTTACTGGTCATGTTCCCGAAGGCTTCTGGTCTCTGCCGCTAGCGAAGATGATCGATCTCAGCGATAACCGTCTCACCGGAGAGATCTCTCCTCAGATCGGACTCTCAACGGAGCTGAGCCAGCTGATCTTGCAGAACAATAGATTCTCCGGGAAGATTCCGGCGGAGGTAGGGAAGCTGACGAATATAGAGAGGATTTATCTGAGCAACAACAGTTTTTCCGGCGAGATTCCTACGGAGATCGGGGGTTTGAAACAGCTGTCTTCTCTCCATCTTGAAAACAATTCATTAACAGGTTCGATCCCTGTCGGGTTGACGAACTGCGTCAGGCTTGTTGATCTGAATCTTGCTGAGAACTCTTTGACCGGTGAGATCCCTAACGGTTTGTCTCAGATCGGTTCTTTAAACTCGTTAGACCTCTCAGGGAACGATCTAACAGGGGAGATCCCGGCGAGTTTAGTGAAGTTAAAGCTGAGTTTTATAGATTTGTCTGAGAATCAGCTCTCGGGAAGAATACCACCGGATCTTTTGGCCGTGGGAGGAACCATGGCCTTCTCACGCAACGAGAAGCTTTGCGTGGACGACCATGACGTCAAAGAAAGCGAGAAGCATGTTTTGAGTTTATGCACTGGTGACCAACACGTGCACAAGAGCCGATCTCTAGACGGAACTCTCTTGTTCTTGTCTCTTGCAATAGCACTAGTGGTGCTAGTCACTGGTCTTTTCTCGTTGCGTTACAGATTAGTGAAGATACGTGAGGAAAATAAAGATATCAACAAGGCGGATGCGAAGTGGAAGATTGCGTCTTTCCATCAGATGGAGCTTGACGCTGAGGAGATTTGTAGATTGGAGGAAGATCATGTGATAGGAGCTGGAAGTGCGGGGAAAGTGTACCGTGTTGATCTGAAAAAAGGTGGTGGGACGGTGGCGGTTAAGTGGTTGAGAAGAGGAGGAGAAGAAGAAAGCAATGAAACAGAGGTCTCTGTTTCAGAAATGGAGATTCTTGGGAAGATCAGACATAGAAACGTGTTGAAACTCTACGCTTGTCTGGTCGGAAGAGGTTCTAGTTACTTGGTGTTTGAGTTCATGGAGAATGGGAACTTGTATCAAGCTCTTCGCCGGAGTATCAAAGGTGGATTACCTGAACTAGATTGGCATAAGAGGTATTGTCTGGTCTCAAATGGTTTAAGTATGGATCCAAGACTATACAATAGATAGATAAATGTTTTGAATATGTTGTCCCTTTTGTCGAAACAGGTATAAAATCGCGGTAGGGGCATCTAAAGGAATAGCTTATTTGCATCATGATTGTTGCCCTCCCATCATTCACAGGGATATAAAGTCTAGCAACATTTTACTTGATGGAGATTATGAGTCGAAAATCGCGGATTTTGGAGTTGCAAAAGTTGCTGACAAGGGATATGAATGGAGCTGTGTTGCTGGGACTCATGGCTACATGGCGCCTGGTGAGTTTTCTGAAGTTTTAAATTAACCATCACTTTGTTTTTTTTTTACGTTTTTACTTCAAACTGAATTTTTATTTGTTGTGATTATCATGTGATGTGATGACTATAGAGCTTGCTTACTCCTTCAAGGCGACTGAGAAGAGCGATGTGTACAGCTTTGGCGTGGTTCTTCTAGAGTTAGCGACCGGTTTTCGACCAGTGGAAGACGAGTTTGGAGAGGGCAAGGACATCGTTGACTATGTGTTCTTTAAGATTCAACAAGATGGGAGGAACCTTCGGAACGTCTTGGACAAGCAAGTTTTGTCAACTTACGTAGAAGAAAGCATGATTAAGGTTCTGAAAATGGGTCTTCTCTGCACTACAAAGCTTCCGAGTCTTAGACCAAGCATGAGAGATGTCGTGAGAAAGCTTGAGGACGCTGATCCATGCGTCTCCAATTCTCTAGACAGAACCGGAAAGATTACAGTATAGGTTAATGAGTCGAGTTAAGTTGATTACCTGTTTTGGTGAGACTAGTCACAAAAGTGTCGGTTTGTTCACAACTACGAGAGACTAGTTCTACGTTTCTATTAAATTTGCAGCGAAAAGTCGAGAGTTATATATCCAGTAAACATAAAAAAAAGCTAAATAAATACAAAGTTTACTGTAAACCAGGTTCTTGTCAAGCAATCTCGTAAACACAATGATATGAGCCCCTTTTGCGTGAGAAAGACCACAAGCTTCCTCTCAATCCTAAGCTTTGTTTTAGAGATTAAAGTTAACTTTTGAAAGGTTTTTTATTATTAGTCATATGAAATCTTTATAAAGAGATAAAATTTAATGGTAAAAAGAAAAATGCCTAACCCTAATGTAAGGAAACATTAAAACCAATGATAAAAGGGAAAATCATCAAAACTCTTAGTGCAAAGTATCATAATCAAATCCTAATTCATGAACTAAGAATACCAACGCTTATTAATTAAGTTGTCTTAATTGAATTGTAATTAATCTATCCGTAGTTGTTAATGCGAATAAGGAAATAAAGAATTCTAGTTTTATATAATGCATTGATTGTGATTTCACTGATTTGTGTATCAGCTGTCTCAATAATTTTACGCTTATATATAAATGCATATTTATAAAATATATCTGAATATAGATGGTGAATAACTGAATATAGGGTCCGATTGGTAATGGCTGTAGCTGTAGAATTTTTGCTGTAGAAAATAATCTGTAAAATTTTTGCTGTGGCTTTAGATTTTATTGCTGTAGAATTTTATAGAAAGCACTAAAAAATTGCTTTGGATATTTGGCTCTGCAGAGCACTTGTACAGCTGTAGATTATTTTAAAAGCTGTGGTTTCAAAAAAAAAATTAAATCTTGATTGCTCTGAATTTGGTACTGTAGAAATAAATAGGGCTCTGGACAGCACCTACAGCATCTACCAATCACCCCCATAATGTGAGGTGCAGAGTGCAGGTGTTCTAGAGATCTTAAATCATGCAAAAGTTGACGCTTCGTATAGTGACACAACACAATACACATAGTGGATCTGGCTTATAATCTCATTGTGTTTTGTATCAAGAGTTTAATTTTTGTTATGCTGAGATTCTAGTAATTAAATAACTACTAAATATGAGGGTTTTCTATTACATGACAATGTGATGCTTGTATGGTGAGGTATCATATAATCGACGGCTTGTTTATCTCTTTTTGGATTTTAGATCTGATGTAATCACCCGTTTTTGGTCGATAATGTGCGTTTGGATAATAAAATTTGAGGTGACAAAAAAAAAGGAACCATGGCATGTTGGCTAAAGAAAACTCAAACCCTGCAACCTATTTGTATAGCTAATTACAGATGCACTGTCTCTAGGGAAATATATAATAAAGGATGACTTTGACTCTTTTTACAGCTAGCTAAACTCCCATGCTGTAACTATTATCTGCACTACATATCATATAATGTTTAAATAAGATCCCTACAATTCCTTTTTTATAGTTTTGAATGGAACTAAGATCAATATTAGTCCCACTCCCAGCATCAAATCATTGGGGGGGCGGGGTGTTCCATGGATTTATAATAGCATGTGATGGCTGATGAGGTTATTCATTTGAGCCCAAAAACACGTACAGTTGTACCCTATATATATTGACATATAAAGCATCTAGTCATTCACCGATTGTTTTTATATTCTAACGAAGACAAAACTTATAGATAGAATATTACGAACATAACACATGATTCGAACAAGTACAGTCCTCGGGTTGGAATTTCAGGTAGCGGAGTTTCCGCTTAAACCACATGCTAATCTCAGCGAATTATTTTAAAATGCAGATTAAGATTATATAAATCAAGATCTTAATATCTATAATATACTAGCAAAACACTTTTCTTTTTTTAATTGTTTTTTCCTGTTTTGAAATATATAGTTACTGTGAAACTAAGCTTTACAGATCATTTTACAGAGTGCGGTAATATATATATACCGTTAGAAAAAGGTAGAGGAAAACTGATAAATCAAATAAAATTCATTTAATATATGCGCCCCATAATCCAACGAAGATATGGCCACGATCGACATTGCGAATAATTTACGAAAAGTTAGACTAAATAACTACGTTCTTAAATTTGAGTAATTGATCAAAATAAAGACGTGTAACTAATAAGGACATGAGAAATGTAGAGGAGCGTACATCTAACTGCATACGACAAAGGAAAACTTGCGACGTGTTATTTGAGTATATGTCCCCGAGTAAATTAAGAATTGAAAAATCGTTGTTACAGTGTAGTGCCCTAGATTATTTTGGGTTCGATCATAGTTTAATTCAAGTTGGATAGGAATCTGATAAAATTGTATCAATAAAAAATCTTATTTACTGGAAATTATCACACCCCACAAGAAAAAACCTCTTCGGTTTTAGTAAAAAAAAGTGCTTAGATATTGACATATTGTATATAAATATTAATATTACAAACCATCAAAAACCAAAAAACCGTATGGAATGTCTTGCTGGAAATTAGGGTCATTATCGAATTTTGAAATTTTATTGTGCCGATAGAAAACTATATAGATATGTAAATATTCGTATTTATATATTCAAGCTGTCGGGCTGAATCAACTAGTTATAGTGTATAGCATACTAGTTACGGATGGGGAGTTTATATATACAAAACATTGATAATGCATAATTCATTTGTCCAAAAAAGGCATTTTAAAATTCATTACTATTCTTACAGAAATGCATGATTTTATTACTAAACAATAATGTATTATGTGAAGCCGTGAAGTATATATTTTTGAAATAAACGTGAGAAGACATCAATCTTTGGAGATCACTATGTCAACTAATAACTTAAGGGTTAATTTGATGAATGAATATATTGGGAAAAATATTAGATTTGTAGTAAGAGGGTAGAGAGAGATAGGAAGAGAAAATAGGAGAGAAGGATTGATATGGTTAATTTGTGAAATATAGTTTTTTTTTTGGTTATTGGCTCAAATTTCCCATAACTCTTAACCCATTTGATATAAGAGAATAATTTGATTCATCGTGGATTTAATCAAGTGTAGTTTATTAAAGGTTGATATCAAGCTTGACGGGAAACAAGGACATTGGAAATGGAACTGCTGCAGAAAGCTACTCAACTTTTTGATCGGAATAGAGAGAGAAAGAGCACTTTGGATTGGTTTATTGGGAAACGAAAGAAGACAAGTGTTTGAGACTATTATGAGAGAGAGACGAAGAGTGTTGTGTGAGCCACTCACATGGCTCATCACTCTCCTCTCGTTATTTTTTCAAATTTACTTCTTTAACTCCATCGCCAATATATAGCAGCTCTAACCAAATTTTATAGTTTATGAAATAATGATATAAGTTGTGTGAATAAAATATAATATGCGTAATATGTATTATATACAAAATGCCATGCAGTTTAATTGATCATCTTTCAGATCTTGACCCGGTTTAGTGATGTTTTTCTTTCTTCAAATTGACGCTGTGTCTGCTCTTGTAGATGTCTCATGTTATATCAATTAGAGTTTTTACGACCTTGAAAAAAAATAACAGATGATTTTTTCAAGCTTTGCAATCGTGGAATAGTTTCTTCCTACTAGGATACTTACTTGGATGGTTTTGAAAGTATTGTATCCTTTTCGGTCAAGAAAAAGTTCGATTAGAAATATAGGTACACAGAGGAGACAAGAGAATCATAGCTAAAGATTTATTTTGAGATCCTTCGGATTCTTCTGATGAAATGATTTTCTTTTGTTCTCTATGATTTTTTGTTGGATCACATTTAAGTTGTTGTCCCTCTCGGTTGGTATAAGTGAACAACCAATTTTGTTACATAGCAACCCTAACTCCCTAAGTCGTATCATAGCCATCATTCTCACATCTTCTCTTCCGGATTAAAGTTCGATAATTTTAATTAGTAAAATGGTTAAATCAGACCAATGGAAACATGACACACACATAGCTAGTTAATCAATACTGTATACAAATTAGTTGGCTATCATCTTCTTTAGTTTTTACATATGTCAACGTCAATAATACTTTGTTTGAACGTGATATGATTACATTAGTAAAGAAATTACCCCACACACCGAAATGTTATTCCTATTGTTATCCGTGAATTTTGCTTTATGATTAATTTTGACCGTGTATGGAAATTAAATGTGACTGTTAACTTTTGCCATTTCTGGATGCATGTTTTTTTTTAATTTGAAAGATGGACTGCTATGATCACCATTTTCAGAACATGCGAATACTTATGATAGTCATGTAAACTCTTATACTCCAAATCATTTCGTATTTAAAAAATAAATGCATGAAGCGGCCAGAAGTAGAGAGTCGAAAACGGCTAAAAGGTAACTTTCATCTCTTTTCATGTTTTCTCTTAATTTATACTATACAAGTAGGTTGTTTAAACGGGTAATAGATTTTAAGGTTGATTATATATAGCTTCATCGGAATTTGTTGTTTTGCTAGTATTCCTGTTATTAAAGACATTTTAACAACCAACTCGTTGGTGGTCCTGGGGTGTTTGTTCCACCTTATTTTTACAGATTGAGTTATGCATTTCTAATTCATTTGGAAGAAATGATTTATGCTCTAAATGATATCATATATCAAAGGGTTAATTTCGGGCCTCCAAATTTTTTCTTATGTATAAACAAAACGTTTGAACCAAACATTGGTGAAAAACTGAATATGTGTTATCTTTTAATCGAATATACATAATTTTGTATATGCGTTTTTACATTAGCAGCGGATTTAGTATACACCAGTATTAAATATACGGAATGTATTTTCACATATATGATACCTATGTGATATGCTGTACAGTGAGACTGTATCGTTTACGCTATAAAGCGTCTTCATACGTAAAACAACAAAATAGTTGCGCATATACATGCTACATACATATGCACGTACGATGACTCTCACATCATCTTAAATGTCCAAAACATAGCAACAATGTTTACTATGAAATTGTGTGGTTGTATGTGCACGTATTGATAAATTTATGTTTCCACTTTTTGTTTAAAAGAAAATATCCACCATACAATTTCAGAATAACCTTGCCAACGCAATTTAAGTTAGATGACGATAAACGAGACTTCATAACGTAAAAAGATTTACAAATTTCAAGGATGATATAGCATATGTCACCTAGATTACATAGAATATACGTGTATCATCTACTATTTATGAATTTTCTAGATATCCTTCTGTTTGTCGTCTTACACTACACCATTTTCAAGCCTTCTTATAATCTATGCTAAACCAATTTTACTTGTACTGTACTGAAGATTTCTTGTGTTTCTCTATTAATTTGCATAATTAATTAATAAAACATTTTTTCAGGAATGTGAAATTTAGACCTAATATAGAAGCATTAGTAAACTTTCAATGAAGCCACTAAAAATTAAAAGACCTTTCACAATCATTCATTCCGTTTAGTATCCATATTTTCCCGACAATTGCCTCTTATACAAAGGTCATAAGCAAATAAATGAATGTCTCTATACAAAATTATATTTATTCAACGTTGTTAAGATTATGTACTTCTAAAAAGCCAAAATTTTACTTAAAATTAGTATATATCCATTTATACAATTTAATATACATATTTGTTGGTTTGAAAATGAATTTCAACTCTATAAACTATATGACACCAGATACAATATATGTATCTATTATAAAGGCAATAAGCTTTAGGACATATGCTCTAATCTTCTTACAGTTATTCCATTACGAGTAGGATTATGTGATTGATGAACGATATGAGCTAATAAAAAGAATAAATCAGCGGTCGTAGTCTCCGCATCATTCGCGGGAAAAAAATTACTCGTATAAATAGGCCTAAGATTTCGAACTTATAAAGCTTTGACGTCGGCTGATACATAGAAACAACAAAAAAAACTTGGATTTATATATATCTCTATCTATACGCATTACCGCGCAGACGCACCATAGAAGCAAAATATTAATTGAACACCTAAAAGGTTATAGATATACTACCCCAATAATTATTATAAAGCAGTTCAGAATTATTTTTACTGATTTTAACTTTCATTAATCTCAAAAAAAAATTGAATTAATTTTAGTTTTCATTTGATTATAGCGACGCATCTGATATACGGCAAAAAACATTAATTCATAGCAACGTATAAAGTAGAGAGTCTTGAGACTTCAACTTGTTATATCTCTCTCCTAGAACATGAGTGTAACTAGACAAACCCCCAAAGCCTGCCAAAACACACAGAATCTTTTCTCTGGGTTTGCGGACCGGTCTATAGTCTCACGTGCAAAACAAAACATACAACATCTCTCTCTATATCTTCTACTCTTTAGCTCAGTTGATTCGATTTTCTTTGGTACTTATTCTGTTATTACGAATATATATATCAGCATTATACCCTCACAAGCTTCTCCTCTCTTCCATCCATCTAAACCACGATCTTGTTTGACCTTTTTGTTTCTTTTCTCTTTCCTTTTGTTCTTCAGTTTTGCTAAGTTTTTAGAGAAATGTTTTCTGTTAATCTTTTTATTACTGTAGAGGTATCATTACAAGTTTAATTTTGCCTATAGTGTGTCTTTACCTTTTGACTTGTCTACCTCTCGAAACAAAAAGAGAGAGACAAACACTTTCTGTCTTTCTTTTCTCTCTCTCTCGGACCCTTTTCATATTTTTTTAGTATACTTTCAACTAATTTTGTAGCTAATTATGGCCTTAGAGGCTGTTGTTTACCTGCAAGATCCATTGTCCTACAGCTCCTGCAAAGACTTTCCGTTTCACGATTTATACTTTCAACAAGGGGAAGATCAAGATCCACTAGACACCAAGAATAACATTAAGCTAGGGCAAGAACAAAGACAAGGGTTTGGGAGTATTAACTACAACGGTAAAGGCGGAGATAACAGTGTTGATTATAGTTACAACGATCAGGTGGATCTTCAGTGGCCACTACACGAGCTTCCTTATGGATCTACCGTCGACACCAAGAACCATCCTCCGCCCTCGGATATGGCGGCTACTGGAGGAGAGAGGAGGAAGAGGAGAAGGACTAGGAGTAACAAGAACAAAGAAGAGATCGAGAACCAGAGGATGACTCACATCGCCGTCGAGAGAAATCGCCGGAAACAAATGAACGAGTACCTCGCCGCTCTCCGTTCTCTCATGCCACCTTGTTATTCTCAGAGGGTTAGTCTCTACATACAATAACTATATATGTATATGTGTTTGTGTGTGAGCGCGTGAAATATTTTCTTCACGCGTAGAAGTAAAGAAACGATAAGTAAGAAAAAGCCAAAGCCTATGTTATAGACTTCTAGTTTCATGAGGACATACATAGTCTATATGCATGTATATGTGCATACGTTTAGACATAAGTTTGAGTATAAAAAATTGATGGATGAATGAAAGCCGTTATGTTGACACAATAATTGATACAAAGAATGTTATTGTTTTCGTAAATATAAGATCATGTAGTCTCTCTATAGATATTTTTTTTGTAGTGGAATTGTGGGAGCATAAATAAAAGTCTTGAACATCATTGCACTAAAAAGTAATGTAGATATTATATATGCATGATAAAATTGTGAGAATATTAAAATATTTAAAAGGTGTGGATATAAATCTTTGATTGTGTTTTTGAAATATGTTTTCCATTTTCTATGAGCTAAACCTATGGTTGGTGTTGTGATGGTTAAAGGGAGATCAAGCGTCAATAGTAGGCGGAGCCATTAACTACTTAAAGGAGCTTGAACATCAATTACAATCAATGGAGCCTCAGGTAAAGACCACCGCCACAAAAGAGACCGGATCCACCGTCGGCGACAAGAACAACACAATCACCGCCAGCTCATCCGGACCGTTCTCAGATTTCTTTGCATTTCCTCAATACTCGAGCCGGCCTTCGTCGTCATCTGTGGCTGAAGGGACGGCGGAGATAGAGGTGACGATGGTGGAAAGCCATGCAAGTGTGAAGATACTTGCTAAGAAGAGACCGAAACAGCTTCTTAAACTCGTGGCATCGATACAGAGCCTACGGCTCACACTTCTTCATCTCAATGTCACCACTCATGACGACTCTGTCCTCTATTCTATCAGCCTAAAGGTACTTTTTTCTCACTTCTTGGATTTTTGTTTTGTTTTTGTTTTCAATATATTTAGCTTCATGACGAAATTAAAGTTAGGGTGACATATAATACTGTATATAGGGTTTTATATTGTGTTGCAAATCCAAATTAAAGTGGTTTAGTGGATCACTAATATAATCACTGTTCTCAGTGTTCTGATTGCTAGTTATGGGTCAATAATTCATAGATTATTTTCCCATCACGGAAGTTTTATTAATATGTGTCTTTTTGTCGCACATTTAATTAATTTGTCCCTCATTCGTACGTCTTGAGATTTTAATGTCTGGGCCAAAAAGGTTTTGTATAATAATGAAAATCGTTCGTTTTTTTAACTTGGTTAATGCCGGCCTCAATTATTGAGGGGTCAAAATCATCATTTTTTATTTATAAAAAAATATGTGTCAAAATAATGAATCTTGTAAGAATCAGGGACCAAAAAGATGACATGCCTATGCATGTGTGTTAGTCTGATAGATATGTGTACTGTGGAAACTTTCGTGGTCACAGAACTGTGGATGCACTGTGCACGGCAGAAACGAAATGACGCCACTTGTTTCAGTACATATTCATAAGCTCATTCCTCGAAATATATAAATTTTCTTTTATTATTGTACACTCTACTTTTTCTTACTGAATCATCCTTTTCACGTAATTTATATTTTTAAGTTTTCTTTAATTTTTAATAAGAAAAGTGGATTGATTCAGGTTGAAGAAGGGAGCCAATTGAATACAGTGGAAGATATTGCAGCAGCTGTGAATCAAATCCTTATGAGGATCGAAGAAGAGTCACCCTTAAGCTGATATAGTTGAATTTTAGTTATGACACATTTAGAGGAACTCTAATTTTTCATGTGTGATAATTTACTCTATTTCTTATATTAAAATAAATAACAATATTTAACTTTTCATGGGTCTTTTTGTGTGTTTTTACTTTTGATATATGATGATGTTTCATGCGTCCTTTGATTTTATTATCCCTATTTAGCCGCCCATCATTCAAACTTAGCATTTGCTCTCCGAGAAAATCATGGCAAGGTTGTGTAATTGTAATGTACGATGGTTAGCCACTGATCAAAGTTCCATTTCGTTTAAGAACGTAGAAGAATTCGAGAGCAAAATTAGATCTTACATAGTTCGTTTGCCTACACTATCGTGGGTATCTCAATAGTATGATAATATATCAGAGGATCAAAAATTAATTTTTTTTCATATATTCGGCAAAAAACTTTTTGATATATGTTGATTTAGAAATGTAAGTTTCTTGAGCAAATTAGGTTTATAATTTTTTTTCTTTTGCGTTTTTCTTAATTAGAGTATTTCTCCTTACACAAACACGAGCTGAATATATAGGCTTTTAAATTTCTCACCGACAATGATGCTTTGTAAGAAAGTGTAGTTTTTGTCAAGGAGAATCAAGAATGAATATGCTCTTTTACTCCAGTGATTTCATGTTTTTTCATGACTGTCTTAATTGTATAGTACTGAACAAATGGTTTGCAATAATTGTAACAAAATGTATGGGAAAATAAATCACGAAGAAAATAATTAAAACGTTTACATATATATACCGACCGAATCAAGCTACACTGCCCGCGGGAATATGAATACTGAGTACATTCCGCTTCTTAAAATCGATCTATAGGCGAGTAACCAAAATCTTGAAAGTATTTAAAGGGCATCTAAACGAAACTTGGTGACTTGGAGTGGTGTGTTCAGAAACTCCTATTTATTGATGACGAGTGTCTATATACCTTAAAAACGATTGAATGGTCATGATGAGATAAGTGAGGCTAATTATACTCTTATTTTTTTTTCCGCCAAGGATTTAATTTTTATTAATAAAACGGGCCAAGCCCAACATACATGGCCTAAGGCCCAAATACACAAAAAAAACCTAAAAGCCCAAAAGCCAAACGGCGACAATCTAACACTTTAACGGGCCCGCGGCCCAAACCATACAAGACCGAACGACGTCGGCAGGACAAACGCATCAAGGAAGCTGGCTGCTGTACACGTGGAAGCATATGCGCCTTCGGATCGACACGCGTCGCACACCGCCTCGACCTGACCGTCTCCGCCTCGAAACGCCTCCAGATCCATCTCACCGTACCTTCGTTTCGCCGGATCTCATAACCCGCCTCGATCTACCTTCTTCTCCGATGGTCCTCCACCGAAAGCGTCATCGGACAAACCGCGCTCTCATCAGAACCACCCACTCTTCTCTCGGAATTAAAACCCGAAACCACAACCTCAACTTTCCGCCGACAAGAACAACAACCCAACCAAACTTTCACCGCTAACACCCAAACTTCCTACGGGTACCACGCCGGCAGTGTAGAGCTATAGTAGCCTCCTCCCTCCGGTAACAAGACGGCAACGACGGAGCTAGGTAAGCCTCTCCCTTCCGGAAACTGAAACCGACGACGGCGGAGCTACAGGAGCCTCCACCTCCCGGAGAAAAACCGACGACGACGGAGCTGTAAAAGCCTCCCCTACCCTGATTCGAACCTTGATCTAAAAATACTTCCTCTCCACCGCAGAAACCCTTCCCCACGACCGCGTCTTCACTCCAGACAAGAACCCGCCATGCACCATAGATTAGGTCTGATCCACAGCTCAGACAAGGCGATAGTGGGGGAGGGATACGAAGAGAGGCACTAAGATAACTTTTAAACGGACGGACCACAGTTCCGGCGACGGCACGCTCGCTCACGCGCCGGCCGTACGCCGGAACCGAATAGATCTACTTTCTCTCACTAAGATGCTCTCTCTTCTCTCTTGTTTACGCCAAAAAGGGCTAATTATACTCTTATTTCAACCCGATTTGAGTGAATTATAAAAATATTTATTTTTCTTCTCTTCTGATACCTACTTGATCCTCTGATCTCTCTCTCCTTTCACTTTTGGCGAATTATCTTCGTTCGTTCTCTCTGAGTTTTGGGGGTGGTCGCACTTAGGGGAATTGTGGAACCCTTTCCGTTCAAGACTTGGGAAACTTTTGGTAATCTTGTCGCAGAGCCTTTTAACCATATTAGGTTTATAGGGTTCCTTTTACGGATTTGATGATCCCACATTAGGCTCCTTTAGCAATTCCTCTCTTGGATTGATGTACGTAAAAATTGATTATTACATATAAATATTGTTAATAAGATGAGAAGTTAATTTTTGTTTTTTATATATTTATAATTTTTTTTTTTAAAGATAGTTCAAGTGTTATACATTTTTATCCTTAAAAATGATTGGACGCTTTTGAAAAAAAAAATAGTTATTGTTTTCTTAAAAATATTTTTAATCGTCAAATGCACAGAACTAACAGTACGTGGAATTCATGGAACAAGACGATGATGATTGTCGTATCATGAAGACCTATCAAAGATCTTTAATAAGAATCTATGTTTTTTACTTTCGGAGTTAAAACCAAAAGCCAGAAAAAGTTAAAAAAGGTAAAGCCTACTGATGTGATTACACAAAATAGACCATTATTCCCTCTATTATATAGCTAACTGTTCTAATTAGCATCTTTTTCATGATTGGAATTTTGAATCACCAACTTTTTCCTTAACTTTCCCAGGAGTAAAACTGTAAATAATACTTCCTCCGTTTCATAATAGATGATGTTATTCCTTGGTGCACAAAGATTAAGAAATTTATTTTTCTCTAAAAAGTAGTTTTAAAAATATAATTTAAAAATCATTCAACCAATTACAGAAATGACTACAACATCTAATTGGTTACACAGTTTTCAATAAAATTAAAAATAACATAAAAATATCAAAACATCATCTATTTTGAAACAACAAAAATCTTCTAAAAGATCATATATTATGAAACAGAGGGAGTATGTTTGGATGTGATTGAAATGATATATTTCCGCACCCTTAATTAATAGTATGATCTTAATGAAAATAGACTTTCATTAAACTGAAAGACAAATCTTTTTTTTTTTGAACAAAATTGAAAGACAAATCTTAAATCATAAACTTTCTCATATAAGTATAACCTTAATACACATCATAATAGTTTCTTACACATTATGTTAGGTCATTATCCGATGTACCCATTATCCGATTGGATTAAAATAAGCATAATGTTAGGCCATTTGTGGAATTGGGTTCTTTATGCATGTAAAGTCGTGGACCTTTACACTTTAATCTTTCATTATTTATGAAAATAACTCCTCTCAGGTCTTCACTAAAGCAATTAAGAAATATAATCTTTCGTATTAAATTTAAATTTTAAGTGACATTTTTAGGATAAAAAAATTGTTAAATCAGATGACATTTTAATGTGCAATATAATATTATTTTTTGACTAATTTTGAATTGTGGTTAAATAAATAATAAATCATTACTATAAATAAACAAGTTTTTAATTTATATGCAGAAATATTAAATATCATAATTGTGATACATAAAGAGTATTATTGATCTATATATATTATATATGTGGAGTATATGTTTAGATTTTCTAACTAGTCATCTTAGACCAAGTAAATTTGTTTTTTGGATCTCATACTCTTCCACTACTATGTGTATCATAATATGCTAGATTTTTTAAATACATTTGATATTCTTTATATATGTTTGATAGAAGGATATATATATCTCCCAATATGATAGTTATATGAACTAATTGTTCTACATTTTTACTTGGTGTAACTTATATGAGTCGCGAGTGAGTACTTAGTTTATGTCTGGATATGCCTCTTTGGATTCATGTTGCATATTTAGTTCCGGAATCCCGATAGGAAGATTGACATTGCAAATATTATTTTATATCTAATCTATTAAAACAGAGTCCTAATTTAAATCTACTTAAAAATGTTCATTTTAAATTTTGGACTCTTTCAGTTTTGATAGTATGTTAGATATGTTTGTTACATAATATTTTTCACCTTTTATAAATAATATAACCAGATTACTTAAACTAAACCAAAATCTTATCTACTAATGTCATCCGAACTTATACTAACTAAACCGATAGATTCTTTACTATTAGAATAAAAATACAATAACTCTAATTGGACCATGTTACTATAGGAAAATAATACAATAACTCTAACTAGGTATTATATTTGCTTCTCTTACGATCACTACCTGCCACAGGAAGAAATCAATTTCTTTCATAATTTGATCATTATTCACCATACCAAACATTCTTATTTATACAGAATTCTATTATGAACACAATATTATCTCCATATAATTTTCGATCATATAAATTACAAAATTTATCATTGTTGACCTATTACATTAGATATGTTTTGTTTTTTTTATCTATTCAAGCCAAAAATACAATTCCGGACTTTCATTCATTTCAATTTTGTAATTTCTATTAGTTAAATATCTATTGATTATCAACACAAAATCAAGTGGAAAAGAATATTCTAACCACATTTAGAATAAATTTACTCAAATCTAAACTAACATGTCTTGCAAATAAAGTAACCTCTAATAACTTATTTACATTTATTTATAATAACCTCTAAAATTAATATTCTTTTCCCAAGATATCAATATTATTAATACAGAATAAATTTTTGGGTATTTATCTGGACATTCCGATCTTTTTTTTTTGAGTTTTCGGGTTTGATTAATAACACTTCATATTCGGATATGTTTTGTACCATCCTACAAAACTCATTCTGGTATTTCTTACATTTAAGACTGGATACATATCAAATTTTTTTTTGGGTTCGGTTTGAACATCGAGTTACAGATTTTATGTCCAGATCTACTTAAATAAAAAATGCGATTATATAAAAAAATTCTCAAAACATTAGTCCGCGCTTTTGAAAGCGCGGGTCAAAATCTAGTTTAGTATTAAAGTTCAATAGTGTTGAGTATATGGAAAAAAAAAAAAACATAAGCAAACACTTCCGAAAAAAGAGATACAGTTTATTGTCGTTTCTATTTGGAGTTACATGTACATACACTTATAAAAACATTTCTGTATTGCAATTTCCTCCTTTTAATACGTTCCAAAAAATGGTTTAGTAGTTAGTACTTAGTAGTAGAAGGAAGACTTCTTACAGCGGAAAAACCGAACTCTTGTTCGTATTGAAGCATGTTGACATCGAAGCTCGAGCTTCCGAGCAGCTTGCTTCATCCCCGATGTCTCTGTTCTCTTGTCTGGTAGCGTTCTGACTCTCATTCTCGCTAGCATCTCCCGGAAATTCTATACTTCCCTTGTGGCTTTTTGCACACGTAAGTGAATCAATAGTACACTCCTCCAAAACCCTAACTTGCTCGTCCGTCTCTGTTTCGGATCCAACTCCATCGTTCTCCAAACGAGATCCTGACCCTCCGGGAGCTACATCGACCGGACCAGCGTACGGTGGACTAATAATCGCTATACCAGCTCGACACAGAGGACAGTTGGTGTGTGACCTAAGCCAAGTGTCGATACAAGAGATGTGAAAAGCGTGGTTACATTTAGGCAACAACCTAAGACTTTCGTCTTCTTGAAACTCGTTTAGACAAACAGGACAATCTGTTCTCTCGATCAACCCATCTCCTCTCTTGTAAGTACATATCGTTATCGAGTTAATGGTCGATTGTTGAAGACCTGTTGTTCTGATCAACCATATTGGATGATCCACTTGTTCCCTATCTTGAAACTCTTCATCAGATGTGTCGTCACCAAGATCTCTCTGGGACTGGTGTCTTTCGCGGAGGGATCGGTTAACGCTCTCTGTGACGTATTTAGCTACAAGAAAGAATCCTGTGAGAAGGATGGCTAAGGCCGCACCTGTAACAGTGATGATGGTTATGGCTTCTGTGGAAGAAGAAGGGTCTTGAGAGGGTTGATAGATTGATGGAGATGGAGCTTTGCTTGGCTGTGGAGATGACCATGGAGATAGGGTGTAGTAATCAGGTTCTTGATAGCAATTATAAGGGCAAATCGGGTCGCAGATTCCTAGTGAGCAATCTAATGTCTTGTTAGTCTCTGATGCTAACATAGAGAAGAGCTTTCTATGTCTCTTCTTAGCCATTAAAGAACACTAAGAGAAAGGGTATTGGTTGCTTGGGTTACAAGGAATTGAGATCAAAAGAGATTTGTTAGGGCAAATGTTTAACTGAACTATAATGTGAAAGAAGTTTTGAGATTATTTTTGGGTTTCTTTCTCATTCAAGAGAATGAAAGATGAAAACTTCTTTTGATCTTTGGTTTTAGACTTGTTCTTTTGCCAAATTGAAGCATCGTCTAATTGTTTAATGGGTGCCTGGGTGGAGAGTCTTAGTCATGAAAGCCATATTTTACCTTTGATGGCTTTTGACTCTTTGGTTTTCGGAGATTTAATTAAATTTTATCCCTTTTTTTGGCCTTCGGTAGATTATAATATATGAATGTAGTTTAGTATAATATTTTGCGACTGCGATAGAGAAAAATATTACTTTATATAAATGTTAGATCTGAATTATTTTCTTTAATATCACAGATTAGTAGTGACACAACGTGATGTATATAGCAGGTAACACAAACTAGATATGATTTGAATACTTTGAACCGTGGAGTTTTATTTCTGTTACAAAATATTGAGAATGATTTGTGTCGTTGCTCATTTTTTTTTTCTGGACAAGGTCTTTTATATAGCCTATCAAACGTTAACAAGGTCTTCGTTTAACAAAAGATCAAACATAAAACTAGCAAGAGCTGCTTTTGTCAAAGCATCTGCTCCAACATTTGCATTGCATGCAGTACGAGACATAAATTTAAAGGATCAGGCCCGACACGAGGGTAGAGATCAAGACATGTGAGTCTGAGCAGAGAAGAAGGTTGGAATGGTTCATTGTCAGGGCTGATCGAAGAGCATCTCGCATAGCTAGAGCTTCCGCAACAAGGGCTGAGATGACATGAGAGCGGCCAGAAGAGCCAATAGAAGGCCAAGATCCTTCAGCGGTGACAAGGGTCCATCCCATTCCTCCGCAGTTAGAAGCCTCATTCCACGCCCCATCAGAACAACAGACTGGCATGGAGTGAATTTAATTCTGAAAACACAAATGCGTGAGTTGTAGATTACAACTTAGGCCTCGTTTTAGGAAGATCTTAGAAACAAAACTAAATATTTTACTAAGATTTGGCTTGCTGTCAATATTAACAACTTGGTTTTTTCGAAAATACCCTTTGTATTCCCCTCTCAAGTCTTCCTTTGTGTAATGAAAATTCTTTTATTTTCAGGAAGCTTCTTTATATTCTTAACAATTCAAACAAACTTGTGAAATTTCATGGGCCTAAACTAAAACCATTCTCACAGTTTAAACAGGCATATAGTCTACTACTATCTGCTGTCAGAAAAAGAAAAGATAAAGAGGCCTATATGAATCTGCTAAAAAAAAATATTGAGTGTTCTGTCAAAAGCCGAAGACGAATCATGAATTATGGTCTGGTTGATAAATTATTTTTATGAGGGCAGTCTGATGAACTAGTTGCAGGGTCTCTATCATATCACATACATGCTTTATCTTGCAGCTTTCTGGTGAGAAATGTTTTGTTTTTCAAACAAACTACCACCTTTTTAGTAACTTAGATTTTAGATTTAGTATGACTGAAGCATTGTTACACATTTTTTCAAGAAAATTACACGTTTTGCATAGAACTGATTTTGAAAAGAGAAAAGTCCTTTGTGTATCTTGTCATACTAACTGAATATTAGTTACACAATGTTATAAGAAATCAGCTATAGTAGAGCAAACATTTTAAATATATCAAGGTCTAGGACTCGAAGACATGGTCACGTATCCACTTTCTTTTGTTAGTGTTAAGAAATTAAGTAAAGTAATATAGTTACGTCACATACTCGATTTCAGTTGTTGAAAAGCCTAGTGATTGCTCGTAAGAAAAGTTAGTTCATCTTCTTTTGGTTTGGTCAATCGTATTGAATCATTAAGGGGATTTTGATGACATATCGTAACTATTTTGGTTTGCATCATCATTATCTTCTTACAAAAGACCCTTTGAGTGTTCATGATCTGTCACCAAACCCCATGACCCCATATTCTTGAGGTGTTCCTTTGTTGAGTATGTTTAAAGCTAAGATGAGAGGAGGAACAAGTCTTTATCCCAAAATATGAAAAAGATTTCAAAACAGAAATGATGAAAACATTAGTTGGAGGGCAAGTGGACCCAACTCTCTACTAACTCCAACATACCTGTGTGGTTCAATTCTCTCTATAAATTTACTTACAACTCACAAGGATTTTAATTAAGTCACATAATTTTCATTTAAAATAAACTGTTACACTCATACACAAGAATGGCAAACTTGAGTACACTTGTTGTTTACCTCGCCATCGTCTTCTTCACTGCTGCTGTCACACCTGCCTCCTCAGCCACTCATTCTGTGGAATGGTCGCTGGGGAATGACTATAGCTCCTTGGCTACCGGAAAACCCTATGCCGTTGGCGATACAATCGGTATGTACATAGCCTCTCTATTATGCATATTATTTGCTTGTACTAATATATGCATTTGCATGTACATCTTAAATTTTCACACTAATTAAGAGCTTTTCCAACTATATTTCAAATTTTTTTACTTCAAAATGAATTTTAGAGTAAAATATTTTCAATTTTCACTATATTTTTCATTTTGTATAGTAATGATATTACTCTAAAAATGAAGTACTGCATGCTTTACTTATCACTTCATTTTCACTTTAAAATAGCATATGATAAAACTCAATTCTACTATAGAATTTTGAGAAAAAGGAAAAGAGTGTCTTAAGACCATGTCCAATGGTACCTTATTTTTGGAGGAAGACATCAAAAATGAGGGAAATATTTTCAAATAGTGCATTATTTTTGAGGAAAAAATTGATGCCCTATTGGAGAAGATTTTACTTCATTTTTGATGTTTATCCTCATTTTGTGTTAAGCTTTTTTATTTATAAATTATTTTTAAAACTTTTATATAATTTGTTTTATATCTAAGAAACTCAATATTTATTTTATACTTTTAATGTAATTAGTAATATTTTTATAATATAATTATATATTTATATAAATCCTTGTATCTTTTTTAGAAGCTAAACTTATGTAGATAATGAAGATTGAATTAAAATAATATCATATTTAGATAAAATTTGTAAGTTTTATAAAAATAATAACCAATATTTTGTATTAATAATAAATGGTAATAACATAGTATATTTAATTATTTTTTTAAATGAGGGGAAACCATTGAAGTAAAATGTAAATTCATTTTGAGTTTACTTTATTTTGAGAAAAAAAAATGAATAACTATTGGAGATGCCCTAAGAATATATATACTATATAAAACGTAATTCTTTTAATGAAAATATTAAAACTTTGTTACATTTGAAAAGTTTTACCTTTCAAACGAAAAAAAAATAACAATGGTGATCATATGTGTAGTTGTGATATATGTATGTGTACATTGTGTTGCCTATAGTGTTCAACTACGGTGCGGGTCACACGGTGGACGAAGTGAGTGAAAGTGACTACAAAAGTTGCACATTGGGGAATTCAATTTCTTCCGACAGTAGCGGAACCACAAGCATAGCTCTCAAGACATCTGGCTCTCACTACTTCATTTGCGCTATCCCCGGCCACTGCACTGGCGGCATGAAGCTCTCTGTCAACGTAGGTGCAGCTACCTCTTCCGGCGGTGGTGGGGACGGGGCCACTGCCAAAACTACACCTTCTCCGACGTTAGAAGGCGGAAAGGCTGCTCCTACTGCTTCTGCCACTCCTGTGTTGAAGCCGTTCCAGGCTTTGGTTGTGACTTGTGTAGTTGCGTTATTATATGCTTTGGCTCTTTCTTAGTTGCCTTTAAGTGTATTGGTGTGGTTTGGCTCGTTTGAAAGTCAGGCTAGAGGCAGTGCTATTAGTCCTATTTTTATTGTTACATGCTTCTTGTTGTGATTTAGTTATTCTATGGTATTAATTACATGTGCTTGTGACTGGCCCAATATACTCCCGGTTACGCAGTTGTGTAGGCAGTGAACTGATCCCGGAGACATCGCCTGAGATAGTTCTCTCGATTAGTTAGGCCTTGTTCGTTTGTACATCTGGAAGACGCATCCAGATGGTTCATCTAGATGTCTTATCCAGATGCTCCATCTGGGTGTTGTTCGTTTCTTCATTTCGTCCATGCATCCAGATGAATCATCTGAATGCAACTATGTTCGTTTGCTTGTCATTTTTTAACTTCCATCTGCATCCAGGTGGACTTGTTAATAAAATGACTAAAATATAAATTTTTACGTTTCGGCGAAAAAATAGCATTTTTACGATTTTGGTTGAAAATATTTTTGTGGTTTTTGAGGAAATATGTGTGTTTTCGCGAAAAAGTGCATTTTTATGGTTTTGGCGGAAAAATACGTTTTATGGGTTTGGCGGAAAAATACATTTTTGCGGTTTGGACGGAAAAAGTGTGTTTTGAAGTTTTGGCGGGAAAGTATTTTGACGGGAAAACACATTTTTCCGGTTTTGGCGGAAAAATACATTTTTTCGATTTTGGCGAGAAAATGCGCTTTTTCGGTTTTGGCGGAAAAATATGTTTTCCGGTTTTGGCGGGAAAATGTGTTTTCCGGTTTTGGCGGGAAAATGTGTTTTCCGGTTTTGGCGGGAAAATAAGTTTTTTTTTCAGGTTTTGACGGGAAAATACATTTTTCCGGTTTTGGCGGAAAAATACATTTTTCCGATTTTGGCGGAAAAATACATTTTTCCGGTTTTGCTGGGAAAATGCGTTTTCCGGTTTTGGCGGGAAAATTTCATTTTTCTGGTTTTGGCGGTAAAATACATTTTTCCGGTTTTGGCGGGAAAATGCATTTTTCCGGTTTTGGCGGAAAAATGCATTTTTTCCGGTTTTGGAGGAAAAATGCATTTTTTCCGGTTTTGGCGGGAAAATGCATTTTCCGGTTTTGGCGGGAATATACGTTTTTCGGTTTTGGCGGGAAAAAAATACGTTTTCCGGTTTTGGCGGGAAAAAATACGTTTTCCGGTTTTAGCGGGAAAATGTGTTTTCCGGTTTTGGCGGGAAAATGCGTTTTCCGGTTTTGGCGGGAAAATGTGTTTTTCGGTTTTGATGGGAAAATTCCTTTTTCCGGTTTTGGCGGAAAATTCTGTTTTCCGGTTTAGGCGGGAAAATTGTGTTTTTTTGGTTTTGGCGAGAAAATGCATTTTTTTTGTTTTGGCGAGAAAATGTGTTGTTCCCGATTTTGGCGGGAAAATATTTTTTTGCGGTTTTGGCTGGAAAATGCTTTTGGAGTTTTGGCGGGAATATGCGTTTTTTTGGGTTTTGGTCGAAAAGTGTGATGTTACTAGTTTAGCCGAAAAATGTGTTTTAATGAAAATGTGGGTTTTATGTTTTTTGCGCAAAAATGCATCTTGCGGTTTTGAGAAGAAAGTGTGTTTTTCCGTTTTTGCGAGAAAATGCATTTTTTGGTTATAGCGGAAAAATGTATTTGCAAAAAAATAGAATTTACGCTTTAAAAATAATATTTTGATTTTAAAAGGTCTTTTTTGTCATTTATCATTTTGGACTGAACTAGATGCATCTGCATCCAGATGCACCATCAAGACTCACCTTCATTTGGGTGAGAATTTGAGATGAGTTTTTAAAAATTCAGCTGGATGATCCATCTGGATGTAGCATTATAATGCACTAAACGAACATCGATTTGCATCTTCACCCAGATGGAACACCTGGGTGACCAAACGAACAGGGCCTTAATGGGTTTTAACACCTACCCAAAATTCCAAACTTTAAAATACTAATCAATTGCCACATTACACATTCATTTCCGGCCCGCAGTATATATATCGTAAGAGCATGCGCAGCGGTGAACCGCTTGTTGAAGTTCAGGAAATTAATTTTTTTTTTTTTTTCGTTTGATTTAAAAAAAAAAAAAATTAAATAAAGTGATCAATAGCGGGCCGCCACGTGGCGTGGGGCCCGCTGAACAGTCACGACCCGGGTTCACGCGGAAGAAGCGGGACGAACCGAAGTCTTCATTTATGCTTATTTTAATATTTTTTTTTTTTTGGAAAACGTGTGACCCCCTCCCTTTAAACTCCCAATGCGCATGCTCTAATCTCTAATTATGAAATGAATCTTCCACAGTACCATTGCTATCTCACATTTTCGTCTGTAATTGTGTATGCTTTTTTTTTTTTGGGTACAAATGTTACTTTTGTGTACGCTTTACGATATAAGTTAATGACTTTAAGACTTTCTCTATAAATAAATAATTTTTTGGAGACAAAGTGTGAACCTTTGAATACTAATAATAATCTAGTAGTGTGAATACATGTGTTTTGAACTTTGTTCACGAACTATTGTCTGAAAAAATAAAGTATTGGCATGTGTCACGAGCAGATGACACACGGTCTCGCCACCGTGAAAGAGTCGGCAAGATGGGCATTGACCTCGGAGCACATTTGAGCTATAAAGGCCCATGAAAATCGGCCCACCGACTTACCTAATTAGATGGACCTACCAGATTCTTCAATGCATCAAAGCCGTCCATCTTAAGAAAATACACTCTAACCACTCCAGATCTCATAACTAAACCAAACACAGCAATGGAACAAAAAGTTTGGTCAGAATTAATAATGTCTGCTTCTACTTACCAAGTTACCAACTTTTTTCATTCATATATACAAACAAAATCTATAGTTATTTTAGCTATTAATAAATTCGAACCAATTGATGGTGACTAGTAAACAAATTTGATTTTTAAAGTTTTTTATTAGTGTCGTTACTATTGTATCACTGGTAAACACAAATAAATAATCCTTGACCAAAAAGACAAAAGATTAAGACGGAAAAATCGATAAAAAGTAAAATGTGGGGCCATCCTACATTGATTTCTCCAAAACATTTCTTTCTTTAGTCCTTTTTTGAAAATTAAAAAAAAATCTTTTTTTTTCCTTGCTTCTTTTTAAATGAAAATGTTTAAAAGAAAGGAAGAGAAGGGTCTTGGAAACTTCATGGAAAATCAAAACCAGCTTTGCATTACTACACAAAGCACCTATAAGTACAATCACGAGCCGAGAAAACAAAAGTAACAAGAAACATTAAAATACATACAGAGCTCACGAGATTCAAGCAATGGCAAACATCTTCCTCATCGCCAGTGGATCAAGATCAAGAACAAGAAGAGAAATTAAATCAAAGAACCCGGAAGGAAAGAGATCAAACTCCAATCCCAATTCAAACTCAGACAATAACTTCTCATGCAAGAAGCACACGAAACACAGACAGTCTCCTGGAGTATGTTCCCTATGTCTCACCGAGAGGCTCTCTAAGGTAGAGTATTACGACTACACTAAGAACGCAGCTCAAACGGCGTCGTCTCACTGCTCATCAACAGCATCATCTTCCACATCGGTCTCGTCTTGTTACTCATCTTCTTCGGTCTCTTCTTGTTCGTCTCCATTGCAATATCGGTACAAAGAGAAGAAGAAGGATGGGAAGAAACACAGCTTGTTCAGATTACTGCTTGGATCCATAGTAGATTAGATTTTTTAATTTATTTTCAAAGTTTTTTATTCATACTACGAGTATATTCCTTTTGTGTATTCATTCTTGGTCAGAGAATCAGTGAAGTTGCATAAGATTATAACCAAAAAATTGGATTTTAATATTTTAAATCTTGATGTCAATGACCCAATAAAGGAAGTTCAAAATTACACATCTTTTTCTAATGCTAATTTATTATGAAGTTATAGTTGTTAAAAAATTTACATAAACAATTTTACAACCAATAATTATATATGTTTTATAAATCTGCATGCACCAATTCAAAAGTCTTATGAAAATCTATGCAATAAATCATTCTTTTAAAAACAAAATTTAGGCTTTTTAAAATAGAAACATTAATGAACTTACTAGACAAAAATTAACGAAATTCAGAGCTTTTAGAAAAATTTACAAGTCTCTGGTTGTAAACTATGTCGGTGGTAATATATTTTACATTTTTTTTAATTACAACATAAATTTCGTGTATAAAAACTACTTTTGAGTTTTGTCAATTTTAACTTCAAATACGGTGTTACATTCCGAACCATTATATAATAGGATCAAATATTATGAAATTGTTTTCTTAAAACGTATATTACCAAATTGTTTTCTGCCCAAAATTGTGCGTGAGTTGTGAATATCGTTAATATGAAAAAAAATACTGTATGTTCTCAGCATCTGGGGATGAAATGTTAAAATTTATACCATTTTTATTTTTTTAAATGTTGGTTACAATTTATTAAACAAATGAAAAAAAAAACTAAACACAACCATATGCTTCAAAGAAGCCGAATGCTAGAAAAGTAGAACTCAAGCATGGAAGGTGAACTATCCGGTGATGGAAAGGAGAACAGACGGCCCTAGATTAGGCGGTCTATAGTGCATTGAACACATGCAGCTGAAATGGTGGTGTTGGTGAAGATTCAAACAACCCCACCACTTAACTTATTAATAAATTTGATATTAACATATTTCAATATTGATATATTTTACACATGATTAAATTAATATTAACTAATTCAATATTGATATATTTCACACAGAATTAAATTAATATACACATCAAATTTATTCCATAACCCAAGATAGTTTTAGTTTGAAACCTAAGCACTAATGAAATTCTTGATATATATGAAAAGTCCAATATCCTTACCGGTCTTAAAATGTTTACCATGACTGGAAGTCTAAAACATACAAGAATATTCGTAGAGTGTACTTAGGTATGTCATTTTGACCTACGTGTCGAGTCTTTTAGTTACTTGAGCCACAGGTTCTTGATTAATAACGCTTCAAATAACTTATTTATACTCCTATATTTGTATGACATATTGCCCCCCAAAAAAAATTGCCATCTTTGTCATAAACACGTAGGTATGTGTCAGAACAACAGTTGGAAAAAACCCAAATAATTACCTTTCACGTTTCATTCTGTGTAATGCACATTTATGGGATATGTTTAAGGAAATAAAATGCATAATAAATAAATAAATAAGAGTTATGACATGATAGGCTGGCGCATGACTTTTACTCTAGTTGCCAGAAAGAATGTACGGTAAGAGGACAAAGACGTGTTGTACTTCAATATCATATGATTCACTTCATATCACATACAGCTGTTCTAATTATTAATTTAGCCGTACCACTAATGTCTGATGCATACAATCATAAATATTTACAGATAGATGTGTATGTGTTGCGCGTCTTGGAACTTCGAAGATACTATATGATCACCGATGAAGTCCGGTGAAAGTTCTTTGAACATTAGTATACATATATTTAATTCATCAGTAATCATTGATTAGCGTTTTAGTTATATTCGAGTGAAGAACTATAAATTAACATTAACAATCAAGTACGTACAAATTCAAAGAAAACAAATTTGAGCCAACCAAATACGTTTTCTAGAATATGCGTATATATTAAGTTAAATGAACATTCTCAAAACCAACCTATACGAGTCTATTGCTTAGACCATCCTGGTCTTTTTACTTAGACCATCCTTGTCTAGTACTTTTGTTTCTACATGAGATACATTTTACTGGTATTTACTATTTACTATTTAGTGCTGGTCCCGGAACCGGTCTCCGAATAAAAGAAATAATGCAACCCTAGTTTTGAAAAGTAATACGGTTAATTCTTTGAAGTGCAATATTTTATTCTTCAAATTTTAAAAATAAATAAATTAAACATATGCTAGGATCTGGTTTATACCCTTTTTTTAAATATTCTTCATATTTAAAAATAAATTAAAAATAAATAAATTAAACATCAGCCTTGATTTATACCTTTTTACAACTTTCAATATTCATTCTCGTTATTTCTGATGTTTCCTTCTATTCCGATTTCTAAGATCTGGTTTGTAAAAGTCCAATTAAAATCATCCTGAAAAAAAATTCAGAATGCCATATTCAAAGGAAAAATCTATTTTGTAAAATGTTTTTAGAGTTGTACATTTGGGCTTGAAGCAACGTTATCAAAACGAACAATGAACTAATTGGGCCAAATTATAAATACGCAATCCAAGTACGAAAACTGATTGCCTCACGCAGCTGTCTCACATCGATAATTCTTTTTTTTTTGGTCGAAATTCTAAGATAATAACATCGATAATCCACAAACTAATCTTTACATGTAGGCTTACTTACCAAAGTTGTCTTTGATAACTAAAATAATCAATTTTATTTTCAGTTATCTCCTGTCCACTTGGAATCCGTTATAAAGCCCAAGTATAAGTAATTATAGCCTGCCCGTTAAAAAAGCGGGTCAATCATTGCCCGTCTGCCCGGGAAATCAATTTCAAATTTGAAAGGAGAGTAAAAAAGAATCAAACGGTCGTCTAATAACGTTAAAAATAACCGTAACGGGGTCCGATACTTACCTTAAGTTAACCACACAATATTCTCTCCTCCTTCTCCTCCTCCTCTTTGCTCTTCTCCACACTCACCGATCTCTCAATAAATTTAAAAGATACAGTGATCGAGCTCAAGGACTCTAACAATGGCAGATCTGGATTCATATTGCGAATTGAGTAACGGTAAAGTCATTCGAAACTCTCGTCCCTTACGTATTCCCAAGTTTTAACACTAGAATCTGGATTTCGATTTGTAGATGTTGTTGATATGGAACAATCTAGCGATCCCGTAGCGTTAGGCTTCTCTCTAGCATCTCCCGATCTAGTCAATTGCGGCGTTTCGCCTGATATACCTCGAGGAAGCTACGTAGACTCGCCGGAGATCGCTAAGAAGCTCAGATTCTCCACCGAGCTTTCTCTGGAGAACGGAATCGACGGACGTAAAACTCGATCGGTTAAATTCTCGGCGATTAATCAGACGTTTGAGTTTGAGCTGTCTCCTGAGTCTTCCTTTGAGCTGCCTTCTCCGCCTGGGAACGCGACGACGCCTGTGATGAGTGTTAACTCGGGGTCTATAAACGAGGATGTGACTGTGGGGGATGTGACTTTCTTGAAGGATGAGTTTTTTAGTGGAGGTGGGACTGTGATGACTGATGATGTTGTTGGCAGCGAGGAGGAGGCTTTGTTGTATCGGACGGCTAGAGTTGGTGATTTTGCGTATATGTTTAAGGCATTGGATCCTGGGGATTACTTTATTGATCTGCATTTCGCGGAAATTGAGTTCACTGAAGGTCCCGCGGGAGTTAGAGTTTTCGATATATTTATTCAAGGAGCAAAGGCAAGGCTTGAGCTTTTCTTTGTGTTTTTTTATTATTCATCACATATCTATCGTTTGTGATTCAGTTGAAAACTATTGCAGGTTATATCCGGACTTGATTTGTTTTCGCAAGTGGGATCAAATACACCTTTTGTGATCTCTGATCTGAGGATGCTCGTTGGTGTGGAAGGAGAGTTAACTGTACGGTTAGAAGGAGTGATAGGAGCCGCAATTCTATGTGGCATTTCTGTTAGGAAGGAGGCAACGGCTACTTGTATGTTTTGCTTTCTTACCTTTTTGTGTCTTTGACTAGATTTTGTTTTGGTTTCTTTTTAATGGTGACTGGGAACCATAGAACAGAGCTACTTACTTGGTTATTCAAGCTTCAATTTTTATCTTTCAGATGGTGGGGACACTGGAGTGCTAGCGGTGAAAGGAAAAACTGACACTGTTCTGTCTCTGCCTCCTCAAGTGAGAGATCTTCCACAAGCTTGAAGTTTTTTTTTACTTTAGTTTGAGTGTACATAAGTTCTGCAGGTTGTTAAAATGTCGTACTATTTTTTTAGAAAAATGTGGACTGCGGTACGGAAGAAGAGACCCCTGAGGTGAGTAGTGACTGTGAGCAGCAGAAGAAAGAGATGGCGGACATGAAGAGAATGGTTGACGAACTGAAACAAGAGAATCAACGAAAGAGTAGAGAATGCGAAGAAGCATTGAATTCTCTCCGTGAGCTTCAGAATGAGCTAATGCGCAAGTCGATGCATGTTGGTTCTTTAGGTATTTACATCCCTCTCATATTGCTTACTTATTTACAAGCGTGAAAGCTAATATTTCAGTACTGGTTTACATCTAGCCTTTGCTGTGGAGGGACAAGTCAAAGAGAAGAGCAGATGGTTCTCTTCATTAAGAGATTTGACAAGAAAATTGAAGGTACCCGAAGAAAACTTTAAGATACTATCAGCAACTGCAAAATGTTATGCTTCATTTTAACGAATCTGCATCCATAGATTATGAAAATGGAGCAAATTAAGCTGTTGGAGGAGGCATCCACATACAAATCGCTAGTCCAAGATATCAACGTGTTCAGTTCTCACATCCACTCCAGAGGTGAGTCTTGATCTTTCTGTCATTTGGACACATCACAACCACTATAAAGATTTTATAAATTTGTGCGTATGCAAATCTGATTCGTTGACATTTGTTTCCGACAGTAAAGCATGACGCAGAATTGCATGAAAATCTCAAAGCTAAATTTGTAGAGGGAGAAAAAGAGAGGAAAGAACTATACAACAAGATACTAGAGCTAAAAGGTTTGTGTTTATATCCAATAGTAACTTTTAGAGGGACCTTCTTACAATGGCAGCCTAACAACACAATGATCATTCTTTCCTTCAGGAAACATCAGAGTCTTTTGCAGGTGTCGCCCCCTAAACTTTGAAGAAATTGAAGCAGGAGTGTCAATGGGAATCGATGTTGAGTCAACCAAAAATGGAGAGGTCATAGTCATGTCAAATGGGTTTCCCAAGAAAAGCTTCAAGTTCGATTCTGTCTTTGGTCCTAACGCTTCCCAAGGTGATATTTGACATCCATTATCTCCCTTTGCTACTTGCCTTGCAGTAAAAATCATCTCACAACATGGTCGTTTCTTGTTCTTTTTATAGCTGATGTTTTTGAGGATACTGCTCCTTTTGCTACATCGGTCATTGATGGATACAACGTTTGTATCTTTGCCTATGGCCAGACTGGTACTGGGAAAACCTTTACCATGGAGGGAACTCAAGATAACCGTGGTGTAAATTATAGAACTCTGAAGAATCTGTTCGAAATAATGAAGGAACGAGAAAACCGCTACAGTTATGAGATCTCGGTCAGTGTCTTGGAAGTTTACAACGAGCAAATAAGAGATTTGTTGGTCCCTGCTTCACAAAATGCATCTGCAGCGAAAAGGTACAATTAAAAATTTGTAGACTCGTTGATTATAACTTTATGTTTCATGAATGATATTATAAAGTAATTTTTTTGCTGTTTTCGAACTAAAAGTCGGCAAAATGGTTTCTGCTTAGTTCGACATTCATCAACTGAAATTCATATCACGGTTGTTTGCAGGTTTGAGATAAGGCAAGTGAATGAAGGAAGCCACCACGTACCAGGATTGGTTGAAGCACGCGTGTCAACCATGGAGGAGGTTTGGGATGTGTTGAAAACAGGAAGCAATGCAAGGGCTGTTGGGAAAACGACGGCCAATGAGCACAGCAGCCGATCTCACTGGTCTGCACATCTGTTTTGTAGTTTAATTCTCCTTTTCAGAAAATCCTCTCCGTGATCAGCTATCTAAATGTAGTTTTTCTTCATTGTACAGCATTCACTGCGTGATGGTAAAAGGGGAGAATTTGTTGAATGGAGAATGCACAAAGAGCAAACTGTGGTTAGTTGATTTAGCAGGAAGCGAACGGGTTGCAAAGACAGAAGTGCAAGGAGAACGGCTCAAGGAGACCCAAAACATCAACAAATCTTTATCTGCTCTTGGTGACGTTATATATGCTCTTGCCAACAAAAGCTCCCACATTCCTTTCAGGTTAATATGATATATTCATTTTCCTTTCAGTCACCAATTTTCATCCAACTTGACTCTTGGTTTGCATTGTCTTTGCAGAAACTCGAAGCTCACTCACTTACTTCAGGATTCTCTAGGTACTTTAACTTTGTTCTCAAAGAATCAATTGATATCTTTGCTTTACATATGTTACACTTGACTTTTCTCTTATGGAGCTTATGATGAAAATTGACTGGTATTTGACAGGAGGAGATTCGAAGACCCTCATGTTTGTACAAATCAGTCCTAACGAGAAGGACAACAGTGAAACGCTATGCTCACTGAATTTTGCTAGCAGAGTTAGAGGGATAGAGTTGGGGCCTGCAAAGAAGCAGTTAGACAATACTGAACTCTTGAAATACAAGCAAATGGTAAGCTTGACATCTCCATATATGTGTGATCGAATCATTCAAGTGTTGATTTGCGTTGTGGTAATTCTTTTTATTAGGTTGAAAAATGGAAACAAGATATGAAAGGAAAAGACGAACAGATGAGGAAAATGGAGGAAACAATGCTCGGTTTAGAAGCAAAAGTCAAGGAGCGAGACACTAAGAACAAAACCCTTCAAGAAAAGGTAAAACAATAACTCACCATAACCACAAGAATAACATTTTCATATTTGCTGAAACCATCACATATCACTTCCTCTGCTAGGTAAAAGAACTTGAATCGCAGTTGCTGGTGGAGAGGAAGCTAGCTCGTCAACATGTAGACACAAAGATTGCTGAGCAGCATACAAAACAGCAGAGCGAAGATGAAAACAACACCTCAAAGAGGCCACCACTAGCAAACATGCTGTTGGGAAGCAACAAGACCTCAAATGAAACAGCATCTTCGAAAGAAACAGTGAGCACCTCCAGCTACGACCTACCTCCTTTACCTAACGGTGGCCTCAAGTGTAACGACCTCACTGAAAAGGAGAACAATCCGGACATGGCTGAGCGGTTGCCAATACCAAAGAGAACAGGAAGATTCTCCGTTGGTCCAAAACGCATCCTACCAGCTCCAGCTCCAAGAAGGAGTACTCTTGCGCCAACGCCATACCTCCCAATCACATCAACTTCGCCGTTAAGGTCATCACGCCAAGCTACAATCACAAACTCGCCTGATGAAAAGAGCGGCACTAACCAAGTCCCTTGCATCAGTCCTAAGTTGCATAAAAGTAACGGGAAGACGCTGACCAGCATACTGAGACGAAGCATGCAAAAGAGAATGCAAACAAAATCTTCTACCCCGAGACAACAACAACAACCGTTGAGAAGAGGTGGCATTAATGTTGGAATGGAGAAGGTTAGGCTGTCTATAGGAAGCAGAGGGAAGTTAGCTCATAGAGTGCAGCTAACCAATGCTCGTAAGGCAGGTTTAAAAGAGACACCACTGAAACAGGCACAGAAGGAGAAAGAGAGATGGATCTGAAATTAATTAAACTGTTTTTTTTCTTCTAATGACCTGATGACTTAAACTTGTTTCATTAAATTAAATGATTGGAGAATGATTGATTTATTATCATCCTCCTGTGTGGTTTGTGGATTTTGTTTGATCCTACTGTATAGTGAGTTAAGCGTTCTTTGTTTTTCATTCAAAGGTATGAAATGATTTGGTTTTCATTCAAGAAGAGAGAGTTTCATAACAATGAAAAAATATCATAAGCTTGGGACTTTTGTTTATTTTCAGTATCCTCCAACTGGATTACAAAGTACCTGTTGTGTTGTTACGTACAGGCATAGTGTAAATTTACTTCGAAAAATACCTTAGAAATAGCTAATCAGCGAAGCAAAGAAAAACAAATCTTATGATATGATTAAAAACATTGAAAAGAATCGTCCATTTTACAGAAAAAGAAAAATCTCAAGTGTTTGACCCCAAAAAATTAAAAAAAATCTCAAGTGCATACGTGATTCTCAGTGAAGCAACTAAGGACCAGAGTATAAGGACATGTGTCTTGCAACTGTGTAATCCTTGATGCCGTATGTGTGATTCTAATCTCCGAAAACTGAGGATATGGTCCACTAATGATAGACATTGTTTTTACTCTTCCTTGTCTTGGCTTCCTGTCGTTCTCTGGTTATAAATCTTGATTGTGAATTTTCTGTCGTCACTTATTTGTTTGCTTGTAGAAATCATTTTGTGATTCTTGTTTTAGCTAATAATTTTTTTATAAATAAAATTTAGATAAACGATTGTGGCTAGAAACAAAGATGTTAACATTCATTTGTTCCTTGTTTCACTCATTCCTTATCTCTCTGCTCTGAAATCTTATCTTCTTCCCATGAGTTATGGTTCGTCTTTGTTTTCTATGTTAGTTCGTCGTGAATCGAAGTTCCGATCAGTTACCGTAGATGGGGAATAAAGAGCCAAAAAATATTTGCTGATAGAGATACCTTTAGGTTTTATTTACCACAGGATTTTTTTTGAACTGTCACATGCACCACACAGTTTTAAATCTTAACCGCAGAAACTTCCTATAAATACCTGTACAATGTGTGTTGCACTCCACAACTCAACTCACTGAAAATCCTAAAAACACACACACAAAAAACAAAAAAATAATGAAGAAGCCTTCGGTGACCTCTTTTCTCATCACTCTCCTCTTGTCTGCAGCTGTCTGCGCCCACGGCACTGCAGAAATCGACGGAACTCCAGTTAAGGTCGGGGAAAGATACTTCATGCTACCGGTTAAGACAGAGAATAAAGATTGAGGTGGTCTTGTTCCAGCCGCCACCAACATACTTCAGTCTTGTCCACTTGGCATCACCCAAACACGTCTTCCGAACCAACGGGGCATCCCCGTTAGCTTCCGATATACAGAAACGATCGACAGAGACTTCATTACCACAGACACCTCTATAAACATCGAGTTCATGTCCGACATCTGGCCGGTCTGCAGCGAGTTCTCCAAGTTATGGGCAGTCGATGACTCCTCATCTGCCATTATCATCGGTGGTAAACACAAGAGCCCAAATAGCGAGTTTAAGATACAAAATGTTACGGTAGAAAAACACACTTATAAGTTGACCACCTCATACGGAACCGTTGGAACTACCCCACCGCTGCTACTTGTGACCAATGATGAGTCTAAGACCTTAGTTGTCCAGTTCGTGAAGGCTGATGATGATGCTACTAAGGCTACTTCTCGTGTTGAAAAGTTAGGTCTAAGGATGTTCCCATTCTACTAGTCAAAGATCAAGATCATGAAATGTAAGAATCCTCGAGACCAGTCCATGGCCATGATTAAATGGGTTATAGATAATACCCGCAGGTATATATATGTGAACTCGTTTTTACTTTCGTAAATAAATCTCATGAATTTGTGTGTTTTCAGCGCTTTATGTAAATACCCGCACGTATGTATGTGAACTCGTCTTTATTTTCATAATAATAATAAATCAGATAAGTTTGTGTTTTCCGGCGCTTTATGAGACAACATACCTTTTACATTAAAACCATGCATATCCGATAATCTAGTTCTAAATTCTCATGTCATATGCATATCACCAAAGATCCTAAATCCATTTTTGGTTAAACCTAACCAATCAAAGTTAAATTGAACTCGAAGCCCCTTATTTTTATTTGCCCTTTTAAACTACACCGTACATGATATGGAAAACTATTGTAACTCTGTACTTGATGACCTTTCAAAAATGCCAAATTACACTAGAAAAAGACATGAAATTTTGCATTCTTGTTGTTTTCTAAACATATTAAATGATTTGGTTTTCATTCAAGAACAAAGACTGTCATTACCATTAATCCAGATTGGAGAGAAGCAACAGAGTCTTGAAGTCTAATGTGCAAGAGTACCATTATGTTTATGGGGGCATCAAGAGTACTAAAAGGTATATATTATATGTTGGTATCTTTACCTCAAGAGTCTCTATATTTCTTCTGTTTTATAACTTTATCAAAATCTTTTGGCTGAGTTT
The DNA here is from genome assembly GCF_020379485.1 of Brassica napus. Classification (NCBI taxonomy): domain Eukaryota; kingdom Viridiplantae; phylum Streptophyta; class Magnoliopsida; order Brassicales; family Brassicaceae; genus Brassica; species Brassica napus. The sequence goes on from NC_063440.1 coordinate 25,192,233, forward strand.
GTATAATGATATTCTTTTTTTTCTTTAATTTTGTTACAACGATGACTATCCATTTGATTCAGCATGAATGCCTAAAAGCTGGACAGCTCAATGATTATTTCACCAGAAGGAGAAAGCTAAATCCAAAACTCTTCTTAATCTACCAGGTTTAGCTGATGCCTTAGCTATCTGATCCTCCATTAGCCTCTCCACGTCTGGTCCCATATCGTGAACCATTTTAACCGACTCAGAGAGACGGTTGAGCAAGTTCACCAGTGCAATCACCTCATTACGTTGCAGTTGCAGCTGGAGAAAGAGAAAAGAAAAACATATCAGATAATCGATGCTTATGTCAGAAAGATAAATGTTAAGAAACTCACTGTTTGGTCACCCTCCTTGTCTTGATTTCCAACAGAGAAGAGGATCTTCAACGCTGTCCCTAGACCCTGAACCTGAAGCTTCCCCCAAAGCCGACATTTTTCACAACCTACACAATCCATCAGTGCACTGCAAAACACATACATAACTTACTTAGCTAGCCGACATATTAAGCTCTATATGAGTGTGTCTCGAGAAACATAAGACCGAACCTTATGTTCCTGAATTGTTTCTGAATCTGCTGTTTCAATTCAGGTCCACCTTGACCTTGCCAGAGCTTAGCTTCATCAAACGGAACAGGACACGCTGTTTGGAGTTTAGGACTGTACAACAGTTGTTTAATCAATGACTGTGTTTTCAGATCTTCCGCATGGTTCCCTGTGTCATACTCCGCTTGCTCTAAGTACGCTGTTGCCTATACGTTGTAAGAGTCAGTAAGATTATTCACATATGGCATATCAAAGACCGTAGAGAAGTTTAACTCACTTTAGTTACAGCACGTAGCACAAAGAGATACGTGAAGTACATGTTTCTAACACGGTCCGGATGTCTCAGAATACGATCATACATCAGCTCGATGTTCTGTCCCCACTGAATTTCAACGAAAACATGTCACAGTCATGACTCAACAAGAAGAGATGCAATATCAGAAACACACAAACCTGGTTGCGTGACTCGTCAAGAAGATAATCACCAGCTATGTGCATTGAGATTGAAGAATGAAGACCTGATATCAATTTGTACAAAACCTTTTTCTCTGGACATGTCTCTCCAGATGAATCTGCAGAAACCCATCACATTACAAGTCTTTTATCTCACAATACTATAACTTTGTGAACAAACGGGAATCAAACTCGAAGAAAGCAAAGAGCAAAACGTATTGAGGCAAATACCCGTTTTAGGATTTGTATATTATTATGTGAATAATTAGCTTTACAATCCTTAGACCCATATTTATAGCAGCCTCAAAATCCGATTTTCTTATCCTTTAGGATTTTTAGTATTTTTAGGATCCTTTAGAGCAAAATCCGATGACCAAACAGTGAGTTTTAGGATTTTCTTAGCCTCAAAATCCGATTTTCTTAAAATTTTCCTAATCTTATAAAGCTTTTTACTGGTGCATAGAGATTTAAGACACATCCAGATGCAACAAAAACGAATAGAGAAGGAGAGAAACTCACATTTTGGGCAGTTCTCTGAGTATATAGAGTCCCAAATCCTTCTAGCAGAAGGTCCAGTGTAACCAGTAAACCTCTCAGGGTTTAGTTGAAGATTTACATAAGTCATCTCACCTGAACATTATAAGTCAATAACCAATCATCATCACATCTACATTGGTGCATCAAACTGTTTTAGTTTAAACTACATTACCTTTATCTGTGTCATCCTCATGCGTCCATGGATTATTAGTCTCCACCCAACCTCTGAACGCTATGTTATCTATAGTACGGTCCACAGCAGCTTGCGGCTTCCCCTCTTGACAAATCAAGTTATCCGAAGGAAGACCTGCGATGTTATACGGTCTTTTGAAAGGTTCAGGGAACTCGTTCTCTGGACACTCGCAGACACTGCAATCACGTAAACGACACATCCCATCGTCTGGCCAGAACGGGCAATCACACCACAGTTTGACCTTAAAGTAACGGAAGAATGGAGTCGTAACGAGATCTTGAAGCAGAGGATTCAAAACCTCACTGTTGAGATTATCCACTGTTTCGTAGTCACAGCAACAGTCCTCAACCATGCCTTTGTATTTACCACTTCCCTATGTATATATACCAACAATGTCATCAAAAAGATTCAGTTTTTTTTATTATACTAAATCCAAAGACCAAAGCTTTTGACTTTTTAACTCTTGTCAACACAAAACAAAGTTTATCAGATTCAGACACGAACATGTAACTGAGATCCTTTTTTGTCCACATTCCGTTATATCAGATTGAAGCAAAGAGATGGAGAGTAATAAATCACGAACCTGAAGTGAGCAGCTACAAGAATTACGATCGGTGAACAAGGAACCGACATTAGAAGCGGTTCGAGAGCTAACGGCAACTGCTAATAAGACAACGACCAAAGCCGCCAAAGGCCATCGCCATGTTTGTCTCTTCCTTTCGCTTTCTCCTTCTTTGATTGCGCCTTTTCCCATAATTATCGTGAAAAGATACAAAAAAGCAAATAAAATTGGGACAAATAGATCCTTTCACGGTAAACACGTTTTTTTTTTGCGTCTTTCGGACAATTCTCAAAACCCCATTGTTGTTTTGTCTGAAGATCGACTCGGCTCTTATTAAGCAAAAGTCATGTAATGTGGATGCGTTAGTTTCAATGCCCGCATTTTTATTTTCGGTTTTGATATTTCAGCGCGACGCGCGGGTTTGGCTACCACGCGCCTCCTTTTAGTCGGAATATTTATTTCGTTTGTCCCGTGACGTGCTTTAGCCAATAGGATCCATTTATTTGTCCCTCGGCGTATAAACAACTTGCCGTTTTAGCACGTCTCAGTCAACGCACGGTCGTTTATGATTTAGTGGTCGCCACGTCACCGGTTAGCCTTAACTTTATCCGACAACCTCTCGAGTTTTTAACTTTTTAACTGAACACAGTATCTCTCATCAATAATAACAATTAAAAAAAAAGTTGGAGAAAAAGAAACACTATTATGAAAAACTTGAAACTCTTGAGATATTACTAACAGATGTCATTGTATAAATGGTTTTACTTAAAAAAGTAGATTATTTAATAAAACTAGATTAAAATATTAAATATCATTTATGAATTACTTTTTCTGAGAATCTCCAGCAATAAAAATTCTTAAATCAAATCCAAAATTTGATAAATACCTGGGCTGGTGAATTGAAACCTGGGCCTATGGATTTACATCCATCGGGTCAACCATTTTCCTTAACACAATAGTCCACTCGATCAGCTAAAGAGAGAACGATGATTTGGGTCGGACCAAGTAGGGCCGTGCACCTAGTTCATAAGCTATGATGTTCTTCTGCACATCGGCAATCAACCCAATTAATTTCGCTTGATGCCCTAATCTCGACGTGTCTCACAAGGCAGTTGAATCCTTATTATTTTGAACATGTTGTTATGGTCCTTTGTGTACTCCTAGAACCAAAGTTTTGTTGAGAAAGAGAACGAGACACGACTTCATTAATTGGTTTATTTACATATAAGATTTGGTGATGAGTTCCATAAATGAACAACAATATCAATCGGCCAAGCCGAGAAAAGCTAATCTTGTGATGTGATTAAAACATTGAAAAGAATCGTCCATTTTACAGAAAAAAAATCTCAAGTGCATATACGTGATTCTAACTGGAGCAACTAAAAGGATCAGAGTAAGGGACATGTGTCTTGCAACTGTGAATCCTTGATGTCGTTTGTGTGAGGGTTTTAATTTCCAGACAAATGAGGATATGGTCCACTAATGCAAAATGTTTCTGCATCTTCCTCTCTTCTTGGGTATAATTCATTAAGCCAACGTTTTTACGCTTCCTTGTCTTTGATTCGTGTCGTTCTCTGGTTATAACTCTTGATTGTAAATTTTCTGTCGTCACGTATTTATTTGCTTGCTTGTAAGAATGTAGAAATCATTTTGTGACTCTTGTTTTAGCTAGTAAGTTTTTAAAAATTAATACTCCCTCTGTTTTAAAATGTAGGTAGTTTTAGCAAAAATAGTTTGTTTCACAATATAAGTAGTTTACATATTTCAATGCACCTTTTTCATGTATTGGATATTGTGTGACCAATAAAATAATGTTAAGCTTTTTATAACTGGTTGAATTAATTGATTAAATGATATATTTTTTTAGATAACAACTTTCTAAATATTTGTGTTTTTAAGTAAAACTAATTATAATTAAAAACAGAGGGAGTAGAAAACAGCTGTGGCCAGAAACGATGTTGACATTCATTCGTACGTTGTTCTCACTCATCCTTATCTCTCTTCTGTGAAATCTTGTCTTCTTCCCATAAGTTATTTGTCGTGTTATCGTTCGTCTTTATATTCTATGTTAGTTACTAAGCACCACTGTGCATTTTCCTCGTGCTAAAAATCGAAGTTTCGATCAGTTACAGTAGAGTCAACCCTCACTACACTAGAAAGCAACCCATGTCACGGGAATGATCATAGTGTGATATGTGGAAAGAGCCAAAGTGTATTTAAAGCTGATAGATACCAACTTTTACTTACCACCGATGATTTTTTACTGTCACACCACGAGGTTTAAAATTTTACCGCATAAATCTCCCTATAAATACCGGTACAGTGTGTTTGCTCAACACAATTCAACTCACTCAAAACCCTAAAACACACACAAACAAAACAATCAAAATGAAGAAACCTTCAGTGACCCCTTTTCTCATCACTCTCCTGTTGGCTGCAGCTGTCTGCACCCACGGCAAAGAAGAGGTGAAGGACTCCAACGGAAATCCAGTTAAGATCGGTGCAAAATACTTCATCCAGCCGGCTAAGAGCAACGGCGGTGGTCTTGTTCCAGCCGCCATTAAAGTACTTCCGTTTTGTCCACTTGGCATCACCCAAACACTTCTTCCGTACCAACCGGGCCTGCCGGTTAGCTTCGGATATTATCCACCTTTCGTCGGCACAGACTACATTGTCACATCTACCACTATAAACGTCAAGTTCGAGTCCGACATCTGGCCTGTATGCAACGAGTTTTCCAAGTTATGGGCAGTCGATGTTTCCTCATCCGCTGCCAAGGAGCCTGCCATTATCATCGGTGGTGAACGTACGGCCCCAAATAGCTTGTTTAAGATAGAAGAAGCTACAGGAGCACACACTTACAAGTTGACCACCTCGTCTGGAACCGTTGGAACCATCCCAGGGGCTTGGTTAAGTGCACCACAGCTACTTGTCACCAATGATGAGGCTAAGACCTTATTCGTCAAGTTCGTGAAGGTTGATGATGATGCTACTAAGGCTACTGCTACTACTACTTCTCGTGTTGAGAAGTTAGGTCTAAGGATGTTCCCATTCTACTAGTCAAGATCATGTAATGTAAAAAGCCTGAGACTCGTCCATGGCCAAAAATAATGGGTTGAGATAATTCCCGCACGTATGCATGTGAACTCGTCTTTACTTTCATATTAAATCAAATAAGTTTGTGTTTCCGGCGCTTTACGAGACACACCTTGTAATTTTTGCATGATAATTGTTACAAAAAATTTGTTACAAAAAAAAAAAAAAAAGAGGACCTATCCAGGAATTTTTGCATGATAATTGTTTAGAAATTCTGTTAAAAGTTCATTTTCTGTTTCATAGAGGTTTCTGAATGAGAATCTCTTGAAAACTTATGAAAACAATTCCCTCAAAATCTTGTTTCGGAAATGTGATGGAAACTATAGTGTTTCCATTTAAAAACTAGCGACTTTGATTCGAAACACAAAACGACTATTTGTCAATTTATGTTTAATGATAGCTTAATTTCTTTTTGGCATACTTACCACAGAATGATATTTTTTATTTGTATTTAATATCATTTTCAGTATTTATTACCTTTTAATATAATAATTTAACTTAAAAGAAAATGGACTACATTATTATTATTATTATTTTTTTGGACTAAATTATTTTATTGAAAGATAACATACTTTTTTACCTTTTTGATAAAATTTTATAAAATTTACAAAATAAAAAAACACTCCTATTATTTAGTTTAATCTCTTAGATAAATTAAACAAAGGTATATATATTTCAGTTTAGATGTCTAAACCGTTTATTTCTTTTTAAACTACTTTTTTAAGTTTCAAAACGTGGAAACTGTTTCGTTTCCACGTATTTGTTTAGGATTCTATGCTAGCTAGGTTAAAACAAATGATTTTTAAGTTTAAGCATATAGACTTCCTATAAATACCGATACAATGTGTCTGATCTCTATAACTCAACTCACCAAACAATAAAAAAAATATGTCATCATTCCCATTGGCCTCCTTTCTCATCGCTCTCCTGTTGGCTGCAGCTGTCTGCACCCACGGACAAGTACCGGTGACGGACACGGACGGAAAAAACGTTCGTATCAATGAACGATACGTCATCCAACCGGTCAATACCGGGATTAACGGAGGTGGTCTTATCCCAGTTGCAGCTATACTCCCCTCTTGTCCACTTGGCATCACCGAAGCACTTCCGGGGGAATCGGGCGTGCTGGTTAGGATCGCATTTCCACCGAGGTTGATCCCTCCCCTGCTGCCACGCACCATTGTCCCTACAAATTCCGACATAACCATCGAGTTCAAGTCCAACATCTGCAATGGCATCTCCAAGTTCTGGGAAGTCGATGAATTCGCACAGAATCCCGACCAGGCTGAGATTCTCATCGGTGGTAACCGGAGGAGAGGAAATAGCTGGTTTAAGATAGAGAGAGCCGGAAAAGAAGCAGAAACAAACATTTACAAATTTACCACTTCTGCCGGAACCGTTGGAACCATCTCAGGGGCCTTGGATAGTCCACAACTAGTTCTCACCAATGATGTGGCTAACACCATATTCGTCAAATTCATCAGAGATGTTACTACCGTTGTTACTTCTGCTTCTCGTGTTGAAAAGTAATGACTAAGGATGGTCCCATTTTGTTAATGTAAAAGCCAAAGACTCGGTCAATGGCCAAATATAAGGGGTTGAGATTAATACTGCACGTACGCTTTGGCTCGTAAACTTTTATGTAATGTCAGAATAAATTATGTTTTCAAACATGAAATTCAATATTTAATCATATATCTGTTCTGTTAAAGTGAACTCCAAATTTATTTCTTTTCAAATTAGTCTGATTTATTTTTAATTTACTACTTCTGTTTCAATATAGACTAGCCTTTGACCCGCGCGCCCGCGCGGGTGAGTTTTCCGTAATTATATGTTTTTCACTTTTAAATGATTTACATAAACATAATTGTTTATGTTCTTATTATAGATTCATATGTTATTGAGTTTTGACATATTTGTTTCTTGTTCAATGTGTCGAGGGTCCATTAATAAACCATGAGATTGTGTTCTTTTTTTATTGTACTTTTATTCATTTTACTTGGTAAAATAAATAGTAAAGTGTAAAATATTAGAGTTTTAAGTATACTTGTGGGTTTTATGAAATTAAACAATAAATAATGGGCTTTAATGTTGAATATAAAGTTCTTACATTGATATTTTTACGAACAGGCGAAAACATAAGAAAATAGAAGCAAGTTAGGAAAAAAATCAAATAAGTACAAATTTTTGCAAATTTTATTTAGCAAGCCTAATTTAAGTTACTGAATTAGGCCATTTTGTTATCAATAAAAATTTGGTACGTCATATTTTACAATTACATAGTGGATTGTCTATATTGGACATCAAGAATTTCTTCGAAGCCCATATATTTTTTTCAAAAAAAAAAACAGAAATATATTTAGCTTCTAGCGACTTTTATCATTTTCTTAGAGGCAAACGTTCTAAAAAGGCATTTTCTGGTATAGCTGCTTGCCCATTTCAATAGCTAGCTAGCCAGCTAAAATGAACGATACATTTTTATAAACTATGAAATTGTGTTTTTGCTTTTATTCATTTTACTTGGTAAAATAAATATTAAAATATAAAATAATAGAGTTTTAAGTATACTTGTAGATTTTATGAAATTAAACTATAAATATTGAGATTTATTGTACTTCTTCTTGGGATTTAAAGTTGATCCTTTATTTTTAGTATTATGATATGCTATATCATTTTTTACATGCAATTAAATAATTTTAATAATGCTTTTCTTGTTATTATTTAACTTATATTTTAAAACATAACTTTAAAAAATATTTTTTTAAAAATAATATTATATATATATATCAAAATTGGTTACCAATTTAAGATCAGTACATCAAAATAAACCAAACTAAACCAAGTTTTTTAAGAAAAAAATAAAAACTAAATAAAAAACTAAAACCTACGCCGTCTCTATCTTCTCTCCTTCTCCGCCTCTCTTCTTCTTCTTGTTCGGCCTCCACCACCATCACAACCATGAAACAAATTAATATTGCTTTCCATGTTGAATCAATCTAAATTAATCTCCTTAGAACTAATCTATAACAACACTTGTAAGCAAATCGAAAAAGGAACCACATTCAGACTTGAAGCAAAAATCAGAATAGGGAGAATGAAATTTGAGGATGAAATGTGAAACTTCAAGCACTCATTAGGAACTCTATACATCAAACGAAGACACAACTTCACGGGAGAGAAGGAGAATAACCTTTAAACATGTGAAATGATTGACTTTCGCAAGCTCAAAAATTCAAGTGGATGTGTCTCATATTAAAATTTTGATTGAGCCGTCAAACAGAATTTCTATTTTCCATCACCACCGTTCTTCTCCAACAATCTATCATCGGAGTTGCTCAATCAAAAAAAAATTGAACGCAATCACTTCGCATGAAATCATGGATTCTTCAAACAACTCATAATAAATTTTCGAGAACCAAATCAATCGCTTAAAAAACTTCATCAAAAACCTTAAGATAGTCAAGTTAGTGGGATGAGAAAGTTTGAATTGCATAAAGATCACAAGACCAAACCGCCGGGATCTATGGCTTCCAAGGGATGTCTATATGGTAACTGTAGATTTAATTATTTAAGGCAAATTGACGGCAGTTTATTTAGAGTGGTTTAAGAAAACAATTGTAGTTCTGTTTTAATAGTTTTAGGCCAGTGGCAATCTATTGTAATTATTAAGGATAAATCAGGGTTAAGTACTAATTGTACTTCTGTTTTAATAGTTTAGATATGTTTTGAGTTTTCATATATATTAAAAAACCTATTAAAATTTAATTATAGATACATTATTTTGTGATTAATCATTTTCTACAACTTTTAGCTGATCAAAATAACACAATTTAATTTCTTCTAGGTCTACAATTTATCGTTATACCTAAGAAAAATACATTTTAAACATTAAAAATGTATTTTTAAAAATAAATTTTTCTTGAACATGGATCATTCTAAAATAGATAAACTTATGAAATACAGAAAGTGTTTTATAAATTTCTTTTTTTTTTATTGAATATCAAATTTATTGATCAAAATAACTCATTTACAAGTGGGTGATTATGTACTCTAATCAACCATGGATAAATAAAAGAATGAAACGTAATCCCCTTCCAATGGCTAAGAAACTTCAAACTATCTTCTCATCATCTCCTCTAGCGGATGATCCTTGATTTAGCGAAGAGATGATATCTGATTCCTAATCTGTTTATCAATAGTTCGGGTGAGCTTCTCCGTCGTGACCCAAATACCTCCATGCCTCCGCGAGTTCCGTTCTTTACAGACAGAGTAGAAGACTGTCTGGAACACCATCTTCTTGAGCACAGATCCAGTCGACTATGAGCAGGTAGCATAAGAGAGGCTACGGTATGGTTCCAGTCAAGAGTTATGGCACTTCCAATCAGTCTTCCTGCAATGTTCATCCAGACCGTGAACGAGTACAGACATGCAAAGAACATGTGATCCATGGTTTCGTTCTTCTCTCCACAAAGGATACAACACTGGTCGATACCCCCAACTTTTCATTCTATCTCATGTGGATAAACGATTTCTAAACGCAAGCCATACCATACCATAAAAGCAATTTTCCTCCAAGTGACATCACTTCTTTTATCTCGTAAATAATTTCAGGTCTTGGCAAAAGAGAAATTGGCTTTGAAGTCGTCATGATCAGCTCTCCAAAGCATGACGTCCTCTCCAGAGAGTGTCGACTAGGCACCGGCCTCGCATTTAGTTTCACGTAGACTTCAGAGAACCGCCTCTGCCCTCTACTACGGATCTTCCAACCAGACTCACTGACCACATCAGAGATAATAGCAGACCGAGGGACCCCAAGTACCCTATACCAATCTCCCCGGTTTCATCCAAAAGTCTTCCTGTACCCAGCCAATTATCAAGCCAAAAATAGGTTGATCTCCTATTATTAACCTCATACCTCAAACAATCATAATATCATATGCCAATTATAAAGCCAAAATTTCCTATTTTCTCTATGGGCCAGTAAAATTGATAAGTATATTGTAACTCTAAATCTAAGAGGGGGACTAAATCTAATCTACGAAAGTATTTGAAAGGAAATAAACAAGCAAAAAAATAATTATTTCTTCCATTTCAAGATTTTTCTTATAATAAAAACAATTTTCTGTTTGATTTTAGTTAATATCGTTTCATTAATAATTTTAAAGAACAAAAGTAAAATTAGAAAATATATTTATCATATGCATTAAAAATAAAATGTTATTTATATTAAAACGAGTTGTAAAAGACTAAAATGATATTAATAAAATGAAAAATATAATATTGCATTCGCTAATCCCAACATATGTTTTCTAAGGCGACGTTCATTTAATAGACACAGATGAAAGACTAATCTCTTTCTGTCACACGCAGATTTACACCAGCAAAGCAAATATGAGTTTACTCTGACCTATTATCTCTTTGGTCATTCTTTGGTCAGAGTAATTCTAACTCACTGCTACTTTTATCTCATTTATAATATTTAGAGTTAAAATAGTTTTAGTTCACCTTTATTTCTTCTTATGTAATAGAGATTGCTATTTGTAAAAGAATAGCAAGAACCGGGCCAGAAAACAATGGAATAAAACATTTGAATGAACCCCCTACCTTGTGGCACCTAATTTAAATATATAAAAATAGCAATAGGATATCAAACAGATTTTAGATTTTATAGTTTATATACAAATAAACTTAATATTATAAAATAAAATAATATATAATTTATGTTCTAATTTTTTTTATATTCTTTAAAGATAATAAAAATTAAGTTTTTGGTAATGGAAATTTATTTTGTAAACTTAATTAAACTAAACATGTTTTTTTTCTGAATGGGTCTCAATATTTATAAAATTCCTCTATTTTAAAAGTAAAAATAGCAAATACATTGAAGATGGTGTGAAACACTTATCAAAAGAATGGAAAATCTCTTGTGATGTTTATATTTTTAGAAGAAAAATTAAACGGTTTCTCCTCTTTTTACTTTTTTCCTTATTCTAATTGGTGATAAAGTTTATTTGAAAAAGTTTTAAAAATAAAGTTTATTAGAAAACACCAATGATGATAAGTTTTAAAAAAAAAAAACCCAATGATGATTATTATGCCATAACTATTTATAAAAAGAAACAAAAGGCCGAAATGTTTAGAATGATTCATACGTTGATTCCCCCACCCTACCACAGACACTATGTATGAAATTTTTTTTTTTTTTTTTTGAGAAAGGGCTTTCAAGAGAATTTGTTTTCTTCCCATCAATTATTTGCTCATCCTTTATATGTTAGTTGCATGTTCCTCGTGCTCAAAATCGAAGTTTGAGTTGATTAGCGTAAAGTCTAAACCCCCTACTTGAGCAGAAGGTGTGATCAAAGTAGTAAAGGCACACAGTTACGTCGTCTCTTCTTCGGCCTCTTTGCCGTTAGAAACGGAGAAATAACAAAGAAAAAGGTGTAAATTGCATGGGATTCTCCCGTCCGTGAATAACCCAAAGTTTTTAAGGTGACTCTTTAAAAATTTGTTATTTTATTTTTAAATTCCCTTATATTTTTCAAAAATACAACTTTTTCATCTTATTCTCACTTGTTAAGATGACTAGAAAAATACAAAGTGGATGAGCCTGAATCAGACTCTGCTTCGTTTCGCTTCACTACTTCAAAAGCCAGAACAGCGAAGGAAAAAACAATACTTATCAAGTTAAAGTGAAATGAGAGAATTGTGTAACGATCATGCATCGCGGCTGAAAGATGAATGAAAACAGAAACTGTCAATACCTTAAATATTTTAAATTCACAATCAAGGATCAGAATAGATAAAGAAGAGAGAGAATGATAACTCATGATTAACCCAGATTCTTAATTTGGAGTTCTTAACTTATGATTTGATATTTTATGTTCGTTTTTTTTTTACATTTTTTGGTTACGAATCAGCTTTTATATCTCTTGTTTAAGAGTTGGTTCTTAGCTTTTCTTAGTTGAAGCTAAGAACATCACTCTAAGAGCTGCTAAGAACTCTATCCAAAGAGTCTAGGTTAATCATGGTTTTAATTTATTTATTTTTTTGGTTAACTCTCTTAATTTATCTTACCGACTTGCTTTAATATTTTTCTAGTTATGAATAAATTATTAAATTATGATTTGATATTTTTCTAGTTATTATTATTATTATTATTATTATTTGTGGAAGCACCGTAGCCTATTGGTTAAGGTTTAAAGGCTTCTACACCCAGGTCTGGGGTTCGAATCCCAGACTATGCAATTTATTGCAGATTACAGGAAATCCAGGTTTCAAGTCCCGGAGAAAGCGGTTTATTAAACAATTATGCAGACTCTAGAGGAAAAGGCTTGCAAGAGATCTTCAACATGGTGCAAGTAAATCTGGCCATGCGTGGATCTTCATAGGACGGCTCAGGTGATGCAGTTAGGCGTAGGTCTTCATAAGGCAGGTAGTATTGTCGGTTGTCGAATCGTCTATGTAATCTTTCCTATATCATAATTGTAAGATAGTAAAAAAAAAAGAATAAATTATTAAAAGACTATGAAATTTAATGTGATCTTTCTAAAGTTCATCAAAAGAAACACGATTTCTCTTCTTTCTTCTTTTTTCTATTTCTGACTTTTTTGGTGATAAATTTTATTGCTATAAGCCTATAAGTCTATAACTATTTATAAAAAGAAGAAAACGATTGTTTAGAATCGTTCGTGCGTGGGTTTCCCCATCTTATCACTTTGTTTGAAGTATTGTCTTCTTCCCATTATTTATTTGAACATCCTTTATATGTTAGTTAATATGAACTGTTTTGCATGTTCCTCGTGCTAAAAATAAAAAAAAATCTTGGAAAACATCGAAATTTGAATTGATTAGCATATAGTGTAAACCCATGTTTTCAACTGTCACAGCTAAAACCAACACATTACGAGAAAGAATAACTATCAAATTAGATGAACTTATAACCTAAAAATCGATTAGTGATACATGCATTGGTCTATTCTTTTATATATTAGTTAAAATTTATTCGATACGGTACTTTATATGTAATATAATTTTTTTGATATGATGGCTCTTTAAATCTTAGTTTCGAAATGTTAGGATAAAAATTGATGAACCACTTTGGACTGTATCGATGATGTATGGGAATATATTATATGGATCATACTCTGATATCAAATTATGTTAGGTGAATTTTAAACTTAAAACTAATTGGTGTGGTCATCTCATTTATATATTCTTTTAACTTTCAATTAATCCCTAGACAGTATTTGAGAAATGATTTCTTACATATCATTTTTACAATTGTTTTCACTAAATAAATGTGACATGATGACATGTCTTATGTCTAAATGTGATAACATTATTAGAATATGATACTAAATTATACATCATCACTAAAGTAAATCTATTCAAATATGACATAAAATATTATAATAATAAAAAAATATTTTTTTTTAAATTTTTAAAACATTATTTATTTTTATTTTTATAATTATATAATTTTATTACTAAAAAGAATGAAAATTGTTTTACAATTTCATAATTTTTAGCCGTAATATTATTCGTTTATTTTTACAATTTTTTTAAAAAAACCTGTTTAATTTTACTTTTTTGATATTTTTTATTAATTTATACAAGTTAATTTATTATATTTTAACCAAAAGAAATAGATACAAGATGACAAAAAAATAGATACAAGATTTATCTAAGATTATAATTTTATATATATACATATATATTCTTAAATATAATTTAAAATAGACAAAATTATTTATTTATCTTAATTTTAAGTTCAATTAAATCAAAATCTATATTAAAATATTGGCAAAAAATAATAAAATCTAAAATAATAATCAAATTTTATTTTTGATTATAATTTAAATTTAAAACTTTGATTGCTGCACATGGTGCATAAAAACACTTAGTGGGTGTATATGAAAACAGAAAACAAATATTATTGACCTTTCAGTTGCATTATTTTCACTCTACCTATTTTATTCTTTTACTTGTCATGTTCTCATGCAAGATATAGAACAAATGGGAAAGTATATGATTTTCAGGCATCTCAACATCGAAATTCTCTATTATTTGAAGTATCCATCTAATAAATAATAATTCAATTTTTTCTCGTTATAGAATAATTCATACGTCTTTTTTTGAAAAAAAGTATTGTCTTCTTCCCAGTGTCAGTCTTGAGATATTCGGGTACAAAATAAAATATTAGACACTAAAATGTTCATAAAATTAAATTTAAAAATCAAAACTTAACCTATAACTTTAATATTGTTTATATATTGTTGCTTTATTACTTTTCTCATGAGACTAAAAAACAATATTTAAGATTTATTTGTTTTTATTTTTTAAGTTGGTTCCACGACTTTTGAGTTCTAACGTTTCACTTCTTCAAAAAAATTATGTTACTACATTAGTACTAATAAAAAAAATCAAATAACAGAAACAGAAATCTTTAAAAAAGTCCTAGACCCCACACATTTGTTTCATAGGAATAGGGTCAGAACCGGGCCTGCTTCTTCCCCTTAATTTATTGATCGTCCTTTAAATGTTAGTTAACATGAATGTTTTGCATGTTCCTCGTGCTAAAAAATCGAAGTTTTAATTGATAGCATAAAGTCTCTTTTTTTTGGTACACGAATAGCATAAAGTCTAAACTCATATTTTCATCACTAATGAAGTGTTAATCTTTTTTTTCTACTGTCACAAGCGGTTTTAAAATCTTTTCTTAAAACATTAAGCTGTTTTGAATTTATTCGCAAGACTTCTTATAAATACCGATACATTGCTTCTGATCTCTATAGCTCAACTCACTCAAACAAACAATCACAATCATGTCATCATTCCCATTGGTATCTTTTCTCATCACTCTCCTGTTGGCTGCAGCTGTCTGCACCCACGGACAAGAATGGGTGAGGGACACCAACGGAAACAGAGTTCGAATCAATGATCAATACTTCATCCAACCAGTCAATACCGAGAATAACGGAGGTGGTCTTGTCCCACTTGCTGCTAAAATTTCCCTTTGTCTACTTGGTATCACCCAAGCACTTACGGGCGAACCGGGCGTGCGGGTTAGCTTCTCCTTTCCACCGTCGTTGATCCCTCCCATACCATTCTCCCCTGTCAGTACAAAATTCGGTATAACCATCGAGTTCAAGTCCAACGTCTGCAAGGACATCTCCAAGTTCTGGGAAGTCGATGGATCCTCACTGATTTCCGAAGAGCCTGCAATTCAAATCGGTGGTAACCCGCGGGAACGAAACAGCCGGTTTAAGATAGAGAAAGTGGGAGAAGAAGGAAGAACAAACATTTACAGATTTACCACTTCTGACGGAACCGTGGGAGCCGTCCCAGGGCCCTTGGACAGTTCACAACTAGTTCTCACCAATGATGTGGCTAAGACCATATTTTTCAAACTCATCAAAGTTAATGCTGTTACTACGGATGTTACTTCTACTTCTCGTGTTGATAAGTTAGGACTAAGGATGATTTTGTAATGTAAAAGCCAAAGACTCCGTCCATGGCCAAAAATAAGGGGTTGAGATTAATACCCGCATGTACGCATGCACGTAAACTTTTTTCTACTGTCAGGATAAGTAAAATATAAGTTATGTTTTCAAACTTGATATTCTATTTCCAATATTCTAAAAAAACTAATGGAAAATACCCTAAGATAGTACTAAAAAAATTACAAATATAGACTGTAAGGATGAAAATGACCAAAATATTTCATTAAAGAGTTAAATATACACTTACATAGGATTAACTAATTCAAAATTTAGGATAAACTAATCCAAACGTTAAGGTTTAGAGTTAAGGGGTGGAGATTGAGATTTAAAATTTTATAAAATAAAAAATAAATATTAAAAATTTGAAAATAAAATTTTTAAAATAGTTTCAAAAAGTATTTTCGAATTACAATAAGAAAATTTGAAACCAAAGATAAAAAAAAATTAAAAAAATAAAAAAATTTATAAATAAGTTCAAATTTGGAAACATATAATCTAAAACTTAATTTTTAAAAGTTGTCAAAACAAATTTCAGTATAACCATCGAGTTCAAGTCCAACGACTGTAAGGAGCTATCCAAGTTCTGGGAAGTCTATGAAGCACGGAATATCATTGAGCCTCCAATTCTCATCGGTGGTAGACCCGAGGAACCAAATAGCCGGTTTAAGATAGAGAAAGTCGGAGAAGATGGAACAAACATTTACAAATTGACCACTTCTACCGGAAACGTTGGATCCATCCCACTATTGGGAACTACACCACAACAAGTTCTAGTTCTCACCAATGATGTGGCTAAGACCATATTCTTAATTCTGTTTGAAGTCAAGTAACCCATCAAACTTAAATGAAATTCTAAAATTATTTATTTTCAAGTATTCGTAAATCATTGTGAGATATGTTTCTTCTTACTCTTTCTGACATATACAGTTTCTAGGCATTGAGTCTATTCTAACAAATAATTTTCATGAAAGTTTTGTTAAACCGGCATATTGATCCCGCTTAATCATCAATTTTCAAAAGTGTACGTATTCAGAAGCTACAAAGCATAAGGCAAACCATTCAAAACCAAAATAATTTAACTTTTAAGCCTTTTGAGCTTTTGACGTTAGCATATCTCTTGCGGCCGAATCAATGGGGATTTAGGCCAATCTTACCAGAAATCAGGAACATGTACCTTGTTCGAGGCCAAAAAGGGTGCAACGATAGATACTTTTTGTACACAAATCTTCCTAGAAACTTCTTTGTTCGACATCTCGTTGACATACATCGAACATCAACTAGACTTTTCGATTAAAACATACTTAAAAAAGAACTAATATACAATGAAAAAAAAAATAAAGAATACTAAAAATTGCGGAAGTCAAAGTTGCATATGTAGACAGACGCATCTTAAATTTTTTTCATATACAAGTGTATGTTTTTTAAAGATAATTTGTACTCTCTACACACAACATTTACCCTATTTGCACTCCATACCTTATTTTCCTCCCCAATTTTCTTTTCCCCACCATTACCATTTTCCCCTCATTCTATTCTATGGTATCCCACTTTGTTTAGTATATTAAGATAATTTGCTTTTTTTTTACAAGTGTATGATATATATAATGAATTATATGATTAAATCTTTTGACGTTATATGTTACAACTTGCAAGTAAATCCCGTCCTCGTACGGCGAGATATTTGTCGAGGCCAAAATCAGACCACATTCAGCGTCTTTGAGATTCCTTCGTATCCAAGAAAAATCAGCGGTTTCTTGATCTCTACGATACTCTTTTAGCCCTTATCATTATTCACTAGCTCCATTTTCTATGTCATTTCCAAATTCAAGAACAGACGTGTATATATATAGTTATATCCTCATACTAATTAGAATTATCAGACGAATGAATTTAAAGTCCATGGCTGAGTTTCGGGCAAAGAAAAACTCTAATTCCAAAACAAGGATTAATAGATTCACGACCAAATGCTCTTCGTTAGGGAAACAGCATCGTGCCCGTCTATATATACTCCGCCGCTGTGTCACCATGCTCCTCCGCTCCTACATCGATCAAGATGACTAAATTATCAATATATATAGAACACCTTAATATATGAGTTATATGGCTATATTTCTAGTTCTTTTTCTTCTAAATTTCGTTTTTTTTGTTGGCTTCCAACACCTCTAGCTAGAGTCTTTTGTGACCTTCTCCCCTCAACATGGATTAGGGTTTTGGCTACCGTGCTTGCTTACTTGCTTCATAGTGACTTAGGAAAGACGTTTTGTTGGAGAATATACTCCAAGTAATATTGTTTCCCCACAAGGTTGACATATATTACTAAAATCAAGAATAGAGAGCTAGAGAGTATAAGAGGGTCTACTTGTTAATTTTAATCTAAATAGATTAATTAGATCGTTTTGTTCTTTCCCTCTGTATCATGATGTGCTTCAAGTTTATTTGCATCTCCCTGCTATTTTAGTTGACTTGTAATAACAAAGAGGTTAATGTACCAACAAGAGATTCAACAAATGTAACTTGTTGGTCTTCTCGGTTACATTTGTCAAAATTACAAAAGTGTCAAAAAAGAAGTTAAAGCCCTTAATTTAAAATTATATTATTTTTGGAATTCAAAAGAGAAGCTTACCTAACGAATTTATTTTTCAATGGAGATTAGTTATGATTATTACCGCATTTTCTCCCAATAACACCAAACGCCGGCGTGTTAGCTCCGTAAAATCCCTTCCAAACCTTCTACAAAAATAATCTTCGTCTCTTTGTCAACGTCTCTGCTTCCTCTCCAATCTCCATTGATGTTTAGGTATGTCTCAGATTCTAACCTTTACGTTGCTTCCTCTTTCTCGTGCGCCATACTAGTCATTGCTCTATGTCTAGGCTTTGTTTTTTTTTGCTCGATGTCTCTTAACGTAACTATGCACACAAAGCTTCATACTTTCCCATGTTCTTTACATCATCAAGGCTTATATGACCATGAAAACTTTTAATATACAAGGAAATGATGGTTAACAATTTCACTTGACAAGAAAGAAAAAAAATGAAGTGTATATTTACTTATGCAGAATGTGTGATAAAAGTATAAAAAGGCATACAAGTTACTACGTCTCTTCATCGACTTCTTCTCTGTTACTTTGGTTTGTTTTTTTTTTTTTTTTTTTTTAATCTACTTCTTCTTTATTCCTTCCCAGAAGGGATACTGTTTTGAATACAAGAAATTGAAACAACTTAATTAAGGACAATCAGAAAGGGTAGCTAAGTAAATATAAGAAACACATGTGAAGCTATGATTTGACGATCATGAGTTCCATGGAGCAGACTTTGACTATAAATCGAAGTGGCGAAACCAGAGAAGAAGGTATGTTTCCAAATGTGCTGCAGAATGCTGCAATCGCTGAGGCCTGGAAGAACTTCTTGTCCGATCCAAACCAAACAACTTTGCCTTAATAAGAACCTTGACCTCTTTGACCAAAATATGGGATGGTTTACTAGTTGAAGTATGCAGTCTCAGATTTCTTTCTTTCCACAACACATATAAAATAGCTTGGACAAGGAGGTAGCAAATATCTTTGACTTTAGAATTACCTGCTGCGGAAGGTAACCAAGAAATGATGCCTTCAAAATCAGCTGGAGGAGAAAAGGCAGGAGCACTGAAAAACTCGGTCCATACTTCTTGGGAATAAGGACAAGCAAAGAAGATGTGATCACGATTCTCGTCCGAAGCATTACAGAGAAGACATGACGGAGAAACATTCATTCCCCACTGCTGCAGCCTGTCTTTCGTTGGTAACCTATTGAGGATCGCCACCCACGAGAGAAAGGCATGCTTAGGAATTCTCGTTTTGAACCAGATTGTCTTGTGCCAAGGAACTGTAGGGGGAGCTGGATACAAAGTCTCCCATGTTTTTGAGGCTGCAAATTGACCAGGCTCCGAGGCTGGGCTGTTCCGCCATAGGAAAACATCAGGAAGATCCGGTGACAGAGATGGGGGACTGCTGGGTAAACAAGCTCTGATGAGCTGAGTAATCCTATGACGACCTCTTGGAAAAAGCCAAGAATCCCCTGAGATAGCTTCGGAAACACTGGCTGTAATGGAAATGCCAAGGACACGGGGACCATTTTCTCCCGATATGGTGATCAAGGGGCCAAGACCGGTCCAATTATCATGCCAGAAGAGAGCTTGAGAACCCGAGTGAATCTGACAGAAGACAAAAGGACGAGCTACAGACCTCAATTTCATCAACTGGCGCCAAATTGAGGATCCTGACTGGTCAAAATTCGCTTCCCAAAAAATCCCATCAGCTATGATGTGTTCCTTTATCCAAGCTACCCAAAGAGATCCGGTTGCTGCAAAGAGTAACCAGATTAGCTTCAGACCAAAAACTACATTAGAAGCTTCTAATCTGCGCAGACCGAGACCACCCGCGGATTTGGGGGTGCATACGGACTCCCAAGAAACCTTTGCCCCTCTAGCTGAGTCTGGTCCTCCACTCCACAAGAATGCATTGCACAACTTCTCAACAGCATCGATGCATCCTTTAGGGAGCTGAAAAATTGAGGCCCAAAAATTAAACATGCCATATAAGACAGACTGGATCAAAGTTAATCTCCCAGCAAATGACAAGTTCCGAACAGTCCAAGAAGTTATCTTTTTCCTCACTCTATCAACCAACGGCTGATAGTCTTGTTTTCCAAGCCTACTAGGCATCAAAGGTACGCCCAAATACCGAACAGGGAGAGATCCTGGAGAGACGCCAAATCTGTCGGCTAAATCCTTAGTCGCTTGCGTGTTCTGACCATCTCGAAAAAGTCCCGTCTTTGGTAGATTTAATCCGAGTCCAGATCCCATATAAAACGAGTTGAGGACACTGATAATAGCAGCTATCGAGTCCGCACTTCCATCAAAGAAAATGAGCATATCATCCGCAAAACAAAGATGCGTAATTAGGGGGTACCGACATTTAGGATGCGGATTGAACAGGTGGTCTTGGGCAGCAGAATCCAAGTTCTTAGACAAGATATCCATTGCTATAACAAAAAGGGAGGACGAGATAGGATCACCTTGACGGAGACCCTTTTTCCCGGGGAAAAACCCAACAAGCTCCCCATTGAAAGCAACAGAATAATATGGTGAAGTAATGCAAGACTGAATCCACTGAATAAAGACTTCTGGCAGGTTGAAAGCCTTCATAGGGTTTTGGTTCACACACATGCAGGATATGTCAAGCACACGAAGCATCTCTTTTTCCTGACCACTCTTTCTCAGCAACGGATCAAACACCTCCTCCGGTTTCTCTTCCCTTCTCATTTGATGCACCCATGCCACTATTTCTCTCGACATCTTTGGTCTGAAAACCTCCATTGGTCTTTCCCCTGTGAGAAGCTCGAACATTACGACGCCAAAACTGTACACGTCTCCTCTCAGAGTGGCTACCCATGCTTGTCCGTACTCTGAGGGAATGTAACCCAATGTTGCATTAAAAAGACATTAAGGTTGGAGGTTGCGCGTCTCTGCTAGCTGATTTCTTCCTTGTCTTGGATTTGTGTCATTCTGTGGTTATAAATCTGAATTGTGAACGTTTTTGGTTGGTTCCAAAACCTCTAGCTTATCTCTTGTATGCTGTTTCCCTTCAACATGGGTTAGGGTTTGGGCTACCCTACCTGCTTATTTGCTTCACTTTTTTTTTTTGGTCAAAACCTACTTATTTGCTTCACAAGTGACTTAAAAACGTTTAGGTGGAGATTTTATCACAACCATCAATGTTCGACCGACATGGATGACTCGTTATTCGGCAGGCAACATGTTGGTCTTCTGGGCTACAGTTGTCAGAATTACCAAGTAATAAACGTAGCTTTGACATTTTTCACACCGAGTAACGAAAATATAAGTAAGTTATTATTAATTATATTTCTTTGATCAATAGTATTTAAGATAAATAAAAATTTATTTATAAAATCAATACAATTTTAATTAATTTTTAGTTGAAAATAAATACAATTTGCATTGAAATTGTAAACTAATATTTTTTTGTAAAAAAAAAGATTAAAATTACATTTATTATAAAATAACATTTATTATAAAAAAGAAAAAGTAACATTTTTGAAAAGAAAATAAGAGAATTTATGGCCTTAAATATAAAAGTAATATTTTTTTCATACTCCTATGTCCTAAGAGAAAGCTTACCTAACGAATTTCTTTTTCAATGGAAGTTAGTTATTACCGCATCTTCTCTAACACCTAAACGACAGCGTATTAGGCTTTTAGCTCCTTTATACCGTTAAAAGTCCAAACCTTTGACAAAAATCACTTTTTCGCAAATTCTCTCTTCGTCTCCGTCTCTGCTTCCTCTCCATTGATGTTTAGGTATGTCTCAGCTTCTCGGATTCTCACATTTCTTTCGATTCCTCTTTCTCGTGCGCCCTGCATACTACTCATTGCTCTATGTCTCGCTTTTGTCTTTTGTTCTATGTCTTTTACGTAACTATGCACACCAAATGTTCGTTGAAATGCCTCTTAGAAGCCCCACTTCGATTTTACAATCTCATCCTTAGAGCATGATAGGTCTAAGGAGATTTTCAATGAAACCCATTTTGATTTTAGAAAACTGGTTTTGAAATTCTGTGATTCGAGCATGTCTGTATATATAGATCTAGTTCTGGAAAAGCCACAAAGCTTCATACTTTACACCATCAAAACTTTTTAATTTACAAGAAAATGATGGTTACCATTTGCACTTGACAAGACCCACAAAAAAAAAATGAAGTGTATATTTACTTAATGCAGAATGTGTGATGAAAGTATAAAAAAAGGCACACACAAGATGTTACTTCGTCTCTTCTTCTTCTTCTTCAGCTTCTTCTCTGTTACTTTGGTTTCTGTTTCCCGCGTCTACATCATTAAGCCAGTCCACAACTTGTTGTATAACTGGTCTTTTCATTGGGTTTTGGTTCACACACATGCAGGCTATGTCAAGCACACGAAGCATCTCTCTTTCGTGACCACTCTCTCTCAGCAACGGATCAAACACCTCCTCTGGTTTCTCTTCCCTTCTCATCTGATTCACCCACGCGACTATTTCTCTCGACATCTTCGGTCTGAACACCTCCATTGGTCTTTTCCCCGTGAGTAGCTCGAGCATCACGACGCCAAAACTGTACACGTCACCTCTCAGAGTGGCTACCCACGCTTGTCCGTACTCCGGGGGGATGTAGCCCAGTGTGCCCACAAGCTCTGTTGTAACGTGGGTGCGGTACGGAAGGATCAGTCTCGACAAGCCGAAGTCCGCGAGGTAGGCCTTGAAACTTCCGTCCAAAAGGATGTTGCTGGACTTGATGTCTCGGTGTACTATGTGCGGTTCGCATATCTGGTGCATGTACGCTAGTCCGCAGCTTGCTCCTCTCATGATATGAAGTCTTTTAGCCCAATCCAGTTGAGCTGGACCTTCTGGATTCTCGTGCAGCCAATAGTCAAGGCTTCCGTTTTCCATGAACGAGTAGATAAGTATCCGAGCACTGTCATGGACGCAGTAGCCTTGTAGAGCGACCAGGTTCTCATGTTTGGCTCTTGACAGAACTTCCACCTCCGCCTTGAACTCTTTCTCCATCAAACCATAGTCTCCGGTGAGTTTCTTAACCGCCAGTTTCGTCCCATTGTCCAAGACAGCCTTGTAGACAAGACCAAACCCGCCGCATCCGATGATATTAGCTTGGCTGAAGTTGTTGGTAGCTTTCAGGAGCTCAAATATGGTCAGGTCTTTAACTTCGTATCTACTGTTCCCGAACAGCAGCACAAGGCTTATATCTTTCTCCGAACCCGGAGGGACTTCGGAATACGAGGCGTTGGAGTTTATCTCCAGTTCTGCGTTCTCAGAGTCTCCTGGGTTTACTCTCCTCTTTGACATCACCCACAAAGCAAGCATCACCAAAATCAAACTGACGCCGAAAAAGATCCCAATGACAATCCCCAAAACAACCGTTGTGCTCGCCTTTTCGTTTGTATAAGGCTTGGGTGCAACCGTGCAGGAGAGTTGCAGTACACGGCCACACAGCAATGGGTTTCCTTCAAAATACGATTTTGGGAAAGTGTCGAACTGAGACCCTGTAGGTATCTGCCCGCTGAGAGTGTTGTTTGCAACGTTGAAATAGGACATGAAATGGAGTCCCGTGAGCGACCAAGGGATTCTGCCAGATAGATTATTGTTGGACAGGTCCAGCCTCTCTAAGCTTGTGAGGTTTGACAATTCATCTGGGATGCTACCTGAAAACTTATTACCTAAAAGCTCGAGGTGCATGAGAACCTTTAGCTGTCCGATCTCAACTGGTATGCTCCCGGTCAGGTTATTCCTTCGGATATATATCGCAGGTGGAAGGCTGGCAAGCTGATTGTATTGTTGATTGCTGGTGATATTATTGGGCTTTACAAAAACAGGTAGCTCTAGATAGGTCCTCTCTGTTGCATCATATACCTTTTGGGACATGAGTGCTCTCAGCTGAAACAGTTCCTTTGGAAGCTCTCCTGTAAGAAGGTTATCAGAAAGATCCAAGTAAAACAGGTTTGGAAGAGTTCCTAGCCAACCAGGAATCGACCCCACGAATCGATTTTGTGACAGGTCCATAAGTTCTACGCTCTTGAGCTTGATCAGCCAAGCTGGTATTTCACCTTTCAATCTAGATCCACCGGTACCGAAGATTTGGAGCTTTGGAAATGCACCTGATGCTAGAAAATCCTCGTTGCTTGGTATTGTTTCGTCGTAAAAGTTCTTTGCAATGATGAGAGTAGACAGATTCTTGCAGCCTTGCAGAATACTGAGAGCTCCTGTAATGTTCGTCATGTTATTGTCTGAGAACGTAAAGAACGTCAGAGACTTCAGTTCCAGTACTTGTGGAGATATCTGTCCCGTTAACTTGTTGCCTGCAAACCTCATCGCTGTCATGTTTCTGCAGGAGTAAACCGTCGAGGGGAAGTCACCGGTGAAGCTATTGTTTCCGAGGTCCAGAATGCTGAGGCTCTGAAAACGAGAAAAGTCTACCGATAAGGTTCCTCCCAGCCGATTAACCCTTAGATTCAGCTTCTCGAGTTTGGTGCAGTTGGAGAGAGAGACCGGGACAAAACCTGTGAGGTTATTGATATGGAGCCGGAGGCTGCGCAGATTGATTAGTCTACCTATATCCTTTGGTATATCTCCTTGGAGTTGATTGAAGTAAAGCTCAAGCAGTGTCAGTTTAGTGAGACGAGTGATCCCATCATCGATCCTCCCTGAAAGATGGTTGACTGGTAAAGAGAACTCCTCGAGCTCAGAGAGATTGTAGACTTCTTTTGGGATTTCACCAGATAGATTGTTGAAGCCTGCTCGAAGAGAATTTAGCTTCAAACATCTGCCTAACCCTCCAGAGATATCGCCTGAGAATTTGTTATAAGAGAAGTCCAGTTTGGTGAGCTGCGGTGAAGTGGTGCACATGAAGGAAGGGAGTGGACCGGTGAAGCTGTTGTTGCTGACGTTGAAGCTGGTGAGATTGAAAGCGCCTTGAAGGAAAACAGAGCCGCTTAAGATTTGGCCTTGGAGAAAATTACTGGAGAGATCAACTGTCTGGATTGGGAAGTTTCTGCTGGTTCCGTTGGCTTCAAGTGGCAGTTCGCCGTTGAAACTGTTGTAACTAAGATCAAGAAACGTGAGGTGATCAAGAACGGAGAAGAAGCCTTGTGGGAGAGGACCAGAGAGACGGTTATGAGAAAGGTCGAGACGAGTGAGACGAGGGAGATCCAAAACAGAGGAGGGGAGATTGCCTGAGAGTCCTCTAGAGGGCAAAAGAATCGAAGTGACTCGATTTTGTGGAGAATCATCGCAAGAGATTCCTTCCCAGGAGCAACAATCAGTAGACGAGCTCCAATGCAAAGGAGAAGCTGGAGATGATACGTTGCTGGAGAAGAAAAGGAGAGAATCTCGATCTTGGAGATTACAGACAGCTTCTGAAACTGTAAGGAAGAAGACAGAGATGGAAAGAACGTAAATAAGGAGGAAGAGGAACATAGGTACTGGTCTCACAAGGAGACAAATGGATTTGGTAGATCTCATCTTCTTCTCGTCAATCATGGCGAGAACAAGAGAACAAAACTTAGAAAGATTTGAGTAAGCTTGAAGGAGAAGGAGGAGGAGGAGACGAAAGAGAGGGAAAAGAAGCAAAAGACATCATTATCCAATCTGGGTTTGTGTGTCTGAAACTTGTAAATGGCTCTCAATACCATCGTTGACCAAAGGGAATAGTCAGACCAAACAGAAGAAAACTTCTTGTCACACCCAAAGTTACTTTTTATTGCCTTTATTTTATTTTATCATGTTATCCTGAGTGTGGTTGTGGCCTGTATGTATTGTTTTTTTTGTTATACTATCTTTTTAATATTCCTCCTGTAATAATAGTTTTTTTTGTTATTCCTCTAATGAAACCTTAAGTACAACCCTATGAATACCTATGTAATTGTTAAAGTCAACGCTAATATATATTTATTTTTGTGAAAATCAATATAGTTATGTGATTTATCTGGTTATGTTGTCAGTTGTCATTTGTTTATGGTTTGATATAATTCTTCTTCTTTTTTTCTGCTGAATGCGTTTTAACTATTGATCCTGAAAGAAAAAACAAGAAGGAAGTTGGGTCATTTCATGTTTTTGAAGATGGAGGTGCGTGCGTGCGTGCTATGATGTTGATCATGAAAATTGAATTTGATGATATTATAATCATGATGAGCACAAACATTATGATGTGAAATAAAATAAGATTAACAAAAGTAAATAAGAAAAGAAAAAAAAAGATGGTGAGGTAGTATGATGATTATTTTATTTTTGTATAAAAGATGAGAGGCGTTTACCTTTTGGGGCGGCTTGGTTAGTAAGTGGCTCGTAGTGGTGGTGTTGCACCTTTTTCATATATCTTCGATTTTAAATTTTATTTTTATAATCATCTTTTGTATTTTGCTCTTTTTCTTTATTCGTTCTTTTATTGCGCCAAGTGTAAGCCACATTTAACATTAGATAGTGGTCATAAAGAACGAAAGGTAGATAAAGAAGATGATCAAATGATACGGTTTTTTAGAAAGGGATACTATTTATTTTGTTTGACTTTAAATTTTTTGTGGTTATAAAAATCCTCGAAGCTGTTCATGTGTTGTTGTTTTTTTTCTTAATTTACTAATGGCCAAATGGCGTATGTATATGATAGCTGACAAGTTAATTAAAACAATATGGTATTAAACTTATCAAGGTCTTCCACTTTTCGGATTATTGTATTATAAAGTATCATCCCAAACTGAAGAAAAAACAAACAGTGCAATAGTAAATTAAAAACTAGACTAAAAACGAAATTCAAGTTGCTATATTAGTTATGTAGAAACCAAAAATGTTATGGAGTCTCATTAAAAAGATGCTAATACTTTTGATTAGTGTTTAGTAACAGTATGTAATGATGGTGTAATTTTATTTATTTTATTGAAATAACATATTTATATAATAGAATTCGAAAGGCATCCTATAAGAATAGTTATCTATTCAGTGGAAACCTGAGGCTCAGATTGAGAATAAACTGTTGTGTGACTTTACACAACGATAACATATTATTAGCCCTTAAGCGATAACATATTATTATTATTTACCTTTCGGTATAAGCGGATCTAATCTTTCATGTAAATAAGAAAAAAGCTATTTCATCTTAGCTATTGTTTTCCACTGAAATATTTTAGGTTAAATCATATAGAGAATCTCTAATAACTTATTCTCAATCCCGAGAAATTTGTTATTTATATATTCACGTACCTCAAATCCAGGTTTAATCAAGTTGTCGTTTTCTCAGCTCACGATCGAATGAGGAACAGCCAATAGCTAATGTATATTTATTTCATGTATAACCTGTTTTTGGTTATTTTGTTGGTTAGAGATCGTATCCATTTCAGAACACGGCACATCAGCTTATATGTTTCTCTGTCTTGAAAAGAACTCATTCAAATATTTTTTGTTGTCTGAAATTTTCTTCTCTTTTTCTTCTTAATTTACGGTTTCAATGTTTCTTGTTAATTGATAAACAATTGTGTAGCTTGTAAGACAGTTCAATTCGACGACTTGGATTAGGATATTCCATTTTTGTGCATACAATTCCACTGAAAGATAACATGTCCTAAAAAAAAAAAACATGTCCTGGCTTATATTGTCCTTTTGTAACATGTATTATCCTTTTTCCCTGCTCCAGATACAGCTATTTAGTTGCAGAATATAATATAGGGAAATTAGGAGATATAGATATTTTTCGAATCATTTGAAAATATTTAAAGAAGTGCTACTTGGAGTTCTTAAATAAATAGACAGAAAAGTATAAAAGTCAAACCCTAATAACATCAACTTTGTTTTAGTACTACATATATGAATAGCATTATGTTAAATAAATTTTCTGACGACGCGAAATATGTGCTCTCCTCGTGAATTTTCATTGATCAAGGGAGAGAAAACGTTTGACTTTATACAAAATAGTTTTTTTTTTAAAATTCCGTACATATATTATGAATTATACACATACAAATCTGGAGTATTGCTTATCTTCTATATTGATCGTGTTAAGACATAACATATGTATGCTTTGAGTTGGACCGGTAAGATCATGCGAAAAGAACAAAATCTAACCACTAGGCCTTTTAGAATATAAATGCATATAATATGTGTGTGTGTCTTAAACTATGGCCTTTAATGGCTGTAGTTATTAGAATTTTGTACAAAGAAATGTTTAATCATTCAATCAAATTATAAGGAAAATACTATATCTAGGAGCTGAGAATTTTTCTCGGGGATTTTAATTAAGCTTGGTGTGGTAGATTTAGGGCCTGACTGGTTCAACCGCAGCGGTTACGGTTGCGGTTGCGGGAGTTTGCGGATACGGGTGGTTGCGGTTTCTAGCAGTTTTAAGAGATTTGTACGACTGGTTCTGCGGTTAGAAATTGGTGTGTTTGCGGGATACTTATGACTGGTTAACTACCAAATGTATCAGCGGTTAAATAATAAATTAACAATATTTACATTTTATACAATTATAAAAATATCAAAAATAATAATATTATAATAAATACAAAAGTTATATTTAGAAAGTTATAGTTTAATTTTTTAAAAATATAGAAAATATTTTTATTTTAAAGTTTTATAATTTTAATTAAAATATAATAGATATATTTTAGCATTTTTATAATTCCAATTTAATTTTTTTATTGAATATTTTTTATTTTTGTATTTATATTGTTTTGAAAAAAAAAAAAAAAATTTATCCTCCCACAACCGCCCGCAACCGCAAACGCTAGCTGGAACCAGCTTTTGAATTTATGAGGTTCGGAGCGATTTGGAGCGGTTTGGAACGGTTTGAGCGATTGTTGCAAAACGCCAACAACCGCTACCAACCGCAAAAGCTGCGTTTGCGGGTGATAGCGGGAAAACCAGTCATACCCTTAGAAGGAAGCCTTTATTTATGTGCTATTTTTAAGATATATCTTAACTTTTTCTTATAATTTTTGACTAATTTATTAACAAAAAAAACAAAGCTGTTACTATTTAGGTTTTGAAAAAAAAAAGAGAATCTAAAGCAAACAAAAAAACCTAACACCAAAATCATATCTAGAAACTAAACCATTCAAAACAATATTTGATGAGAATTCAAAATGGTTTAATAAATATTCTGTTTGAGTTGGTATGCCCAAAACAAATCATGAGATGTTTGAGTAAAGTCAAAGCAAAATTAACCCTATATATAGTGATTACTCTAAAAAGAGCCAACAAAGAAAAATAGGAGACAACTAGTCAGACCCTTTTTTAGTGCAAATTGACCTTTGAAAAAGACGGATCAGTATAGGGACCGACCCGTTAATTCAATTAGAACCCATTTGGGCCATAACCTGATTCGGCGCATACAGTCAACTAGCTACGGCCTGATCCGACGCTCCTCCCTTGTGGATTTTAATAAAACCCGTAAATGTTCAGCAAAGCCCAAAAAAACATCTTCGTAAAACATAAATGATCTGTTAAAAATGCGCCATCGTCCATGGAACCAAAAGTAATACTATCTTGATGATTTGTAGAGACATGAATTCGTCAAGTAGTTAATGTGAAATCCATATGAATCTAGGGAGAATGATTTAAAGAAAAGGATATGTTATTATAGGAAGAAGAGGGTGAAGGAGATCATAATTCTTCTCTCATCATTTTGCCTAGTAACCATAATCTTTTGACTTTTAAGAAAAACAATGTTACAGTTTCTTAATATTCCTTTCGAGTAATTATCATTTAAGAGGATTTGGGACACTTTTAAAATATCAGTTATTGCTTTTCTTGAGCAAGAAATCAGGTTGATGTGTGTGTTGTAGGTTGAAACTTTGATTATAATATAACTCAAGGTTCAACGGACTGAAATACCGTTTTGGGATTATATACTAACTTAATAATAGTATGAGTTAGTAAACTAAATCTGACACAAATTTATTATTATCAAGATTAGAATTATAATTAAAAATCAGACATGGGCTGATTAGATATTTTAATATCATAACTATTTTAACCTCTTAAGTGTTTCAAAAAAAAAACTCTTTAAATGATTCTTTAAAACAATTTTTCTGTCCATATATATTTATGAGTGCCTGAAGCTGCAAATGACTTTAAGGTTCCACTTCGTGAAAAGACAAGATCCTTAAACATAGGACTCGAGCAGGAGGATTGTTTTCCACTTCCTTTGATCTTGAAAGCCTAAAAGGATCTTCATTAGCTCAATATACGTAGATACAATATGATTTTAGCAATATACGTAGATACAATATGATTTTAGCTATCTAAATTATTTTTAGTTAGTGGATGTCCCAACGTCATCTATTACATTTGACTTACTTTGCTTGTTTATTCAAAAAATTAACGCATGTTAAGAGAGTAAAAGGTAGTGGTGGCTTGGAGGGTTATCGATATCGTGGAAAGACTAAAGAGTGTTAAAAGATGTGTAAACCAGTCGACACACACAATCATTTTAGTTTATTATGCACTCCATATTCTTTGAGAAATTTTATTGGTAAGAAAACATTCATGCTTGTCTAGTAAGAACATTTAATTAAATATCATCCATAAGCTGCATTTGTAAATATAGTACTAATATTGTTGAAATACAATAAAGACATTCAAGGAGACTCATCAAAAGTCTATTCGAATTGGTCGTGGTAATATTTGAAATAATATTTGAAGCTATGTGGCTATAATATTAAGCTCTTGGCTATAATATTAAATTCTATAGACGTCTAATTTAAAATCAATTAGTTATAAATAGATTGACCTAAATTTTTATATATTATTTAAATCCACTTTTATTTTTGTGATGTAAGATTTGTTTATTTCCAACAACTTTTTTTTTCTTTGAGCTTTGTATTTGGAAAGATTTCTGTCTTCATCAGCATTGTCTCTGCCTAAATTTCCAGACTAAGAATAAATAACTTTTTTACACAAAAAATGGGATTTACCTACCAAAGCATAAATGGAATAGTCCCCTCCAAGAGAGGCAATGCAGTGATTGGTACAACCGTATAGGTACAAACAGATATTACAACGGTTCACATTTAGCAAGTTGCGGAATGGTCTTATCACTACAAGTTTTTTCACTGGTCAAGTTTATTGCAGCATCGGTATACTTATCCAAAGATTAGCAAAGAAAAAAAATCTGCATTATCGCTAAGTTCATTTGCTTACTAATTTAAACATTTAAAATATATAATGTTTTCTACGAAATACTATACATTGTTAAAAATAATATTTTCCGCAGTAAAATAATAAAGACATTAGTCAAGAAAATAATAATTAGTAGTATTATTTTCGTTAATGGAGAAGAATTAAGAAAGAATCATTGTGGTGGAGTAGAGAGAGATTTTTATAGGGAAGAGTTACTTGGCCCCACTCCTCGATGTCATCTCCTTCATTGCTTCTCTCTTATCATTCCTTCTTCTTCCTTCCATGACCATGGGCCATGAGAGATACTGAAACACAGACCTTTTCTTGTTTTGCACTTTCCTAATCTCACACAAAGCTCCATCCTTTGCTAATCTCACATAAAGTCTCATCCTTTTCCAACAAAAGAGCAGTTTCAGCTTCTGGGCTCATCTTGGAACACTCATTGTGTCTCTAGAAGCAAACTTGAAGAAGCAGAACAAAAAAAGTTTTGATCTTTTCGAGAAAAAAACACTCCTCTTTGTCACCAATGGACGATGATGGATCTGCTCATAGCTCACTGTTCGGAGACCTATCCACCGAAGAGGTCACAAGCAAGATCATCCTCACAGCAGTCATTGTTCTGTTCATGGCGGTTCTCTTCGTCCTTATCCTCCACCTCTACGCCAAACTCTACTGGTGGCGATTAGATCACCACCTCCAGCAGCAAGAACAAGAACAAGAGCTAGAGCAAGAAGACCAATCACCAATCACTCCTCCTGTAATAACCACTCGCCGACAGCGACGTCGTTTCATCTTCGTCCCGGGGCAAGACGCTTTATCCAACACTGGAGGGCTTACCCCTTTTGAGCTCAGTTCCTTGCCTATTGTCTTTTTCAGACAAGACAGTTGTAAGGACGGTTTGGAGTGTGCTATTTGCTTGTCTGCGCTTGTCAAAGGAGACAAAGCTAGGCTGCTTCCAAAGTGTAGCCACAGCTTCCACGTTGAGTGTATTGACATGTGGTTTCAGTCTCATTCGACTTGTCCCATTTGCAGAAACGCTGTTCTTGAAGCTAACTCAAAGGGGGTTGAACAAGTTTCCAACAATGTATCAGATGCTTTGTCTCAGATTTCGAGTCCTTCTTCGGATTTTCCGACCAACGTGTTGGTTTGGGGTCGCCAGGATCAGGTTAGTACCAGAAACACCAATGTTGGGTCTCAAGAAGAGGGTACTGGTCAAGATGCTGTTGTTCTTGATATCAATGATTCTGCAGCTAGGAGTCAAAATGTGCCGTCTTCATCAGCAATAAGGTTTATTGCTGAGGAGGAAGAGCCAAAGTCTCCAATGACAACTAGGTTGAGGTCTTTGAGGAGGTTTCTGAGCAGAGACAAGAGAGTCTCTTGTAGCAATAGCAGTGGTAGTTCCAGTGCTGCTGGTGCTGCTGCTTCTGTTGATCCTTGAAGTTTGTGAGTGATTAGATTAGTAGCTGAGTGAAAAGGTTGCATGAATATGTCAAACTGTGTAGTGGTCTCTGCTTTTGTTACTGGCTTTTGTGTTTTGAGAGGTTACTTTGTTATCCAAGTATATCATTTATCTATGCCAAGGGAATTTGGAACTCGGAAGCTTTTGTTTTACTTAGATCAACACAAGAGTCCTATATTTCTTTCTAATCAACTTCTGAGATTCATAGACGCAACAAATGGTTGCAGAAAGCTCATCTACACTAACACAGTCCTATTTGTTTGCTTTACCGTAAACGACAGTACTGCATAACTAAACCGGTTAGGTCTTTGTTTGTTTCACTTTTTGTCTTTCCTAATTAAAAGTAAAAGAAAATAAAAAAACCGTTGATGATTATTATAAAAGACATGATCTGTTAACCTGCAAACTTTCTTCTCATGGACTTAACAACTACTACTACTAGAAACGGGACCAGTAACCACGTGCCCTATCACATGATCTTCATCTGATATGTGAGTAAGATGATCAAGTCATCTCAGTCACATATACCGTCCATGGCTAAGACGTGAATAAATTGTTTTTCCATAGACTGATAAA
Organism: Brassica napus; assembly: GCF_020379485.1. NCBI lineage: Eukaryota > Viridiplantae > Streptophyta > Magnoliopsida > Brassicales > Brassicaceae > Brassica > Brassica napus. The sequence continues at coordinate 25,225,887 of NC_063440.1, forward strand.
AAGAAAAGATCTATATTCATGCGAGTCCTAATCATCGCTGAAATGTCGAGAGATCATAAGACTTAACGATAAAAAATATACTCACCATCTAAAACACAGTTGGGAAAAAATGAAAATTATTGGCACAGGAGTCAAACTAAAGCACGTGATTAGATCCAAAAAAGTATCTTAAACCAATAATATAATCTACAAGAGTTTCAGTCTCTCTTTCTTTTTAACTCAAAACAGTTTTCTCAGTTGCAGTCTCAAGAGCTCCAAGATATAAATAAAAAAGATCAAAAAAGAGAATTCACAATGAAGAGATTGCAAACACCTGTTTCGACTTCAGCAACTCTGATTCTGCTACTTCTAGTTTTGTATAGCAGCAACGTAAAGGGTCGTCAGATTCTGCCAGCTTCCATGGATGTAGCTTCTAGTAAAGCGGTGAGAGATTTGAACATAAACAAGGAGATGAAGGAGGAGACACTACGAGGTGAAAAAGACAGTTTCCGAAGAATCCCAAGGAGTGGAGCCAGCCCTATACAGAACAGGTAAAGACAATACCACACCAATCAATTTTCAATCTTCTCAAATAATTTTCTTAAACATCTCCCTCTGTTAATGTTTTATAATTGACACCAAGATTGTGTATTTTTGTATCAGGAAAGGTCCTTTAACATATGCACGAAGAAGTAGAAACCAGCAGATCACAGCAACAGAACCATAAGACTTGAATCTTTCTAATACATTTTTTGGTAGTAGAATATTTACACTTATTTTTGGATCTGTAACTGAAACATTAAAAAAACTCATCTTATAAGCTTGCTACTGTTAACAGTTCCTAGGAAAGGCTTAGACCTCTATAAAAATTCGTTTAAAGTGTAATCCCAAAAAAAAAAGCAGTTTTCTATATCATTCTTGTGAGGGTAGATCTTCAACTATGATGTCATCTTCAATAAAATTTAGAGAAAAAAATATGATTAAGAGCAGTCTAACCTTCAAATTCTCAATTTATTAGAGTGCCGATTCTTCCCAATCATCTCCCCAGAAAGGAAAGGTTTTTTCTTGGTAGCTGGTTTATCTGTTGTAGCTTCACTAGTTTTGCTCTTCTTCTGTTTCGTCCCTTTTCCACCAGCAAAAGATACATGTTTATCCCTCGCATGTTCTTCTCGGTGGCGCTTAACCCCGGAAGTAGGACGATGGTCACTCTCCTTCCTTGTGTTCTCTACTTCCACGTCCTGAGACGCATTCTCAGGTGCGTCGGAAACAAATGTGTTCTTTGGAAAGTTTGATTTGCTGGACCCAAACGCAGAACAAAACTCGTTATATGTCGATTGCTTGGCTTCTTGTCTTGATTTCCACTGCTCAGGTCTGCTGGCATAACTGCAACAAATAAAATATTCCATACAAAAGAATGGTTAAGATATGATCTTACAACTTCCATCAAATAAAGCAAAGTAAGTTTTGTGATTATTAAGTTCTTTACCCATCGATATCTAGCTTCCTAAGCAGATAAGGCCCTTGCGTTGTTTTTAAGAGATCAGCTTTCACTTCCAATAATTCAGCTGCTATGGCTTCCCTTAGTGCCACGTTACATGCATCGAAGCACTTCTCGACAGTGAATGAGCCCGATTTGTGTAATGAGAGCTCCCCAAAATGTCCACGTAACCTGTCAGGAAGTCAAAGGTGAAAAGAAACATCATCAGAATAAGTAACAATCGCCTGAAGCATAAAACATAAAGAAGCAGTGCGTACTTTATAATTAGTCTACGCTTCTGCTTTGAAGCAGCATTCGAGGCAAGAAAGGCCTCGATGACTCGTGCTCCGCTGGGATCTTTTGCTGTCTCAACGGTATACTCAGGTTTCATTGAAGTTAAGCTTGTTATGTATGGCTGTATAAGTTCCTGAGAGAATTGCAATAATGTGAACGCTAATGAGCAGCCAAACTTGGGAAGTTAAATCCAACGTAACTAGTTTTGTCAACACCAAAGAAGGAAAGGAAACATACGCTAGAAAACTTGAAAATCTCCTGAAGGATCAAACAACCCATGAGATGCATCTTTGCACCAGGTGCCCACTCCCATGTAGACTTATCTTGGGAATAAAAGTAGTTATCAAGAAACAACAACCGTGGAGCAATGGAGATACGAGTCTCGTTTTTGGAGCATAGTGCATCAGCAAGGGCCTCACAACACTGTCAAATCAGTAAGAAGTATATGTATAATAATTCTCTTAAATAAAACAACGGAACAAGAAATTTTCAGTTGAATTTTTAACCTTATGTTCATGACTTTGAAGCCTTTGGCTAGCAGCTAGCAGAAAAGTCACAACACCTGACTTCCCTTGTTCAAGAAGATCCTTGAGTCTTGGAGCTAATTCTTCCCATATCAAACCCATCTAAGCATATACAGAAGTAATTCAACATAAGTTTGTCGGCTTCAAGGAAATAGCACGAGGCTAAAAACCCTGAAATGAAAAGAAGCTAACACAACAGAAAAAAAAAAAGATGAAGTGTTCGGTAGGATCAGAATACCTGCTCTTGTTTTTTTGCATGGGAGATCAAAGCTTGAATAACAAAATTTGCAGATCGATCAAGAGATAGATCATATAACGAATTCTTGAAAACTTTGTGGAACAATTCGTTATACAAACTTTCAGGAGCCACTTCCAAAATCACCTGAAAAAGGACATGAAGATGACTTAAGAATAATGACACTCTTACTACATATAAGCGGCTATCATACAGGACAAACCATACAATCTAGATACTGTTTTGAATCGTCTAAATCAGGCAACATGTCCATAATACGCAACTCAGTTACCTCCATCAAATGACTGAATGAGTTATCCTTCAATGACTCTAAAATATCCTTGGCAACATCAGTCTCTATAAGAACCCCCTCTTCTTTTCCATTTGCAGAGTTGCAGCACAGAACAAGAGGAATGATTTCAAGCAACTCATCATCTTGTTTCACCATTAGTCCGAGAGCCGTCTGTCAAAAGAAGTTTATTTAAACATCACCGTGAACCACAGAGCAGTTGATAACTAACATTCCATGCTAAATAAACAAAAGAGTAGAGAGGGCCACAAAACATACCTGTAAGACCAGACTGCTACACTGATCGACTTGAAGATACTTCATGTCCTCTCTGCTACAGCTTAAAATCCCAGATAATAGGTAGCTGAAAACATCTGGAAACCCTTGATGAGAGAACTCTAGATTATTCTCATCTGAATGAGACGTCTTCAAATTCAAACGTTTCGCCAGAGCTTTCGATGATTTTGCGCCACGAAGCTCAGGGGTTTCTATAGAGACTCCTTTGCATAGACTAAGAAGCGTTCGAAGAACATAAGAACCATGGCAGTTGCATATCATCTCAAGAGGTTTCTCCACAATCACCTGACCAAAAGAAAACATTTTACCGTCACAATCAAAGCAAGCAAGCTCAATATGTAAAGAATAGTATAATAAGTACCTTGCATATGGAAAGCAAAGCCTCCTCAATAACAGAATAAGCATCTGGATTTTCCAGATGAGTGGCCAGGGATTTGAGAGCAGACTCTGCAACATGAGAGCCTGATTTATCCATCGCGATGGCTGGGAACACAGACGCAGAGTTTCGCAGGAAGCTGCAAAGCTGGTCAAGCTCACATCCTTCAAGCAGAGTTTGCAAGACATGACTTATGATATAGTCAGTTGCGATTTCGTATTCCCTCCCTCTCGTCTCCTCAAGTGCGTTTCCGCATATCACAGAACGTTCCTCTAAATCAACTCCGTTGCTATCAAAGAGATTGGCAATCTCAGAGAAATACTTTGAAGTTTCTGGATCAATCTCTTTCCTGCAAAAGGTTAATCACAATTCAGTAGGTTTTTTCTCATAAATAACAAAAAAATTACACAGAAGGTAAAGTCTCCGGTTACCTGACAAACTGATTCTGATGTTCAAATTCGGATTGTTTCTTTGACGCTGATTTTACGTTGGCGGCATCATTGGATTGGTTCCTCTTGTTACTATCTCTATCAACCCCACGACCACCTTTCTGGTCCTTCCTACCCATTCCTCTCTTCCTGGAACTGTGATTGTTGCTAGACTTTTCCCGTTGACCCATCAAAGCTATCTTCCTAGATGATCCTGTGATGGCAATTATTAGGAAACAACTGAAACCATGAAAATCCATAGTTAAATCCTATAAAAACACTAAGAAACACAAAGAAAAAAACTCAAAAGATCAAAAAAGCAGACCATAACACTCACAATAACCAGTTTAAAGAAGGAAAGGTTCAATTTTTCAATATCCACAGCAGGAATCTAACATGTTAATGTTAATGGGCAATACAGTAAACCTCCAAAACTAACAACACAGCTGTTACCATAACAGTCATAGGAAAGGTTCAATTTTTAATTTATCAGAGCAAGAATCAAACATGTTCATGGGCAATAAGGTGAACTTTCAGGACTACTAACACAGCTCTAGATTATACACCTTAAAATAAGGGTTTCTAATTCGACTCGAGGACAACATAACTCGGTTTGTATAGTAGAGAGTAGAGCACACAAACCTGAGGATGCGAAGCACACAATTTGGTGTTGAGAGGGAAGCTCGAAGAAGCGTGACTGAGAGATAACGCGGCGCGGATAGATGATGGAAGAATCACAAATTAGGAGTCCGACAGAGAATTTGAATCAAAATCTTCTGTTTTTGAGGTTCGGACAAGGTTGATGATGTCTAGGGTTTTGTTCTGTCCCTGCGTTAAACGGCGCCGTTAGGGTAGGGAATGGTTTGATTTAGGAATTAACTGGCTTTTCAAGGCCCACTATAGTAGCCAAACCCATCTCTGTATTCACTGTGAAACATTATTTTGTCAATAAACGGAAATTTGATTATAATTTTGATTGTTCCAAAAAAAAGATTATAAATTTTGATTAATTTAAATCAATAATAATCAGTTTTATTTTAATTTACAGCTTATCACTATTAAATATTAACTAAAAAATATATAAAGAATCCAAAAAATTATCTTTTAAAACATTTTTTTCAAAAAGTGATTTTTCTTTCAACAACCAAATAAAACAGAACAAAAAACTTATTTGAATGATAATATCTTTGAATTTATTTTGTATTGTGTTAGGATTTGATTTTTTTTTTTTTTTTTTTTTGACGTCGTGTTAGGATTTGATACAAATGGAAAAAAAAAACTTTTTGTAAGACTTGTTTCGAGATTATTATAATTAAATATAAAAAAAACTTGGAAAACAAGGCAAAATGAAAGTAAATGAAGGGTTCCAAAAATGGTTATGCAGCAGTCAGTGTGGTTTAGAGTGATTGGGACATTAGGGCTTGGAGAGCACGTCCTGATCTAAAGATGCGGACATTATTGATCAACCAAGCTAAAACCCTCGCCGACCAAACTCGTCGTCAACCTCACACAAGCCGACGCTTACTCTTTCTTCTTCCATCTACTCTTGTTCCTGCTCCTCTCCTTACTCTGTCTCGTTTATTGTATTCTACTCTGGAGACTGCTGCTTCTGATCCCACTTCATCTCTTCCCGTGACTCTTGTCTCCATCAATCACAAGGTGTGTTCATCCGGTTGCTGTTTTAAAATTGTGGAGGATTTTTATGTGTTTTTCCTCGATTGATCTGGAACTGTTTCGATTTAGGTTACATTTTTCATTTTGCAGTGTGGATTTAGTTTCATTTCTTCTTACGAGTCACTTTCACTTCGTCTATGTCGTTTATTTTTTATGAGTCACTTTTAATCATTGTAGATTTTACACTTTGTTTTTTCTTTACATGTGCTCTTTTTAGTGATAATATAATCTCTAACCTTGCTTTAAAAAATATAATTGATTTTTTGTTTGCCTTTTGTACGAGTCATGATCGGTGTCTTTTGTACGAGTTTGCGCTTTTCTTTGAGTTATCATAGAGTTGATAGTCTAGCGTTGATATTGTTACCTGTCATAAAACTTTTTATTTAGGGTCTAGTAAGAAATTCATAAACCCCACTTAATGACTCTTATGCCTCAGGGTATCAAGGGTTTGCATCATACAATTGCTTCTGAAATAGAATCCCGTGATGGTTTTAATCTTCCTCAAAAGGCAGCCGAACCTACAAAGACCACACCAGCTGCTTTCTACTGCAAAAGCCCTCGCTTCGGACAGGTAAAAAAGAAACAAACCTTATCAAAACATACATGTTTTTTTGAAAATAAATATAAGCTGATTGTTTTTACACTCACTGTGGTTAATTAGGTTCCTGGAACATGGCATTTCAGACACACAATCCTTCCACAAGAAAACAAGATTCCATCCACAGTGAATCGTCCCAGAGAGATGCACAGCAGCTCCGGTAAGAGTCCCGCCGCCGCCAAGCAACCCGCGGCCAAGAGCGCCAAAAAGGTTTCCTCCAAGAGCTCCAAAAAGAAACCCGCCAAGAGCGCCGGCGGCGGCAAGGGCTCCTCCGGCACATTGTTTCCGAAACGTACCAAGTTCCCTAAACACCACCGAGGAAGACTAAGAGGTATATCCTCAGGCGATAATCGCATCTGTTTCGGAAGATACGCTCTTCAAACGCTCGCACCGGCTTGGATCACGTCTAGGCAGATGGAAGCAGCGAGACGAGCCATGGTGCGACACGTGCCGCGTAGCGCGAAGATTTGGATACGTATGTTTCCGGATAAGGCGGTTACGGGGAGACCGTGCGAGGTGCGTATGGGTGGTGGGAAAGGACCTCAGGAGTATTGGGTGGCTGTGGTTCAACCAGGGAAGATTCTTTATGAGATGGCTGGTGTCCCCGAAAGTGTAGCTAGAAAAGCTATTACAGTAGGTGCTTCTAAAATGCCTATAAAGACTCAGTTCATTTTTAACGCAAAAACTATATAACATTCTTGGAGTATGACAAGATTATTAAGTTTTATTTTTTCTTGATAAACATTATCTTTTTTACTTTCAATAAAAGAAGGTAGTCAAGAAATGATATTTAATGTAGCATGTATTCAACACAATCATGAGCTAGTACGTTATCAAATTGAATTGATATGTACTGGTCTAAGGTCTTATTGGCTTCGTCTTTGAGAACTCTATATATAACTATATTGTTGATTAAGCAGCCTTATCGTGACCACGTGGCCGATCACATGGTCATCATCTCAAGCAAGTATATATGTCCATGGCTAATACGTGTGAGTGAATGAATGTGTGTATATGTGAGGACTAATCATACAGTGTGAATGGCCTAAAAATCATTAGATTATCCTCACCCTATGATACACAATTGTAGAAAAGATTAAGATTGGTGAGACAGCAGTCAAACTAGATCACGTGATTAGATCCAAAAAGGTCTCTTACAACAATAATATACAAGAGTTTCAACATCTCTGTCTTTGTAACTCAGACATAGTTTGCTATCCAAAAAGTCTCTTGACTAAATTTTGACAAATACATAGACGCAAGAAGAATCGAAAATAATTATTGGGCTTATTAATGGGCCTAATATGGATAATCTTACCCAGAACTAAATAAAACACTTTTTTCTCGTGAAAGCGACGTTTTAATTTTCTTTTCTTTTTTTGTGAAAAAAGAACAAAAATAAAGAAGAAATGTGGCGAAGATCAGCATCGTTCATCCTCGACGACGAGCGGCGACGAACCTCGAACTCACCTCCCATGGCAGACAACACCACGCGAGCCCCTTTCCAAAACTCCGACGCCATCTCCGCTTACTATCAAACCCGAGCGGCGCACCACGGCGTCATCACAAGCGACTGGCTAGCTCAGGCTCAAGCCGCCGTGGGAGGCGGCGTCTCCGGCGAAGAGAATTCCGACTCATCCGTCTCCGAGCTCGGAAAGGACAAGTCTTTTAATGTAATCGAGGAGTTCAACGGCTGGAGGAAACAGCCGGATCTGGCGGAAGCCGTCGCGGCGATAAGAGCTTTAGCTGCGGTTATCCGAGCGAGCGAGGCTAGCACCATGATGGAGCTTGAGATTGAGCTCAAGAAAGCTTCCGACACACTCAAGGTGAAAACTTAACTTCTTCATTACATGTTTTTTTTTTTTTGGTAATGAAAAAGACAAGGCTTTAGTGTGTTCTGTTTTTTTAATTTTTTTTTGTTCTTGTTAGTCATGTGACAAGACATCAATCTCCTTGTGTTTTAATTCACTGTCTGTTCATTAGTTTCTTGTTTTGGTAATGAAAAGATAAAACTTTAGTGTTCTGTTTTAAACTTTTTGCTGTTAGCCATGGGACAAGACATCAATCTCCTTGTGTTTTAATTCACTGTCTGTTCATTCGTTTCTTGTTTTGGTAATGAAAAAAAAAAGACAAAGACTTTAGTGTTCTGTTTTTTATTTTATTTTTTGTTGTTGTTGTTAGTCATGGGACAAGACATCGATCTCTTTGACTGCTGGATGCGATCTGTTTATCAGATACGTGACGAGGACGTCTGCTTTGGAGTACGAGGATTTTAACTCTGCTAAGTCTCGTCTCCTTGAAAGGGCTGAGAAGTTTGGTGAAATCTCTTGCAAGGTAACTTTCTTTTTTTAACATCATAATAGAAGAAGAAGAGCTGAAAGGTGTTGGCTTTGATGCAGGCTCGTAAGATTATAGCAATGCTTAGTCAGGATTTTATATTCGATGGTTGTACCATATTGGTTCATGGACTCTCTAGAGTTGTTCTTGAGATACTCAAGACTGCTGCTCAAAACAACAAGCTCTTCCGAGTTCTTTGCACAGGTTCCTCTCTCTTTTGTATCTTTTAAATATACACAGTCGGTAGCTGTACTTAGTCATTGAACCTTTTCCATGAATTATAGAGGGAAGGCCGGATGGAACAGGAGTTTTGTTGTCGAATGAGCTATCGAAGCTTGACATTCCTGTGAAGCTGCTGCTTGATTCAGCTGTGGCGTATAGCATGGACGAAGTGGACATGGTGTTTGTTGGGGCAGATGGAGTTGTAGAGAGTGGAGGTATCATCAACATGATGGGAACTTATCAGATCGCACTCGTGGCGCACAGCATGAACAAGCCGGTCTATGTTGCCGCCGAGAGTTACAAGGTAATTTGGATTTTGTTATTAAAGATCTAAGAGAGGGATTGAGGATGCTTAATTATAATGAAAGTTGTTTGTGTTTTGCAGTTTGCTAGGCTTTATCCATTAGACCAAAAGGACATGGCACCGGCGCTGAGACCGATAGAGTTTGGTGTAAAGATTCCGGCGAAGGTGGAAGTAGAAATGTCGGCTAGAGATTATACTCCGCCTCAGTACCTAACGCTACTCTTCACGGACCTTGGTGTTCTTTCTCCGTCTGTTGTTAGCGATGAGCTTATTCAACTCTATCTCTAATTGTCACTCCTAATTAAATAACTTCTTACTTTTCAGTTTTGCTTCCACTTTAAAGATAGTCTAAGATCATATGATTTTCATCCAAAAACCTTATTTCCATTTTTGCATAATGGACAATGGACCAAAACACAGCCTAGTTGTTTTTTTTTTGGAGTCATTTTTTTTTCTTTTGTTAATTGAGGTGTCTGAACCGAAGTCCCACGTTTTAATGACTAGTCGAGTTAGTGTTTTGTCCATGATGATGTATCTTCGTCTAGTCAAATATGACACAAAAATCCAATGTTTAAGGATCACCTAGGTGCTAGATATGGGCAGTATTTTTCGAGTGAGTTGATCAATTTTTTAAAAATCAATCTTGAAAAATCGTTTAATTTAAGATTTGATTGGCTAACTAGACAGATGCCTCTTATACGTAGCCTACATCGATTTTTAGAACACCTCTGAATCGAACAAGAGTTCGGGAGTCTGTCTTGTTCCAACCAAGCTACCAATTTCTAGAGAATCCTGATAAGAAATGAATTCAAGGAATGGACTCTCATCACTTGAATGAGCATCCCCCGAAACTGATATATCATGTATGTTAGAATCCACAAACGCAGAAGGAAAGTCTCGGGAATAGTGGTCGTGTACTTCATCAACTATACGAAAGGTATCATATAGATTGAAGAGCCGTAAGTCTGACAGCTGGACTCTGTAGACAGCTTCGTTGTGTCAAGTATTTACTTTAGAATGGACAATATTAACAGGGTCTTTTGTGTAACATTTTAACAATATTAAACGCCTGAGTTAATTGAGATAAACGAGTCAATATCAAACGTGAAACACATGAGTTAAACTGAGCTAAACGAATGTAAATAATTTAGATAAACATACAATACATAAATATAACACCAAAGTGTAATACATATCAAGAAAACACTTCATCACTTAAACGGATTTGAGACAGAAACGTACCAGCCGCAATGTCTAGATAACCATCGTTACCTGCTGGACCTTGATCATTCCTAACCGTCAGATTCTCATCCGTCAGTTTCCATTCAATCTCAGCCATCTGATTCTGAAACACCGGGGCATTCATCTGAATCATCCGATCACCACCCAGCTGACAGATCCTTGTCCACAACTTGTCCCTTAACCCACTCAAAGCCGTAATGTACTCTTCCATCTCCTCCTCCGGCACACTCTCCACCGTCTTCTCCCACCACTTCAAACCGTCTACCTCCTCACCTTCGTTTGCCATGTCACCACCAGGATGTGACCTCAGCATCACGGGCGTCCTCCGCAAGTAGTTTTCAACGAGTGCGTCCGCGTTACCAAACGTGTAGATCCTGCCGCGACGTGAAAACGTTATGATACCGATCTGTGCTCCGCATAGGACGCTTAACTCTGCCGCTTTTTTGAAAAGCCCCGTTCTGCGTTTTGAAAACGTCACTTGCCTCTTGCTCTCCTCGCTGATCTGTTTGATCTCTATCTTCTGTCTACCTTTGGTTGTTTTAGGGTTTTGTTGGAGCTTTTCTTTGAGCTGCAAGCAAGCGGTTGATGAAGGTTCTCCATCCTCCATGTTGATGAGGACAATGATGAGAGAGGAGATCACAAGAATATTGAGTTAGCCCTAGTTACAAAAATAAAAGACTCTCTGTAAGGAAAAAAATATTCCGACATTTATTTATATACACATAGTTTGAAGTCAGTTAAGGAAGTTTCATTATACTTATGCTAATTTGAGGTGTTAAATGCTCGTCATAATAATAATTTCTTTTTTTTTTTTTTTTTTTTTTATCGAAAGTTAAAGTTCGCCCTAGCTCTCTCCCAGGCACAGACATCGAGGCGCCGTTTCGTTTGTCGTTTCCCGACGCCGGTGGAGTCGAGGCTCGCCGGCGTCGCCTTTATTCATCATCTTCTTCACCTCTGCTCCTCCTCTGTTTCCTACTTCGTTGTTATCAAGCTCTCGTCTCTGTTTCGTACCGGTATGTGTCTCTTCTCCAAGGAGATCCGGTCACCTTGCTCAAGCTTCACCTCGTCTCGCCTTCACCGCAACCTTGACGACTCTGTGACCTCACGCTCCAGAGTTGTGTGCCAAGAAGTTTTAAAGATGATTTTCATAAGCTCCATTATTGAGCTTCAGATCTATGGCCTCAAGCTTGTCTCCCTCCGCACGTACGAATGTACCGGATCTACTCAGTCCGTGGGTGAGCTCACCGGATCTGTTCGGCTTTCTCCTGTCGCCACCATTCCTCGTCTTACCGTCGCCACCGCTCCTCCTCTCACTGTGGATGCTGAACTTACAAGATCTGGTCGGCTCTCCTCCACCGCATCTCCATCTCCCCCGACTGAAACGACTTCACCACCGTGGGTCTATCGCCTTCCTTACTTAGAAAGAGTAACCGTCAGCTGTGTGCTCGTTCCTCCGCCGCACTGTGTCTTCGCTTCACCAAACTGGAAAGAAGCTCCGAGAATCCATCTCGCACGGGAACTTGACTGTTCCGATGGGATTAAACCTCCACCACCTGATGCTCAGCGCCCATCACCCAATGCTGACTCACGCTCTATCAAGTTCTTTAAGTTTGTTGACTCGTCCGCTCTGTCATCAAGCTCCATTATTTTCAGAGTCACCGTTAAGGTGAAGGCGATTCCTGTGTCGGATTTGTCTACTGGCTTGCGGTTTAGCTTAGGTTTCAGTGAGAGCTATGGGTATCGATACGGTAATATCGGAGTCCTCCCTCTCAGCCTGACCTCAGCTCCCATCCCCCCGTTGAGTATCAGTTTTAATTATCTCAATAGGAGTCTCTTTTTACTCTGGAATGAGGATGTTGTGCTCTCTTTAATGCTCTTTTTACCTCAGTTTGAGGATGTTGCAGGCTCTGTGGGTTTCTTCATGAAACTTTCTTTACCTCAGTATGAGGATATTACACTGTGGTGTACCAGTTTCTTACCCAAGTATGAGGTTATTTGGACATTTGCCTTTGTGGTTTTGGCTTCAATTATTGTAGGTTTACTCAGTTGGCAGTGGTGGTCTTCTTCACAGTTTTCAGACTTCATAAAGCATGGCTTTGTTGTCTCTGTGTTTGTAGCTGTAAGGTCCCCAGCTGTTCATGTTAAAATCCTTTCGACTGATATGGTGAATGGAATGTGGTTTAAAGCTTTTAAAATTGGAGGTTTTGGGTGGTTTATCTATGGAAAGGGGGAAGCCCGTGACTCCCAAGGCTCCTCTATCAGTTTGAGCGCAGGTTTGTCCCTTGCCAACGAAGCTGGAAAAATGATTGAAGCTCTTCAATCAGCAAAGACTCGTAGACTCTCAAGTCTTCAGTTAATTTTGGATTCTATTGTCCTTTCCTCTGCCATGCGTTCATGGCTGGACATGATTAAGATCACAGGTTTTCTTTTCAGAAACCTTGTCACTCTTTTCACTCCACTATCTTGTACTTTTAATCAATGCGCAGCCACTTGTTTTGCTGTTGCTTTCACAATGAGTGTTGTATCCAAACTATGTTCTTTGATTACTCAGTTCTGAGTTTATGAAAGGAAATCTTTGACAAAAAAAAAAAAAAAAAAAAATAATAATTTCTTTTTTTATGGAAAGATTCCATAAAATGAAACTTAACCCTTTTAATCTAATTGGTAATATTATTTCCTAGATTTATGAGATACGCTACTTTCAATTTTGCGTGTTAAAGAAACTACCGGTGATTGCTAGCTCGTATATCTACGGTCCAGTAAATTTAATTGCAGATTGTGATTACGGGCCACGGCCGACGTTTTCTATGACAATAGATACCAATCTTAGCCGTAATCACAATGTATCACTTAAATACATTAGGCAAAGTTATACGTGAATTTTTTTTTTTGGTGTAATATATACGTGAAAGTTATAGAATAAATTTGGATTTTACTGAAAAATCGAGGTACTAATTCGTAATCAAACTTAGCTAAGCGTTGTTCAAGAAGTTGTAATCAACTTAATTATCCAACCTACCACTCGGCATAGCATTAGTGTGATAAAAGAAATGAGTAATTTGACACTTTTGATACAAATCACTAATTGAACAATATGTAATTTGATACAAGCAATTACTAATATCACTAAAAGAAATGAGTAATTTGACACTTTTGATACAAGTAGAAGAATAAACACGGTTGAATTTGACATTTTAAAAAAAAATCACTAATTGAATAATAATAGAAAAAAGATTTCATTAATAGTCTAATTCTGATGTTTTTTTTTTTAATTTCTAAACAAAATATGAAATTTTGTGTCTTTACTAAATTTAAGAGAAACAAGTTATTCCTATACCTCTAATTCTACACACCACTACTCGATTAATCGTTATTTCACTAACAACCATTTGGAATCTTCATTTTCTACGGTTTTGAGCCAAAAAGGAACCACCGTAAAGTCTAGATGATGCCCATCGTTACCTGCTTGACCTTAAAATCGTTATTTTCCCGTCAATCGGAGCCATTAGATTCGGAACCCCTTAATTACCGTTACTTAATTACCTTAATTACTCTTCAACTAATCTCACGCTCACGCTTAATATATCAAATAGTCTTTTTTTTTATGAGCAACTATAGTCTTTTATTTATCACTCAACAATACACTATTACCTGTACACACATACATACGTGCACAAAAACACACACACACACATATATAACTGTAATATATACTGATTATCTTGCTGTAAAAGATTCAAAGAAAAGTTGATAGATTAATTTAGATTTAAAAATGGTTAGTGGGGAAAACCGTGGTTCAGTTAGTCAGTAATTAAAGACTGCTTCTGGTTTCAAAATTTAATGCCATATTTAATAACGACATACCCCTATAGCTAGGTTAACAACTCGTATTACACTATGATTAATTAATGTTTATATTTTACTTATATATCAAGTTGTAGCTCACATCGACTAGTCCAAAAGCCATGGCGACCTCCTGAGAGGTGGTACACGAAAAAGTAAAATAAGCTTAACTAAGGGGATGATTGATAAGTGCTGTAACTTTATATTTTTTGCTGTAGAATTTAATCTGTAGATTTATTTGCTGTAGCTTTCCTTGTTGTAGATTTCTAAAGCACTAATTTTTTGCTCTGGAAATAAAGCTCTCTACAGCTATATTTTGATTTTGCAGAGATTTTTTTGCTGTGAGTTTTTTAAGGAAAGCAAAGCTTGAATGATTGAGATATATAGCTGTAGACTAAATTTTGGCTGTCCAGAGCATCTACAGCCCCAACCAATCATCCTCTAATATACAAGAAAATTTAGAATAAGAATTTTAGAAAAAGCGAACAAATAAATATTGTACTAAATGGAAAAATTGATAGAAATCTATATAGAGCTTCATATCACTGATCATCATATATCATAATATGCTTGGCCACAACAACAGGTCAAAATTACATAGAAATAAAAAAGAAATATAAACGTTGCATTAAATTGGGAGACAGAAATCACCGTCATTAAACTCAAATATATTGTGATCAAAAGAGGCTTAAAAGAAAAATTCTTCAATATACATACGAATATATTAGTCATTAATGTAAATATATGATGATTATAGATAAGATCGAATACTAAAGATTAATAATCCCATCTAATCCAGATTAATTGCAGCAGGCAGCCAACTTGTAATAAATATTTTAAAATCTACAACAAAGCTATGCAAGGGTAAAACAGTAAATCAGCTAATATCCACTAGCCCCAATTGTCATTCTACGAAACACGCGTGGGTCATTTTGCATATAAAAGAGAGAGTATTGCAGCTTCAAAGCAAACCACATTCAACATTTGAGAGATATTATACTTCAAACCCCAAAACTTTTAAAAAATTCTAATTCACACCCTTATTTAAAAACCTGAGTAAAATGTGTGGAGGAGCAGTAATTTCCGATTACATAGCGCCGGGAGCTGGCAAGCCTTCCTGGATACGCGACGACGTGGTTGACCTGACACTCGACGACTTGGAGGGAGATTCTCAGTGTTATCCATGGCTAGGTATGAAAAGAGAAGATGGGAGGAGGAAGAAGAAGACGAATAAGAGTAGTAGTAGCGAGTACAGAGGAATCAGGAGACGGCCATGGGGAAGATGGGCGGCTGAGATTCGCGACCCGATCAAAGGAGTTCGAGTTTGGCTAGGGACGTTCAACACTGCACAAGATGCTGCGAGAGCTTATGACTTTGAAGCTAAGAGGCTCCGTGGAGTTAAAGCTAAACTCAACTTCCCTAACGAGTCTCCTGCGTCATCATCTAGAAAGCGTAAAGCCTCTTCACCACCACCAACACAGCGGCCACAGGTTCGGAAGATAGAAGAGAAGCGTGAGGATGTTGATGTTCTTGGTGGTGGATGTTTTGATTTCTTGTGGGAGGAGAATAATAACGCGGACGCGAGTCAGGTCGATACGCAATGGCTTGAAGATGTTATTATCATGGGCGATGATGCGGAGAAGAGACAGAAAGGTTATTATGATTGTGAAGGGAACGTTGATGAGCTTCTGGCTTTTGAGAACGAGACGGAGTGTTTCTTACAGACGCCGTTTATGGAGGGGGGAAACTGTGGTTTCTCGACGTCTCTGACTAGTCTCTTAGATGAAGTCAATGTCATGGATCTTTGGTTTTGAACAGTTTTTTTTTATTGTATAAACGACACGAGTTGTAAAAAAAAAAACGACACGAGTGTTTGGTGTTCTGTTTTGTACAAATGAGTTCTTGGTCTGTTTGTATGTGCCTAGTTAGTGTCTTGACTCTTGAATTTGTTTTGTTCTTGTCTCTTGTAAATACTAAAAGAAATGCTTTGTTTCCCGGCTTTTCAACATCGACTAGCGGACTATAGCCATTGCATTACACAAGATCTAAACTTGTAAAAACTGAAGTATGTTTGGCAACACAATGGGCCACAACATCACCTTGTAGCACGAGCTCAAACCCATTTAACTTTGTCCCAAACCGTTCCTTAGGACTCAACTCAGTACCATAAATCTCTCCATCTTTTTTGTCCATGACCCATCAACATTGCATTTCAACCAATCACATGATCCTTGGTGCACTAAGCTTGGTATCAAACAAAATGAGAAATGAGAAGGCCATTGTCCTACTCAATTTCTCATTTTGTTTCTTGTACATAAAACTTATAAAACTGTACGCCTTTATAGATCAGCTCATTCCTCGTTTTCCCTTAGCCGCCAAAGCATATCCAAGGAAAAAGCTTCAAACTGTCTTCCACTGTGATCCTGAATACTACTAGCAAAAAAACAGCCTGTAAACTCTCTATCTACCATTTGGACAACATGGAACTAGTGATAACGCCCGAACTAGTCTCGAGAATGGACACTGAAACAGCAAAGTGGCTTCACTGTTTCTATGGCTGAGCAGCATCTTTTACATAAGGACTCTTTGGAGCTATCTGTTGTGTCTATGTCTATGAATCAGAAAGTTCTTGCCTTTCATGGTTGATGGAACAATGACTGCATACTCGTTCACCAACATTGAGGGTTTGATAGGATGTTATTGGCTAACCAATACCCTGACTATTGAAGTATATAAGAAACTAGATTTGTTTTCATTATTGTGGGATATGTTGGGTAAAGAACAGCTGCAAATAACCAATCTATATTTGTGATAAAGCGCAAAAGATAAATAGAGATTCCATTCAACAACAAAAAGAGGAGCAAAACAGAGTAATCTAAGTGTCTTATCTCAAGAGAAAAAAGAAAAACAGTGAACTCTTCGATCCCAGCAGTAACAAAAAAAAAACAAGTCTATAGCCATTTAGCTATTGTAAAAGGCTATCAACTTTATTCCCAATTGGTCACTGCAGTTGTGGGTGGCACAGCCGCGTCCCATCCACCTTCTGCTGCTGCTGGAGCAGCTGAAAAATAAAACAAAGACCATAAATTAATATATGTCAAGACCAAAGGGGGGGCCGAGATAGGATATTATATATGTCAAGACTAACCGGAATCATTCCATGAACCAGCGGCAGGAGCAGCAGAGATCGGCGCCTGAGCTTCTCCAGGCCATGCAGCATCAGGGATAGCAGCAGTGGTCCACTGGTCTCCACCTCCATACTCAGGAGCAGGTAGTCCAAACTCAGCCTGAGGTGCAACTTCATCCTCATCCTCTGGCTTGGTCTCCTCGGGCTCCCTGTAGAAGAACAGATCAACCTATACCAGCACAACAACATATAAAAGAAGTCAAACACCAAACAAGAACACAAGAAACGAAATTACAGACTTCTATGCCTCATTACCATGACATCCCACTTCTGAGCAGGGCGAATGGTTCCACGCATCTGAAGGACCATACGAGCAAGAAGCCAGAAGAGACAACCAATGCTGTGCTTCCCCTTGTTGTTAGCGGGGATACCAATGTCAACAAACCTCATGGGAGAGTCAGTGTCACAGAAAGCAATGATTGGAATGTTTCCCAAAGCACCTTCCTTGATGGGCTGCAACACATACACAAACAAGATCCCAAGTTAAGACAAAACCAATCAGGAAAAAGACTCATCTTGACTTTACCTGGTGGTCGGTACGTGGATCAGTAAGAATCAAAAGCCTTGGCTCGCTGAACGAAGTCTGCATCTGATTGGTGAAAGTACCAGGAGTGTGCCTTCCAGCAATGGCATTAGCTCCAGTGTACTGAGCGAACTTCAAAACAGCTCTCTGACCATAGGGCCTAGCTGACTGCACAATGATGTCTTGTGGGTTCTCGATAGCAACGATGACTCGTGCAGCCATCATCAGCTTCTCCCATGTCTTTCCAAGGTTAAAGATGTAAATACCTAACAAGCAAAAACAAACAGATACTACAAACATCAGCCGACCCGACCAAAACCTAAACTAAAACTAACAGCTGTCGGAACCAAAAAAAAAAACAGATCTCAATGCTCTAAATCATAACTACTTGGAAGTGAAACATTTTTTTGAAAGAGGAGAAGAGTTGTAATTACCGTCGTTGCGTCTCTTGAAGACGTAACGCTCCATTTGGTAGTTGCAGTTCTTGGTTCCGAGGTGAACCTCAGCAGCGCACATCATCTTGATGTCAGCTTCCTTCTGTGAAAGCTGAGTAGATCCGTTAGCCGCCATTTTCGTTTTCTCTCTTCTTCTTCTTCTGCAATTACACGAGAGAGAGAGGCGAGGAGGAGGAAGCTTTAAGTGGCTGCAATATATGAAGCGGAAACCCTAGTTTGTGTGTGTAAAAGTCGATTATACCCTTGTCCTTAACATACGGTTTTATCAAATCGGATTTATAATCACCGGTTTAGTATTTTTTAAACTATTTCCGGTTTTCTAATTTCGGTTCGGTTCAGATTACAGATTCAGTTTGTTTATACCATCTCGCTGCTCGCCCAGTCAGCAAAAAGATCTTATCTCTGTGTTATCTCTCTAACCTATAGAAGTTTAGAACCCTAATGATCTTCGGTTCCTCTCCTTTTCTATCCGATTCGAACGCAATTGGAGCTGTGTTACGATCCTCTCTGAAAAATCGAGCTTATAAAGGTTTCAATTTCATTCAAATTCGTGTTTTGTTGCAAGGACCCAGACGGTTTTGAGATTCGATCTTCTTGGTGAGAGCTCATCATGGGCGTCACGTTTAAGATATCGAGGACTGGTAGAAAGTTCCGCCCCAAGGTCTCTACTGAATCGGCTACTCCCGACTCTCCAGAACAGCTGAATCCCAAATCAATCGTTCTATCAGCTAAATCAAAGGTAATGTAGCCTAATTTTTGAGGAATTGTGATTTTATTACATCACTGTGAACAAATGTTTTTGATTTCAGGCCCTTGTTGAAAGCCATGGTGGTGAGGGCTCTGGGTGTTCGCAGTCATCTTTGCTTCATGTATCTCCAGGTTAGCTTCTTCTTGACAGAGTCATGCTTTTTTTGTGCTGAACTCGAGCTATGTTAAAATTTGGGTGATTTTGGTTTTTATTTGCAGATCATGAAGTTTCCTTTGTGTTGAGTCTCTATCCGAATGGGTACTCCATTGGAAAACCCTCTGAGGTATGTAATGGAGGTTCATGTAGTTAAGAGTCTCTATATGATTAATTCACAATTTTTTTGATTTTGTGAGAACCAGGCTGTGCAGCAGACATCGTTTAGAGATGATCCGAAGGTCTTGCATCTGTATGATAGAGCAGCAGAGAGTCTACTTTCGGTAAATATTGTTTTTTTTTAATAAAAATGGAGTTAATATTTGGTGAATGATTACGATGTACTTTGGAAAGTAAGTTTTTTGAGTTTGTATTATTAATTAGAGCCACTTAGATCTGCATTCTTAGTTGTTGTTGGTTAAGGCTTTTGCTTAAGAAGTTTGTGAAATCTCTATTGTGGCTGTCTGTTTTCAAGAATTTATTTCGATATTTGGGACCTTATGCCAGTGCAAATGTTATTTTTCTGTTAAGTTTAGTATATGTGAGGATGATGTTTACCTTTCAACCCAAACTAAATTTTGACTGCACTGCTTGCTCTAATTTTGTTAAATTTATTTTCAAGCTATCATTCCTCTGAGTATGTTTTTGTTTCCTCTGGTTTCTATAGGCTATTGAAGCTGGTAGACTTCCTGGGGACATTTTGGAAGATATACCGTGCAAATTTGTGGACGGGGTGGTTATATGTGAGGTAAGTTATCTTCAGTACTATTTGAATTGAGCCTAAGCCTTCCATGAACTGCCATCAAGTCGAAGTAAACTAGTATAGTAGTCTCTCCCAGAAACTAAGAAAAAAAATTCCTAAGGCTTGAATTTAGTTATATTTTCCATGGTTCTAATTCCTGCATTGCCTTCCATAAGCTCTTAAATTTAGTTGTATTACCATAATTTGTTTACAAATGAACTTCTGAAACACGTTGGAGTAATTAAAAACATAAAATAACCTTGTTTATTTTCCTCTAATTGACTACTCAGGTATCAGCTTACATAACATGCTTTCTTTAATTTTTGGTACATACTATTGTAGGTGCATGACTATCGTAAACATACTCCAGAGCAAGTCTCTCCTGTGATAAATAAAGTGCGCCTTAAGATGTCACTCGAGAATGTGGTAAAAGATATTCCATCAATGTCAGACAACTCATGGACATACGGTGATCTCATGGTAGTTACTGACTTACTGTTAGTCGTGCATTAAAGGTTGAATATCTGACTATTGAAACTATTCTGTACTAATCCTTACATTACCTGTAGGAAGTGGAATCCAGAATATTAAAAGCCATACAACCTGAACTTTGTCTGGATCCTGTACCCAGACTTGATAGGCTGAGTGAAAACCCTGTGTCTGCTAAGGTAATATCTCGTTAAAAAGACTGCTTGTGCCTTCTCTTCTCACTTGCTTGTCTAAAAAGATTTTGTTTATGCTTCATAGCTCGACTTGTCTCTTTCTACGTTGCGGAGAAAGAGATTGAGGCAAATGACAGAAGTGACAGTCGTTTCTCAGAACAAGATTCATGGGAAAAAGGTTTGCATTGATCGCCTTCCTGAAAGTTCAGAGCGAGGAAATATGCAGGGACATTTGTTAATGCATCAAACCCATCACAACCAGGCTTTTCAAAATCTTGGTACGAACATGCCGGTGGGATTAAGAAATCAGGCCTTGCAAGATGCGCCAACTTCCCCACTGCCTTTGGTACAACCTCAGCAACAAAGGTACCTGGGAACTGGAAATATTAGAAACATGCAGGATCAAGGATCGAATGCTGTCAGTGTCTCTGGAGCTTCGCCTGGAGGACTAGATGCAATGTTGCCTTATGCCTCTGACAGTATGAACCCCGGTCCATCTTTTCATAGAAAGAGAGACAGCCAAGAAGTACAACTGTCTTCTATGCCTGGTTTGAATAAGCGAACAAGGGTTTCTCACATGGGTCCTGATATGGTTCCACAGCAACAGTTAGGGCAACGCATGGATGGCCCTCATGGAACCGATACAAATTGGAAAAATGCGCTTCTACAACAAGACATGCTCCGTAGAAGTATTCAATATCCAAATGCAAATATTCAGAGGTTTTCACCACAGCAAATTGGAGGAGCTATGAATCAGGAAGCTGGTCCCATGCAATTTCCAGCTTCACAACAGGGGCCAATGCGTTACACTTCGAAAGAGGAGCCATTTGAGACTGGTAAAACTGATGGTAATATCAGAAACAATATGCCGGGAGTGGGAAGCGATGCAAATGATTTGGATCCGCGTATTCAGCCTAGGATGCCCCATAATGTATTTAACAGATCAAATTTCCCTCAGACATCCTGGAATGCTAATCCAGGCCAGCAGATTGAAAAAGACCTGAAAAAAGAAGAACAATTCAGTAGAAGGGTATCGTCTCAAAGCCCTCGTTTATCAGCAGGTGCTCCTCCACAGTCCCCGCTTTCATCGAAGTCTGGAGAGTTTTCTGGTGGTTCAATGGGGACCCATTATGGAGCAGTTGCAGCAGCTCAAAAGGACAAGGCTGTTACTTCAATTCCTGCTATAGGTGCTACTCAGTCAGTGGGTTCTAGTGGTAATGATGCTATGCAGCAAAGGCAACACCAAATGGCTCCAAAACGTAGGACAAATTCTCTTCCTAAGACGCAAGTTATGACCAGTGTTGGTTCTCCTGTTAGTGTCAATACTATGAGTGTCCCAGTTAATGCAAGGAGCTCTTCAGTGGGAACCCAAGCTTTGGGCGATCACTCAATCCTCGACAGATTCGCAAAAATTGAACTAGTTGCTGCAAGGTATGGCTTTTATGAATCATGTTTTATTGAGTTTATTCCCATCAAAATCTTCTTCTTGCGGCTAGTATAGTTGAGAAACAAGTAATCGAACCAATAGCCTTTAATGATTTTGACGGTTTTGATACTTCTCCTGATTTTGGCTATACACTAGATCTTTATACAAATTAATTATATCTGTTGGTGCACGAACAAGTTTTTGATGTTCTATGTCGTTAGATTTTTTTTAATGGTGTTTTGTTCTATTTCTAGGTACCAACTAAACTGCAAAAAGCATAAGGTGGACGAGTATTGTCGGAGACCTCGCTCTTACGATCAGGGGTACCTGATGGATTGTTTACCGAAGCTGTCCAACAACGAGGAATTCAAAGACGAGTACAAAGTATTATCAAAATCTATTCTTGGTGGCAGTATGAATACTTGCAAGACAAGAGTCATGAACTTTCTTCGGGTAGACCGTGTAATGCAAGGTCTGTTTTCTGTTCTAACCAGATATATGGCGATTTGTACTTTTCTCTATTTGCTTGACTGACTCCATCTTTTCAGGTAATGTTTCCTCCCTCGTCCCTAGAATAAGAACAAGACTGGTGATGTCAGAGAAGCCCGACGGTACAGTAGCATGGTATCAAGGGGACATAGATGATGGTGATACTTGTCCGTCTGAAGATCATCTTTTAGTGTTGCCAAATACTGTAAGTTGTCCGGAAATTTTAGCAGTTATCGAACTCACCCTACATTCTATACAGATCAGCAATATATCTTCAACTTGCATTCAATGTAATACTGACTTATATTTATCACTTTTTTCACAGCACATCGCCGATCTACTTGCTGCTGAATTCAAATCACTGGTATTTCTCGAATTCTGAATTATTTATGTCACCTTCCTGGTTCTAAAGGAACGCTGCTCACAGATGGATTTATATGCTTATGCAGATGATGTCCCGTGAAGGATACCTCATGGAAGAACATATTCAGGCAAAGTCAAATCGTGGTGATGCTGACCCAAGCAGCAGCCAACCGAATGCTGGGAATGGTTTCCCAAGAGGTAACTCTGCAAATGATATGCAACAGAATGGAGATGGAGCTGCTGGGCAAGCGCCCGGTGAGGCATCGAAACTGGGGATTACTGGAAGTGCGCCTATAAACACTACCCAGAACATTCATGCAAATGCAAGGATGCTCCCTCCTGCAAATTCTCAAGCCATGCAAATGTCGCAAGGACTGTTGTCTGGTGTCTCCATGCCAATGCAACCACAACAGCTGGACCCACAACAACAGGCGGCGCTACTGTCACAGCTACAGCAGAAAAATCAACAGTCCATGTTTACACAGCAGAATCCGCAAATGCAGAGAGCATCTATGAATATGCCTACAAATCCGCTATCAGCTATCAATTCGATGAGCCAGAGCTCTGGCATGCAGCCAGGTGGTCAGATGGCGAACAAGTACTCACCTTATCAATTGCAGATGTTACAGCAGCAGCAGCAGGCAATTCAGAGAAAGATATTGATGGGGCAAGGATCAGGTGTAGGCATGGGGAACAATATGGCTGCGCTTGGAGCTTTTGGCAACCAATTGAACATGGCAGGAAGAGGGATTGTAGGAAGCGGAATCTCATCATCGATGTCTGGTCCTGGCATCAGCAATATGGGCCAGAACCCAATGAATCATCCAGCTTCAAATTTGAATGTTATAAGCCAGCAGATCCGATCTGGTGCATTACCACCACACCAGAGCGCTGCTGTACTTGCAAATCTTAGGTTAGCCCACCGAGGAGGTGTGGTGGGTGCTCCCCAAGCCGGGTTAAGTGGCATGTCAGGTGCCAGGCAGATGCACCCCAACTCAGCTGGCCTTTCAATGATGGATCAGAATATATTAAATCGAGCTACCCTGCAGCGAGCTGCTGCTATGGGCAACATGGGCCCACCTAAGCTGATGCCTGGAATGAATATGTACATGAATCAACAGCAACTCCAGCAGCAGCAACAACCCCAACAACAACAGTTCCAGCAGCAACCACAGTTACAGCAGCTAGCTCAGTCTCAGCAGCAGCAGCAGCAGCAGCTACAACAACATGAGCTGCCACAACAACAGCAGCAGCAACAGTCAACAGCATCCCCTCTTCAATCTGTGCTGTCACCACCCCAAGTAAGCTCACCATCAGCTGGAATTACCCAGCAGCAGCTGCAACAGTCCAGTCCCCAGCAAATGAGTCAGAGAACTCCAGTGAGTCCCCAGCAAATGAACCAACGAGCTGCAATGAGTCCCCAGCAAATGAACCAACAAACTCCACTGAGTCCCCAGCAAATGAACCCAAGAACTCCTATGAGTCCTCAGATAAGCTCTGGTGCGATGCATCCCATGAGCACAAGCAACCTAGAGGCTTGTCCAGCGAGTCCACAGCTAAGTTCTCAGACACATGGATCTGGTGGTAGCATCACCAATTCCCCAATGGAGCTTCAAGGTCCCAAGAGCAACTCTGCTGGTAATAACCCGTAATCAAGAAACCTAATGATTGGTACTAAAAGTCATGGATCTTCAAAACATGAATTGTGTAATTTAACTCAGTGATGGACAAGCATAGGAAGTCTTTCTAGTGTGTCACAGTTTTAAAGTTTGCATGTACATTAAATAAGCTTTTGAAATTAAAATTAGATTCGTGGCATGTGCCAGTAGAGAAAGTAAAGAAGCCGTTGTGCTCTGCAAGTGAAAGTGCCATTTGATAATATATGCAACCATAATCTGCTTCATGCTTATTTGGAGATTTTGTATTTGAATATTTTTGTTCTTATTTGATTATAGGATTCCAATACTATGTATCACCATTTAGGTCTAAACACCTTTATATAATTTTTCATGACTTGTGAAGCAAATTAACATGAGCCAGCGCTTTTACACAAGTTGGAAACTAAGAACAAAAGTAATGAATCAGATTCGGTGTAGAAGGCCACCAATAATTATCATTGGTAATAAAAAGCATAACTATGTATCATTTCATTGCAACTTGTAACATCATTTCATTGCAAACTTGTAATTTTGCTCACCATATAAAGTTATAGTAGTGGGTAACATGATTTTAATTTCTGTAAAAATATAACAAAATGTATATATTTTTCCAAAGGAGAAAAGAAGGGAAGAGAAGAGAAGAGAAGAGAAGAGAAGACTTGTAGAGTCGCAGTCGCAGGTCTATCAAAAAAAAAACAAATGACAACTTGTTGAGTAGCTTTTGTCTTCAGGTCCCACTTTCCTACAAAAATATCCTGTTCCTAACGTTATTGACTTTGCCCTACATTGAAGAAAGATACTACTAGTTGCAACCAAACATCTCTCACTCATGTCGTCTCACTCTATCCACCACAACTTCGAGCTATCTATTTGAACCAACTTGGTGCCAAGATTCTGACAAAGCCTTCTTACTTTTGCCAACTTATTGCTGGCCAATTTAGCTGGCTTGTAGATTTTCTCATGCTCTTACGCGTCAAAAGTTATTATAATGATCATGTTCGTTTGTATGTCGTTGCAACTTGTGGCGGCAGCCAGATATTGTTTGTTTTGATAATGTTGGATGTTGTGGCTAGTCGTAGGTTGCAGAAAAATAATTTTAAATTGCTAAAAAATTTAATGATTTGAAATCATGATTTACAAGTAGTTGTGCGTTAACATAATGAACAATAATATGCAATCTTGCGACATGCAAACAACATGACCGAATGTCTGAACAACTGGAATGTGATATATCGTTCACGTCCAGTACGAACAACGAGTTCAAAATTTGAGAATCAGACAAGTAGAAGTTAAAACACATTGTATTTTTTTTTTAAATTACATACCATATTTTACAGTACCACAACGACGAAAAATAATTTATGTGAAAGTTCCAAAAAAAAAAGTAAGCTCTAGCTACTTCGTAGATCTTCTATTGCCAACCCGGGAACTCGTTGATGGACCACTCACCTTTATTAAAAACATCAACTGTGTCAACATAAATTTTCAATCCTACAAACACATATTTTATCATTTCTTCTTTTTAACAAGATTCTAGATATCCTACATTAATACATTATCATCTAAATGTGTTTTATATCCATACATTTTAGAGAAGAGCGCAGATATATACCTCACCAGAACTTATGCAGCAATAACTGTCAACTTTAGCTTTGTTCTGAATATCATCATTCGATAAATCATCTCCATACACCGAAGCAGACATGCCACTGAACGGTGCATACGGGAATGAAGATGAATGAGGAGTTTTGAATTGATTCACATCATCCATCAACAGTTCTTGAAACAGCTTTTCAAATTCTTCCAAGGTTTCGTCTCCCTGTGTTCGAAGTTATGCAAAAGCACACCATCATCATAAGTTGATAACCATCGTTGTATATAGATAAATACACTAGTAATTAGTTAGTAACTAGTAACCAAGCGATAATTAATTTGTTACCGTAGATGTAGTTTGAGCCATTAGAGTCACCATCTCATTTATGAAATCAGCCATTCCCTACACAACGCAACATAATTAGAAAAAATGTGAAAATTCTATATTTATGTTTTATTTTTTAAAAAAGGAGAAATAATATCAAAGGATAAGTTACAGTTTCGTCGTCATCACTGTCGTAAGCTCCGATGTCATACAACATCCTCTTGTTCGAATCCGACAAAACTGTTGACAACAAAAAAAAACTATTTACTAAACCGAAAGAGCCACAACCAGACCCAGTTTACAAGTAAACCAGGAACTTACCAGAATAGGCTCGTTGAATGGATTGAAATTTCGTATTGGCTTTGTCTTTCTCATTTTCTTCACTAAACCGATCTGGATGCCATTTCTACACATCAGACCAATAAGAACAAAACAATTATTTCTAACCAAAAATTACAGAACCGGATCGCATTCATGCACTACTAGTCTACTACTATACCATATTTGAAAAAGATGAAAAAGATGAAAAAGAGAAAAGATTTGTAAAAACCAGAGCAAGGTTCTTGTAAGAAATTCTGAGATCTCCTTGTGAACATTCGTTGTTCAAATCCATAACAGCGTACAAGTCTTCCTTCTCCATTGATGATGATGATACTACAATGAGTTACACAGAGAACTTTTGGTCTTGTTTAGTATGTGTTAATAAGGTCAAGTCGACGAGTTTATTGGAAGGAACAAGAGAATAAAAGATCGAAATATATGTGTTGTATAGATGCAGAGGATTTGCAAATGCAAACGTGGAATAAGAGAAGAAGAGAAGAGAAAAGAAAAGAAGCAGAGAAGTCTTTGAGATTTGGGGTATCGTGCTTTGTGTTTGTTATACTAATATATAGTTTTTATTTGTTTATATAATGGAGAAAGACTAGTAACACAGAATGATCGAGAAACTCGCCACTTGAACTACTTGTCTTTTTATATTTATCCTCGTTTTTAGCCTACAATAACTTTATTAAAGTACATTACTACTAATTCATTTCTATATTATACGCAACCAATTTCTTTTGCAAATATCTTAAAAATAATTAGAAACTTTTAAAGTATTACTACTGATTCTTTTCTTTTTCTACGCAACAAATGTTTTGCAAATATCTTTAAGATAATTAAAAATCTTTTTCTTTGCTGCTTTAATAATTTAAAATTTACGATTAACTTTATCAAACATAAAACATTTAAAAATAAATTACCAAGATAAAAGTTTGGTTTGATTTAGAAAGTTATAAAAACTCGTACGGACAAATTGATTAAAGATGCTAAATACATAATTAGAGATGTGATGTCGTGACCCTACGTTGTACCCACCCACCCTATTCTTCTTATCGGTTCAAACGTTAGTCACAATGGGCGATCATTGTTCTCTAATAGTTTAGTTTAATTTAATTATTTTTATTCTCTTCATCGTCCATTTAAGGTATAGTTTTGATCAAATTGAGCAACTTGCTTAATATGGCCCATGTAATTTTATTCATTGACTCTTATGTTCTACTAAAGCCAAGACAACTTGCTGTAACTTGTAAGTGTCATTTCACAAACGTTTCCTTTTGTCCACCAACTTTGATCCGGTTAACCCAAATCCCGGTTTTACAAGTAAACCAAACCAGAGAACTTCAGTTTCTTTCTGTCGGCATCATTCATCATGGCATTCTCAATGCTTTGATCCAGTCAATTTCGACTCTGAAATCGCCTGAGCCTAGTTTAGCGCCAATGAAACCACCTCCTTGTGAGTTAACTGACAGAGACATACCCACAACACGGCCTGGATTCATCTCCATGTCTGCATCTATCACGTTTCCTTTCCATGTTGGCAAGTAGCGAGTTAGAGGAACCTGAAAAAGAAAAATTGTCAAACTTGGGTTAGGTTTACATAACAAAACCTCTTTTTACGCAAGTTGCCTTGTCGAAGAAGTCTGAGACTTGCCTTAGCTGTATACCAGTTTCCCTTTGGAGCAAAAACAAAAGCTTGCCATGAGTTATCTTCTGCTTGTCCTGGCGAGTTTACCCAATTCTCTGTATATATCGGAATTAAAATTGCGGTTTAGTTTTAAGAAAGAAAAAAAGGTGTGCTCCTAATAAACCTTATGTGGTCAGCACGAGACTCACAGTAGAGATGTAGCATCTTCCATCTCCTTTAAGCCTCATGGCTATGGAATCATACCCGTCGAGATCAATAAAGCCATCAAACTACAAAAAAAAAAAGAAGAGAAAGTGCTTTTTGTTATGTTTTGATTGACGATGAGATGATTAGTAAGAAGAAAAAAAAGCTTTGTGTTTAACCTTCTTTGAGCGCATTCCACAGAAACCACTCCGGTTAATACTCCATTTTGAACCTTCGCTCATGTCCGTAGAGAGGTTCCCGGAGAACACACATAGGAGGAGGTACACGGTGAAAATGGTACTTAGAAACAATGGTAAAAGAGTCAAGAAACCTCGTACATTCATTTTCATGCATGTAACTTCTTCGCCAGAGACCCATAAAAGAACCTAAACGGCTAAAACCAAACAAATTGCAGATCAAGAACTGAAGAAAAAATGGTGTGGAGAATCCTAATTAACATTTCTATGCCTCCCTAGATGAGCAAACGACAAGTCTATATGAAAATCTATCTTACACAAACTGGGTGTATCAGAACCAAGCAAAAGAGTAACAAAGGAGAAGGCTAAGCACATTTGACCATCATATATACACTAACCAGTGCAGTCTGATCCATTTCCTCCATCTTTCATCTCCAATGAAGCCGAAGATAATCCTATAAAGTAAATATCCAACACGACAATGAGCAGATCACATGAGGAATGGCTAAGTACTGCAGATATTTAGAAATCTTATTTCGCCTGAATAGTTGTAAATATGAATCAATGAGGATTGAGTAGTGTAAATAAAAGAAAAAATTTAAAAGCAGAACATATGTTCTGCAACATCAAATATGAGCAGATGCCTGAACCTGTGTTTTAAGTACCTCCATACTCAGAATCAGAATAAAGGTGCCATCTCTTCAGGTCTTCTTTTGAACTGAACTTGAATATACACTTCTCCGCAGGCGGTACCATTTCCTCGAGTTCCCACGTTAGAGCTGAAGTATGTACATCGTCAAAACAAAGCTAAAAGGCTCAAGAGCATACATATTACAAGTAAAACCGTCATCCCTAGTCTTCAAACATTATCTTTCTTTCCAGGCAAAGACATTTGATTATAAGGCCAAAACAAGAATATATAAAGTATTCGTTACTCTTTAATACACAAACCAACTTTAAACAAGATAAGGAAACCAATAGCAACAAATTCAATAATTTACAAGAAGTGTTAAGCATGTTAATTTGACTCTCAGCAAAGAGAATAAAAGAAAATACCTTTCTTTGTTGCATTCACCGAGGCTTGCCACAATGATCTAAACCGTGACATTCTTCTAAACCTCCTGACTCAGATCAACTGCTTTCCCAAATGGCAACGGAGAAACTCTGAACAGTAATAATACACTAATAAGAACTCGTGCGGTGACTGCAAGTCGTAACATTTCTCATTTAGTCATGAACTAGAGATCCTACAAAAAAAAACATAACCAATAGGAAAAATATTGTTTCCAAGATCATTTTAGATTCATCCGCAGGAAATAATGAATCTCCTTTGAAAAAACTATACTTGCAAAGAAGACTAATTTGCCCATTGAGGCATTTCAGCAAACACTTGGAAGACATAATTGAGCTCAATACAAACTTAATGATGGTAAAATGCACAATCGTAATCATTCAAGACAAAGGATGAGTTGGTTTCACCTGATTTTTTTTTCTTTATGGTGCATACAAGACAAGGGATGAGTTTGGTTTCACAATCACTGGCAACGTCGGCCACCGATGAGTCGGAGACCAACGTGGAAGGAAGAACAAAGTCCCGTATGGGTGTTTATTCATTTCATTGCTTTTTGGCCCATGAGGCCTACTAAGGCCCAATACTTTCGCTCTGTTTTAATATTATTTTCTTAGAATTGTTCTTTTTTTTTTTTTTTGAAACACACTTAGAATTGTTCATTTTACAAATTTAAATGGTGTTACGTTTTAACCTACTCAAAATTGTGGTGAATAAATATATTTGTTCTGATAAAATTGATCACATTTCGACTCATAGCATATAACCCAATTTTGTACTCACAGTGTAGGCAGCAAGAGATGTAATGAAGAAGACAGAAGTAGACATATCCATGAGTTTGCGGAAAGGACACACCGAGCGACTTCTCAATCATTAGCATGTCGGAAGCAATTACGAAACTTAATTAAAACTTAACAACCAAACTTCTCCTCTTGCATAATTTTATATTAGAGCATATAGTATTTTGATCGTACTTAAAAGTTACAATCAATTGATACTAGATATTAACCTGCACATCCGTGCGGATATATTTATATTTTTAAATTAATATTTAAAATATAAAATATGTTATAAAGATATATATCTAATATCAATTTTATGTATATAATTTTTATTTTGAAAATTTATATTTGTTGAAATTTGTTTGATGATATTGTACAAATCATATATTAATGAAGTATTTTTGTTTATTTATTTAAAATACAACATTAATATTAATAATTTAATTTTAAACATTAGTTTTATATGAATTAATAAAAAAAATATTAGCTTCTTTGTTTAGAAATTTTTATTCTCGAAATATTTTTATGTAAATAAATTAAATTATTTTTGTTATATTTTAAAATATTATTTTATTTAACATATTATATTTCAGTTTAATGTTTTTATTTTTACTAAAAATATCAACATAAAATGTTACAACCAATAAAATATTATTTATTTTGTTTTATATAAAAATTTAATTTGATAATTTAAAAAGAATTGGGCTATACTATTTAATTTCAAAATTAGTTATTGGAATATACAAAATATGGTCTATATTAAACAGTCAAATGATAATTAACTAATGACAATATATTTATGTTTTCTTATAAATCTTATTGTTTAGATGTATATTTTTTTTTTTTAGGAGAATATCATATATGAGTAATTTTAGGATGTTTAGTTAAATTTTTAATGAATAGTCTAACATAGACTTGTGTATGGTAGATAAAAAATAGGACTCTATTTTAAGGGTGTTTTTCAAAACCAACCCATATTTTCAAGTCAAATCCAAAACCAACCCTTTTTTTTTTGTCCATACTATTCATCAATAAAATTTCCATACTATCCTTATGTTTTTGAATTATTCACAAAATTGCCATTTTTATTTATTTTTTTATTAATTTCGAAATTAACAAAAAATCAAATACACCCTAACCATTTCTTCTTATTTACAAAAATGCCATCATCATCAATTTTTCCAACCACCATGAACCACCATTTTTGAGCTCTAAAGCTCTAGAATTCAATTTTCAACCACTTTTTTTCTCATTATAACCCAAAAAACTTCATTTTCTCTCATCTCCTCTACATTTCCATCTAAAAAACTCTCATAACTATCATTTTCATAATCACAAACTTCATATTTTCGAGTTTCTTCATTAGTGAATCGTTAAAGATGCTTCTTTTTGCTCATATTTGGAGTTTGGACGGTTGAAAAGGTTGGAAACAAGCTTTACACATGAAAAATGTAACTATTTACATGTTTTCGTTCTTTTTCAGATCTGTGTCGCGACGGTAGACTGTTTTGTATGTCTACGCCTCCGTGGAGACTTACGATGCAGTCTATTTGTCAACGCACGGGTTAGTTTTGCAATTGAGCAGACAAATTTTTTTTCTAACGCAGACTTCCCCAGTAGTCTCCGTCTTTACCTTTGACAACAAAAATAAAACTTTCGGTAGACTTACTAAGACGTCTACCTAAAAGAGGTTAGTTTTTCATTTGACCGAACTTTTGACTTTTCAAAATAGACTTCAACGGAAGTCTACAAAATGTAGACTGCCAACAAAGTCTATAAAAGGTCAGTTTTGCATTTGACCAAAACTTTGACTTCGTGGAATAGGTTAGTTTTGTGTTTGACCAAAAAGTTTAAAAAGCAATCAAAAATTTATTAAATTGTAGACTTCATATGCAGTCTTCTTATCTTAAAAAAAAAATGTAGACTGCGTATAAAGTCTACTTTTTTATTTTGGTCAAATGCAAAACCAACCCGTCGGATTTGAGAGTAGACTTCACAAGAAGTCTACACACCCGTAGACGTTCATTTTAATCTACTGATTTGAAGTCAAACTTGGTCAATTGCAAAACTAACCTCTTTCAAAAAAATTCAAACATGTAGACTGCATATGAAGTCTAGTTCTGAAAGTCAAATCTTGGATGAATTCTGGTCAATTGCAAAAAGTAACCTTTTTAAATTGTAGACTGAAATGAAAGTCTACATGTACAAAATTACAACTTTTATTCAACTATAGAAAGCAACCCGTAAAATGGTCAATTGCAAAAACCAACCCAAAGAGTAGACCTATTTGACAGTCTACGTCTGTAAACTGAAAAGAACGTCAACATCTTCAGAGACTAAATATTAAGTCTTCATAGAAAAATCTATAAAAATGTGAATTTGTGTATTATTCATTAAATTTTTTTCTAGTTTTTTTGTTTGACAGTGTGTGTTAGTTAATCCTAATGGGTTTGAGTGATTTTGAAAATAATTTTTTTTTTATAATTATGAAGGTATAATTCATTTGATTTGACAATGTTGTTAGCTAATAATTGTAGACGTATTTCTAAGTCTTCGTTTATAGTTTTGCTAGTAAGGCTGAGCTTGTTTCAAAGCTGAAGTCGGTGACTGTGGAATATAATTTTACATTTTCAGCATATAAGACAACAAAAACTCTGTATGTGGCTAAGTGTCGTGTTCAAGGATGTGGTTGGAAACTTAGAGCGAGTGTGAAGTATGGGCCAAAGACATTTTGGGTGACAAAATATTCGAAAAAGATGAAGAATCGGAAAGGTTGAAGAATGTTCCTTGTGCATGATGGCTGTACACATGGTAAACTTCTTGAAATGACACAAGAAGATTATGATCTGGACAACAAAATTGAGAAGATGGTGCTAACCTATTCCTTACCAAACATCATTTAAAACAAATGACTCCGAATAGGAATATACTCCTCTTATGCCTGTCACGAATAATCGACAAGTACGGAACTTGATCGAGTTATCTAAGACACACTTTGTACGCCTTTGTGTATCAAGCCTGCGCCAATACACTAAAAAAATTTGGATTGACTATATGTTAAATAATAAGTGTAGACGTTTTTGTAAATCTACAAATGTAGACTGCAGTTGAAGTCTACGTCGTAAATTCTATTAAAAGTGTATTTGTGTATTATTCATCATATTTTTTCATGATTTAATTATTTTACAGTGTATGTTAGTAAAATTTTAATGGTCTTGGATGAATTTCACAATTTAATGTGTTATAATTATACACTTGATACTTATTGCAAATTGTTTTGATTAGTATTATTCTTGAAAATTTTTGGGAAAATTTTGTATAGATTTTCTTCTTCTCACATGTGTGTTAGTTATTATTTTAGCTTATGGTGGTTTTACTTGTTTGGTTGGTTAGATCTTGTGAAAAAATTGATATCTAACAAAAAATTAATAATATCATACAAGTGAAAACAACTAAAAATGAATACAATGTTTATAGATTATGCATTAAAAAATTATTTAAAAATTAATATTTTATTATGAAAGTTATTACAGAGCAATATATTAAAAAGTATTCTTGAGTATGTTTGATTTTTCATAATCTTGATGCTTCAAATAAAGTCTTGGAAAAAGTACCTGCCAAATAAGATAGAGTTATGAGAAAAACATAAGATAAAAAATAAAATCATATTTTAGTAGACTTTTTATTAAGTCTACGTAAAGTTATTGTTTAGTAGACTTTAGTTGAAGTCTACACTAATGGAAAATTTTCATATTTAAAAGTGTGCATTTAGAAAATTTGAAAATACTTTGTTCTGGAAAATATTTCAAAAATGGTTTTTTGTCATCCTTGTAACAAAGCAAAAAGATAATGTATGAATCTATAAATTTAGTTCATTATAAACACAAAATATCTTATAATGAATATATGGAAAGCTTACATTTTTGGGAAGATGATTTGAAAATATTGGAAGAGAATACCTGCAAAATAAAATAAAATTTTAAAAAATAAGATAAAAATTAAAATCATATTTGAGTAAACTTCTAATGAAATTTGCTTAAAATTCAAGGCTAGTAGACTTCATTTGAAGTCTACCAGCCGTAAGTTTTAAGTAGATTTCAAATGAAGTCTACTCTATCAAAAAAAATAGATCTGAAAAATAATACATTAAAAATATGAAATAAGTTTAAATCTAAAAAACTTTTAAAAATATGATTTAATAGACAAAATAGTTATAAATTAAAGACATATTAATATGAATTTTAATATGTAACTTTATTTGAATATAAATACTAGAACACATATTTTAAATCTATAGATGTAAACCTTACATTTCTAGGAGGAGAAGAGAACAACTATGGAAGAAAATACCTGCAAAATAAGATAAAATTATTAAAAAACATAGAAAAAAAATTAAAGTCATATTTTTGTAGACTTCCAATGAAGTCTGCTTAAACTTTATGGTTTAGTAAACTTCATATGAAGTCTGCAAGCTTTAGTAAACTTCTTTAGAAGTCTACACTGTCTGATAATTTTCAGATCTGAAAAAATCTATATATTTTGAAATGTGAAAATAATTTTAAATCTGAAAATACTTTACATAATATAATTTATAAGGT
This sequence comes from Brassica napus, assembly GCF_020379485.1. Lineage (NCBI taxonomy): Eukaryota > Viridiplantae > Streptophyta > Magnoliopsida > Brassicales > Brassicaceae > Brassica > Brassica napus. The sequence goes on from NC_063440.1 coordinate 25,261,128, forward strand.
AAACTAGTAGCAAATTAATGTAGAGAGCTTGATCTATAAATTTATTTGAATATAAACATGTAAATACATATTTAAAATCTATTAATCTAAAACTTACATTTTTAGAGGAGATGATGAAATCCATGAGTGATAATACCTACCAAAAAAAGATAATATTGTGAGAAATAAACATAAAATACACATTTAAAATCTATAGATCTAAAACTTACATTTTTTAAAGGAGAAGATGAAAACCATGAATCATAATATCTAAAATGACAAGATAATATTGTGAGAAAGACTTGAGAAAATTTTAGAGAGAAAGAAGATAATGAGAGAGATTTAGAAACAATTGAGAGAATTTTAGAGAGAAGAAAGAAAGTTTTAGAGAGAAGGGAGAGAGTTTTAAGAACTTGTGCAGCCACTTTAGAGAGAGATTGAATAAATTTTGTTTATATAGGGAGACAAAAATGTAACTAGGTTAAAATTTACGATACTGTAGACTTCGTTTGAAGTCTACTAAAATTAAAATTTTGGAGTAGATCTTACTATAACATAGTAGACCTTTTTGGAAGTCTACTATAATAATTTAATTATTGTTGTTTATTCTTTATTATTTTAATAATTTTAATATATGATTTATTAAATTTATTTCTTTATTTTTTAATAGTTATAGTATATGATTTCACTTTTTTATTCTTAAGGAACTTAACTTAGTTTAAATATAATGATTTTTTGTAAAACAAATTGAAAAATATAGACTGAAAAAGACGTCTTCAGATAAATAGACTTTATTGTAGGTCTACGAAACCCTAAACCACAAATATCAAACCCTAAATGTTTTGCTTGATAATCAAAAAGTCTCATTTATACAAAATATAAACTACTAAACATTAATATGCAGATTTAAGTTAATAAAACAAAAAAAAAACAAAATCTAAAATCTAACCCTATGAAATCAACTACTAAAAGACATAACATGTTAGAACCTTTTGTTTCTAAACTATGAACATAGTCTAGCACATGATAACCAAATTAGTATATATTCTTCAAAATTGTTCGATTATATGAAATTTTAATTTATTTACTTCATATTATCCATTATATTGATGATTAATTAAAAATATCACAATAATTATTTTTATACATTTTCAAAATTAAATTAGTAGACCAAATTAGAGTGTAGACTACAAAACAAGTCTATAAAGTAGACTTCGTAGGAAGTCTATATATATGTAGACTTCTTTTATTACGTGTAGACTTCCAAAGGATAGAAACGTAAAATATATTTATGTTTTTTGTTTGGTCATAAGGGTGAAATAGTACTTTCACTACTCCTTTAGGTTGGTTTTGCATTTGACTGAAAGTGGGGTACACTTTTACATTTGACTTGAATATTTGGGTTGGTTTTAGCAAATGTCCCCTATTTTAATAGAGTAGATGATTTAATTATTATGTTTGTCTAATTAAATACGTTTATGTATAGTCGTATAGATAAAGTCCTCGAGACTCTTTAATAATATTCCGTGCGTCCCTTTCGTCACCACCACGACAATTATCAGTTTCGATCACCAACTTTGCTGCTACAGATATACTCTATTATGTATACATGTACTTGTATGTTTTTAATTGATGGTAAGAAAGTAGTATAAACTATATTTTTCATTATGTAACTAATCCATAAATTTTCATATATTTCTTTAAAATTAACATATTTTTATGTGGCTGGAATTGAAGTTCAGAAACATTAAAAATGAATATGTTATATCTGCAACTAGAAAAGAGAGTCGGGGCATGAACTTGGGACCAGGTCACCAACGCGTCATGAGAGCGACCTTTTTTTTTAATAAGGAGCGACCATTATTCTTGGCAAATTTTTTTTTTAAAAAATGCTTATGGGTTTATGATTTATACGGAAATACATATATTTGAAATGGACAACCACAAATATATATATGATATACAGAGGATCGAGTCTCAGGTAGGTATGTACGTGGAATTTCGACGGATTTAAAAATGAGGATTTACTAATTACGTTTGAAAAACACTGTATGTAGTTTAGCAAAAAAAATCACAATGCAAAACCATATGAAAATCTTTATTATAATTGTTAATTTTGTAGAATGAATCTTTCAGATTTCTTAATCATTTCGATACTAGTTAGTTTGCAACGTTATGTAGTATGTCTTAGCTATAGGCCTACTTTAGCTACTGTCCCGGATTTTAAACAAAACACCATGAATGTCAATGATATAAATCATTGCTAGAATTTTTTTAAAAAGATAGATAATTTACCTAAATGGGATCGTCATCATGTAATCAATTTTTTAAAGAAAATCTGTATTAATTTAAGCAATTTTCAAACATCAGTACAGTACTTTTTATATGTCATGAGACACATGACTCATCATGAGATAGATTCCGTTACAAAAAGAGAAACAAAAGTTACAAAACCGCCACAATGAAAGTAAATAATATAAATGCAACCATAAAATAAGTTTACCTGAAAAATCATCACATTCTCTTAATTGTCTATCACAGTTAAGGGATATGCATACATTATAATATATTTGAAGGAAATATAAAGGTTGCTTCTAAGAGAAAATAATTATTTGTTGGTCGTAACAAAGTAAGAAGCTACATATGCTCATCATCATAAAATTGCTCGAGAACAAAAAAAAACAGAAGCAAATGACATGGTTTACGAGATCACGTTTTTGATCACACACCGCATCGAATCAAAATACAAATCAGCAGCAACAACAAAAATAACAAACATAGAAAGTATATATTATACGAAACAAATGTTTAAAAATCAACCGGTCGATGTTAATAAGTATAGAACTCAGCCAATTCTTCAACGGATCCTCCTTCTTGACCAGTCTTGAGCATCCACAACAAATGCTCGAACAAAACAACTTCACAAGATACAACAATCTCACGATCATGTTCCACGGATCTAGAAGACCGATCCACCAGTTCTTGAAAAAGTGGGTGAGAGATGATGTCCGGTCTAAGCATGTAAGGTCTTCGAGTCTGACCAACATAAACAACATGGAGATTGTTGTCCTCTGAGAGCTCATCGGAGACGGCAGCGGAGGAGGACGAGTGGTGGTGATTCTTGGCGAAGGAAGGCCATTTCTTTATGGCCGACTTGAGCTTTGTCAGCTTCCCAACTTTGGCCATTGCTTATGAAACTAACCTCTTTTTTTTTCTTGAGTTTGGAACTAGAGAGTTGTTGGAACTAGGTAGGGTTTAGGGTTTATGAGGACAAATGATTATATGTGTGTGTGTTGGTCAAAATATTGAATGAATGAAGAATAGAAGTGTTTGAGATGTTCTTGGGAGGAAATAACGAGGAAGGTTCGTGTATAAATATTGAGTGCGATAGAGCACAAGAGAGAGAGAACGTATAGATGCATGACCCACCGATTGATGCATAACAGCTAAGAGGGAAGAGGACATAAATGGCAAAACTAGTGTTTCTGTGCCCATTGTTTTTCCTTTTTATCTTATAATCTTTTTTAAAAAAATTGTATAGATATTCCCGTAATAAATTGTGCGGCAGTAATTGATTTATTTTCATGTATAAATATATTAAATAAGTCACAGTTGTTAATCAAATAAGAAATTTCTATGATGACATGAATGATAATATAATCCTTCTAACATACGAGAGATAATTAAGAACAATACAATTTAAAATATATTTTTGGATTAGTAAACTATAATTACTAAAAACTCAACGATATCATATATAAACCACATGTATAAAATATAAAACTATATAACGTTTGAGCAACAAGTAAAAGAAACTAACCATAATGGTTTAATTCATTAAAAATACATTATTAATCTAGATTAACATGACAGCCATCGCGTCACACGTCTATTTTCTTACCTATGTCATTTTGTTTTGCTCCATAGATGCCAGTATGCCACGCATCATAAATCGAAAGTTATAAATATTTTACATATAGATACATTCATGTTTATTCAGTAAGTTTTCTTTGTTGTATCCCTTGTTCGGAAACTCGCTACGCGTAACGCGTGCGGTTGGACAGGGCCTAGCGCCGAATCACAAATCGGAGATAAAACGGACGAGTACTCGGCGATTTATTTTTATTATATATAAAAGATTTCTGTTATTACCCGTAATGTAGACATGGTGTAGTGGTTTATTGTCTATAACTGAACGTATTAACCAAGGTTCGACGCTTGGGAGTTGGGCTTTTTAACATTTTTTTACACTTTTTCTTTAATGAAGGGCAGAAATGTCATTTACTTTTCTTCTTCTTCCTTCCGTTTCTGATTTTCTGCAGTTGCAGATGCGAAAGTTAGGTACTTTTATGGTTTCAGAAGCAATTTTCATAGGTTTTCTTCTTGTTTTTGCTAGAACTTCATAGATATTAGAGAGATTATTCGATTTCTAGGTTAAAATGAGCAAAAACTCAATTTTTTTTTCAGATCCGATTTTTTGACCGCATAGCTTCAATCCGCCACGCTTGGTCACCGTTGAGCGTTTACTCGGCCGCTAAATCGGCTAGGCGGCCGAGTTTTAGAACAGAGGTTGTATCTTATAATGTAGATAAATACGTAAACGTACTGTGTAGATGTGTAGGCAACCTCTTATTGCGTGTTGCTATCTTATGATCGGACAAAGAGTGATGTTTTAAAATAACGATTACATCTTGTCCACAATCTTTGTTGAATATTGCCCGATAATGCTAATTGTTTTTCTTTTGTAACGTAATGCAAATTGTTTGTCGTTTGTATATAGCAAAATAACAATTATCGTCATCTATCGACTAATTTTTTTTTTCATTCGACTAACATACTATTATATCTAAATTTCCAAAATCATTACATAAAAGAATCGTAAGAAATTGTAAAACTGAAAGTGCTTTTTTTTAATGTTTCAGATTCAAACTTTTAAAATATGAGATTATTTTTTAGATGAGACTTTCTTAAAGCTAATTCCATATATAGAAAGATTATGGATTTAAGGTCCAAAAATTTCACCATTAACAAAAATTATATATTTTCTCTGTTTTACAAAGATAATTTTTAACTGTTAACACATATTAAAATGCATTAAATTTATATCACAAATTTATCATTTATGTGTTTATCAATTTTCAATAAAATTAACTAATAGAAATAAAATACTATTTATTATTATTAAATTATTTTTCAAATTTATTTATCTTTGTAGAACAGATGAAATAAATAAAATAGCATTTGAATAAAAACTAAGTTCTCTTGAGTATTTTTTGTGACAGGATGCAACCACCAATCAGAAGGCAAATTTGTTCTTTTGACAAAATACAGTCCTCTTATTCAGTGCAAAGGCATATTACGAATCCTTAAAGTTAGTTTGGTATTTCCGAGAAATTAGGTGGAGAAGACCATTGTACCTTACCCTCTGTCTTTATCCAACAAAAAGTTGTGGATGGTAAGCTAATCATTTAAGAAAATTTAAATACTTCTTTTTATAGGTGGTCGAACATATAATCATTTTTGTAGCAAAATAAATCAAATAGTAAGATAGTACTCGCTCATGATTAGAGATTAGATAACTGTCCAATGTCATATACTATACTTATGTAGACCTCAAACTAAGCCTAATAATTTGATCAAAGGTGATTCTTTCAAAAAAAAATAGTATTCTATTTAAAGAGTGGATTTATTGAAGAATTTTTTTTTGAACAGATATTTTATTGAAGATTAAGAAAGGAAGATGACACGGACATATATGCATACATAATACATTATATATACATTCATTACAAGAGACATACAAGCAACCTGTAATCTGGAATATTAATTTACAGTACTTCTGATTCCTAATCAGTGATTTGATTAAATCGCGTTATGCTGATTAATTTTTAAAAGCAGCCCCATATAAATTACTTAATAATCTAAGGTGTGATACTTTTAGCATTTTGTGTTTTATTTTGTCTTGAGATTTAAACATACTAATAACCTAAAAGGTTAGAAACTCAATTAAAAGAAATTCATAGATTATACTAAAACTAGAGTCCAAAACTAAAGTAGAGACAAGCCAGTTGTGATGGTGCTGTTGTTCATGCAAGTGCTCGACAATTGTGCAACTAATCTACTTTAGTTTTTTGGACTTCCTCTAATTATAATAATCCGTGTTTCATACATACTAATCTACATAATGTAGTAGTTGCAATCGTTGCTGGATATAAATGTATGTTGGGATATGTTTATTTATAGATGAATATTTTTAGATGTATGAACATGAATATCCTACAGATTTGACCTGACACATTGGTGGGTTTGGAAATGTTTAAAGAGAATTTTACTTTGGGAGACACAATTTGAGTTCTCAATTATTCTAAAAGACACATTTCTAGTTGACACATTTTTTCTTAGCAATTTTACCAAAATAACCTTCAGTTAATGATATGGTCTCTTTCGTTAGACTTTCTAACTAGACATAACCAATTTGCTTTTTGTTTCTTTTTTAAACAAATAAACTATCTTTTTTTATCACCTAATAATCTTATCTCTTCAAATCCCTAAAATGACAAAAGACTCACAAAGAGAACCCTTGGCCCCTTTCTCCCTCGATATCTTTTCGATTTACAAATTGATCTACGACATCAGATGCAAGAGAAATTGAATCTTAATCTTCTAGATCTGAAATCGTCTCTAATTTCCTAATCTCCCTTTCGTGATTTTCTCGAACTCTATTTCTCTCCACCGCCGACTGTTCTTTCTCGCCACCATTGTTTCCCAGACAATCTTCAACTGCGCCCTACATTTCGGTGAGACTGCACTCTAGACACTTACATAACACGACGCTTCATCATACAAACGCTCTTTCACTGACTCTTTTTATTTTCTTTCTCAGGTCCCACTTCTGCCGGAGGAACAAGAATCACTTGGAAGCCACTCCCCTATCATTAGCCAATATGCCACACAACACAATCTCCACCCAGATCAAAGCCTACAAGATCACACTCGAATTGTTGCCAACATCGGCATCCATACACTGAGCCTTGACCACAACACTCCCGACACAACAACAATCCCCCTAACCACGAGAGTCTCATCCACAACACACCCGACCACCACAACAATCACACAAACCACGAGAGTCACATCCGCAACACACATGAGGACCCCCAATCCAACCACTAATAATGGGAGTTTCATCACCGTTCTAGGTATTAACTACACTTTGGTCGATCACCGTTCCACTACCCAGAACCCGTTGCAGCTTATGCATCCTTGTAAGCAGTAGCTATTATGTATCTATCTCATTAATGTTGTTGATGTTGTTGTCGGGGATATGTGAGGTGCGGATGTGACTGCTGTGGACAGAGGATGTGTGGATGTGATCGGTGTGGACGGCAATTGTGTGGATGTGGTGGATGTGGACATCAGGTTGGGGGGGGGGGTGGTCAAGTGCGCAATGGTTAGATAAATGGTAGTGAGATGAGATATGGATAACTATGAAGATCCCACATTTGTCTTCCATATTCTGGGTATTTACGAGATCTCTATAAGATAATTGTTTTTGCATTTTGTAAACGTTTGTATTTCTTTTCATATTATACAATTAGATTTTGTTCAGATACTTTTTTGTTATAAACCAAAAGAAAAATCTATCGTTAGATCTTGCGTCTGTAAATAGATCCAACGTTCCAAAAAAATCACTTTTACCCATATATCTACTTTTTCGTTTTAACTTTTATTATTTATTGCAACTAAAAGCAAACTTAGTTTCATTATGCTCAACTTACGTTTTCTTTCTTAAAATAAACACATTTCTCTTTACACAAAAAGTAGGGTTATTTCTGTCCACAAAAAGACAGCTGTCATGAGAAAGTGTGTCAAAGAGAGAATGTGTCTCTTTAGGTAAATGAAAGACAGATTGTGTCTCTCAGTATAACTCTCTCATGTTTAAAAGTTCTACTTTTGATAATGTGTTTAGGCTTGGAAATGTTTTTAAACTTTAAATGAGAGGTTGGCTTCTTCCCCAAAAAAGTAGGATTTTAAGGTTACATATGATCTAAGCATGTCTTAATCATTCAAATCACTCAATTAAAGATCTAGTATGATTTAAACTAACTACCCAATTACCACTGTTTCAACTTGTACTCGCACGCCTACCATGATGCTTTCACTATACCAAGAAGAAATTATACCAAATAGTATCAATATTTGTATGTAAATAAATGTAAACAATGAAAAACACTCAAAACTGATGAAAGTGACACAATTACGGATACAAAGGATATTTTGAATCATGGTTTCAAGGATCAAGCCTCAAGTGATTAGAAAAACATAATCATACAAAATCTTTTGTCTAAAAAAATGAAAACTTAAAGTAGAATAGATAACAAAACACCACAAAATTGGAGTAACTGTCTCCAGAGTTTTAGTACAACTCAACAGCACAAAAGAAGCCTTGCGTAGCAAGCAATACGAGTCTTTCCTTTTGCTTCAATGCATCATTCTTTATTCTGACGCTTTGGTCGTCTTCTTCTTTTTCTTCTTTTTGGGCTCTGATGTTTCTTTTCTTTTCGACTTTGAATCATCCTCGTCTATCAAATGCTCGTACTCTTCAAGACTCGCAAATGGAGATTTCCGTTTTCCTTTTTCCTTCTTTTTCTTGTTACCACCAACACCACCACCACCATCATCATCATCATCTTCATCTTCATCACCACCATCATCACCAACATCATCACCATCCTCATCCACATCTTCACCATCAAGCATATCCATCTCTGTGTCGTCCATCTCTGCATCACTTGCATCATCCACAAGCTCATCATCATCCCCCACAACTTTATCCAGATCATCATAATCATATTCACCACCCTCTTCTTCCACAGCGTCATCATCAACATCATCCAACAGATTCTCAATCTCCTCATTGTCACTCTCATCGCCAGCTTCGAATTCGACGTCACTATCGTAGTCACCTCCACCATCGCCATCGTTCACATCGTAAAGCTCTTCAGCAGCTTCTTCTTCAGGTAGCTTCTTCTTCTTCTTTTTCTTTGATTGCTTCGTACTGTTCATCTTGTTCACGTAGAACTTGTGGAAGACTAAATCTTCAGGAGACACATCTTCTTCTGCTAACCTTAGAATATCAGATCCAATCATCTGGTTTGACATGTCAAGCTGCACATGAAGAAGAATAAGTAAACCATTACAGGTGAATATAGATTACAAAATAGTTTCAAGCTGTACATGTTGAGATGTTTACCTTCTTGGAAGGTTCGATCTGGGAGCCACCATGCCAAGTGTTCTGTTTTGGTTTCTTCTCCATGAATTTATCCAAGAAAGCAGTTAGAGATAAATCATTCAGAGGGTTTCCGTTGTAAACTATAGTAGTTCCTGAGAGAAGTGTTGCAGCCATAGTAGCCACCGAGGGGTGAGCGTGTGAAGCAAGTACCACCAATTCCCACCAACTCACACGGTCTCCGTTACTGTTAAATTTGAAATAAATGATTCAGTTACAACCAAGAATATATAATAGTATCAAGAAAGCTGCCAATACTAATTAGAAGTGCATATGTAATTATTGGGATGAAAGATGAGATTAACTGACCAGTAAGAAGGCTCTCTATGGCGAGGATCGTATCCTCCGGGAAGACAACTTGATTTCAATGGCGCTTGAATTTTTTTGCCACTATCATTAGAAACCTCTATGGTTTCTTTGGGAGTTTCTTTAATAAATAACTCTTCACCATCATCAGAAGCATCATCATCTTCTTCTTCATCAGATTGCCTGACCGCTAAAGCCTCTTCGTCATCTGAAGAATCATCATCATCATCTTTACTTGTGATTTTGTCCTCTTTAACATCATTCTTTTCTTTCTCTGCTTCCTTAATGGGATCAATATCATCTTCATCTTTAGCATCCTCGAAATGTTCTACATCTTCTTCTTCCACAACTGATTCCCTCTGGACCACCATGTTCCTGCATGGTAAAAAATAGAAAGACCCATTGAATAATCAACCGGAGAAAAGCCATTAAGAAATGTGTTTAACAGAACAAAAAAAAGCTTACCAAAGAGGTGGTCTTGATTTTAGCACCTCAGACAGAAGGAAAAGACATCCACAGGCGTACTGTGGTGGCTGTTGTAGCGCAACCTAGTCAAAGTATATAAGAGTAAACTTTAGAGATGACAAAAAATTTCAATACAGTGTGCTAATGCCATCAATCTTTATGTGCTAACATCAATAATCAAGATAACAAAAGAAACAAGATTCAAACATAGTACCAACTAATATGAATATAGTCATCAATATCAATGAAACTAAAACGACAAAAGATGGGTTTTGGTGAATCATATATTCATGTTACCGACCTGCAAGATTCTTTTGGAGAAGGCAGCCACACGCTTTATATTTATATCGTTCTTCATGGCTCTAAGGAGAAGCCCAATAAACATTTCAGCCTGAAATTAAGAACGGCAAACTAACAGAGTTATGGAGAAAAGAATATATAAGGTTCATGCCAGGACGAGACAAAATTTAACTTGCCTTTGAAGAATTCATTGCCGAGGAGAGTAGAAGCTTCGAATACAATGCACGGTAAAATCTATCACTGACGATCTTATTCTTGGATGAGATTTTGTCAAGAAGCATCAGTGATTGAACTCCCACATTGAAATTCTTCGAGTGTACCTGCATAAACATTCAAGATTCAATAATCTTTATTAACTTCCTGGTTGCAACTTTTGAAACAAAACTTATATGATGAGGCTTTCAGAATTTACCAATTTAAAAAGCACCGGCGTTTGAGAATCAATTATATCATCGGCCTCGTCAGTAGAAACATATGGAAAAGCTCTGTTAACTCCCTGCAGTGATGGAATAATAAGGAATAAGTTGAACTGTAAAGTCTCAATGCTATTAATTACATACACCACACACATCCGGACTAACCGTAAGTAGAGCTGATAGAATTCTGGAATCCAATTCAACAGGTGAATCAGCCGCTTTGTCTTCTTTTGAGTCCTTTGAGTTGGCATTTTTCTTATCAGCCGCTTTGTCATCTGTGCCTGGTTTCTTGTTTGCTTCTGTGGTTAAAACCTACAAAAATGGAAACACATTCATATGTCTCAGACTCGGAACACGTCATGTTATGACTATTGACACGCAGAAGAGAACATTTAGGGTAGTAGACGCCTTGGAGATCATGAAAGAAGGTGGAAACGGGGAGGAATATTTTGATTTCTCACTTGTATGGAATTTAGATGCGAGTTAGTTATATACCTTAAACAGGGCAAAATACACATCAATAAGGCGTTTTGCCACCTTTGGATCCTCTCCTTTGTGGCTCAATCGAATTTGGCTCAGAAAGTTGACCTGTGAAAATTTACAGGGTTATAATAAGTATGGTTTCAGAAAATAACATGTATCTCAGTAAAATTGTTTCCCATCGAAGTCAAAAGAAGCCAAAGTATAATAATAATAATAGGAGTATATGAATGGAGAAAAGAAATTTGTTTGAAAATATGAACAGAAAATAAAAGAACATACAGCGTGATACTTTGCACGTAGCCCAAGATGAGGACGAAAGAGAAAGGAGTCAACTTCATCAATCACCACAGCCTGCAAATATCACTACACCTTTAAGCCGAAGAGAAGACTCCAAACAACCAAATAATCAACAAAATCCAGACACATGACATAAGAAGGTTGAATAGTTCAAACCTTCATATTAGGATGATCAGCCAAAAGGTTTGTCAGGTGAAAATCAGCATTAGACGCACTTTTGTTTTGAGGATCTCCTAACTGTGTAAAGTTAATCCAAAGGAACATTTAGAGGGATCACAGTTGATAAAATTTTATTACATGTATATAAATATTCCAAAGTACAGTTGACAATACCTTGTTCACCAATGACACAAGCAACTTCCGCTCCTGTTCTGATTTGCTTGTCAGCATGAAGTATATAGTCTAACACCAAAACAAAACAAAAAAAAATCAATACAATAGTTATTATCCTGATCATGTTACTACACACAAAAAAAAAACAATCGGGTTTATTTGAACACTCAAACATCTACCATGAAACTATTCAAATGTATAATATGATAACTCATAAAGAATAAAAAACCTGGAAATCAGTAAAGAGGAGCAGAGTGGTAATAAGATATACCTTTAAAGCCTTGTCTTTTAGCTCTGGAAGCATATCCTTAGATGATTCATCAAGGGCGTTAACAAAGCGCTCATACCTACAAAGTCAGTATAGTAATCCTTCAAGTGACCAATCAAACCAGAACAGTTACCAAATACCAACACACGATACAGAGATTGGACACATAGCTCGTGGCATGATTTAAGCAAACTACATTTCGAAATAAACTAGAAAGTATATTCTCTCTGGAAGTAGATGTTTTACCTCTGTTTCAAGCATTCTTCCCAGTACCAAAACAGCAAAAGTGAGTAACCATCCTTAGTTTCAGGAATGCTGTTCAAAGGTCGCTGTAAAAGCGTCTTCAGCTTGCGATCAGGTAACAGCCTGGAAACACACAAAAAAAAACTCACTTAATGAGAGCCAAATAAAAATAATACAAGAACTGACATGGGAGAGTAAGAAAAAAAGTGCCTGATCAAAATTTCAGATAGAGCCTTAAGACCCTTGAATGCGAATCTCTTTCCAACCTTTGAAGTCACCATTCCTGCAATCAAAAACAACTCAACAAGTGTTTTGTTTGTGCAGATAAAAACAAACAGACACATCACCAAAAAAAAACTTACCCAACAAGGCATCAAGAGACCTCATATTAGCAATAGGATTCTCCCCAACCATAATCTCAAAGGCAGTGATTTTATCAGCCACCGTCCCAGACTTCTGAGCAGATATCACCATCTTCATATCTCCACTCTTCCCTTTCGACGCCACAAAGTCCTCAGCGTACTGCCACATCAGCCTCTCCCCCATCTCCCTCTTCACCTCCACCACACCCATCACATCCCCCACCGCCACTTTCCTGCTAAAGACCTTCTCCTCCAGCTCCTCCGCGTCGTTATACCACTCCGAGCTTAATAAACTCGCTTTCACCAACGGAAGCTTAGGCAAAGTCTTGAACTTTTCGAACCGCTTCGCCTTGAAGCCACTGTTCTCGTCCTCAATCGATAAAAAATCAGCCTTTGGCTTAGGCTTAGTGTTCACCGTCTGCTTCGCCGGAGCTGCGTCTTTGGAGGTTTGCTTCTTAGCTTCCTTCGGATTGGGCTTGCTTGTGTCTCCTTCCTTCTTAGGGTTCTTCCGTTTCTGGGGTTTTGGGGGTTTGCGGAAATCAGAATCGTTGAAGCCGGAAGAAGGGAGAGATGAAGGTAAGCCGAGAGAGGAGGCGAATGAAGCTATCTCTGATGTTGTGAGAGCTTTCATCTCCTTCGTTGGCTTTGGTTCCGACATGATTAAGGTTTAATCTCTCTCTCTCTGTTTTTTTTTTTGAGATTCTACAAAAGCTTTAAGCTGCTGGTTAGGGTTTTAGAAAGAGCGCAAGGAAGCAGACGAGAGTGGCATAAGTGTAAATTAGACTTTTAAAGCCCACTGTAGAGATTATTAGAATTTTAGGCCCAATTTGTTAGGACTTAGGATTGAGGCCCAAACTAATGCCTTCATTTCATCTTGGACATTCCTGAGTTGACATTTTAGTGAAGTAGTTTAATTTTGAAGCATATTGTAGAGTGAAAAGATATTTGAATCTTTTTGTTTTACAAAGGGATCCCTTGTAAGAACGCAAAATCCAATTAACTTCCCACATGATTAGAATTTGAATGGTTTCCCCTTCCCCCCCTCCCCCACGAGTTTACTTGTATGTGGAAGATTGTGGTTGTACTCGTTTGACACTAATTACTAAATTGCATTGTATAATTTCACAAAGTTTACATCATTTAAATGATTGATACAATCACTAATTTGGCTTAACATCACTTATATAAACAGATACAATAGTAACATCGTTTCAATAAATGTTGCAAATTTGACATCAAAACTAAAATGATACTAACATAATTTTAATTAAAATATTACTTTTTTTTTGTAACTTAATATTAAAATATTAATATTGCATGTAATTGATTTGTGTCGCTTGAATATATATGATTTTGAAATCTTATTTCTTATAAATTTAAAGTTCAATATTATCATTGAATTTATATAAATAAAATCTGTATATTACTATTATAAAGAAAATTTACATTGCTTTTATAAATAGTTTGAATTCATTTAATAATAATTTACATTGAATGGTACCTACTGGTATCCATATAGTCTCTTGCAATTTCATCTTTTGTAGTGGTCTATTTTTGCAGTACAGTTTCTTATGCATCTATGTATTGACCAGTTTGGTCATGAACTTATTTTAGAATGAATGATTCAGCGTTTAAAAAAAAAAGCATATGGGACGATTAGGCTTTTAATCAATCTATGCGCTTTTGAAATTTTGCTAGTTTTAGAAAAACGGCACTAGGAAGCAGACATAGATAGAGAATGGTATGGTACTAACCATAGTAACACCATGGTGAAGATGGTTAACGCAGAAGCCAAACTTTAGAGAAATAGGTGGTTAACGCAGAATCAGCTTAATCATTTAGAGGCTGAATGATATATACATATTAATCACTAATATTTTGGAGGATATAATACAAATGTTTTTTTTATCTCGTTATGCCCACTCTGCATAAGGGCTCGCTTGAATTCAATAAAAATTAGCTCTCGAGTATCTTCATTAATTTGAAGTAAGGAAGAGAGAGAGAGTTGCTTAGCTCACATTGGTTAACGCAGAATCAGCTTAATGCTTTGGAAGGTACTGTTCGATGGTGAAGATGGCTGAGCAGTGAGGTCAATGCTCACTTAAGAGTTTTATATATGATACAGAGTTTAGCTGGTTGTAACGTAGCTTCAGCAGCTGGAGACGAGATTTCAAGGTTGTCGACTGTTTTTGGAATAAAAGAGAAAGGCCAAAATATCTTCCCACTTATTCTAAAGAAAGTATGACTATGTAATACAGTTACGAAGAATCTAAACCAGATGGAATTACATATTTTGACAAAAAAGTAAACGAAATAATATATAAATCATTCAATCTATGGCTTCAAATCCTCAGTAAGTTAAACTGCAAACGTGCACTCTTGAATTTTTATACGTCCTAAACAGTGCCGTCCCAAAGATTTATGAGGCTTAAAGCCTGTCAAATAACGTGGCCCTTCATAAAAATTACCAATGAAAAATATATTTAAAACTGGCTGTGGTCTGGTTCGAACTAGAGACCAAAAGGTCTAACATCTCTTACTTTTCCCGTCTAAGCTACAAGTAATTTTTGAAAATGTGGTCTATTTTTTGTATTTATAATATGTGGCCTGAAACCAATGCTTTATTGGCCTTATAGAAGGGACGGGTCTGGTCCTAAAGCTTGAGTTCGAGATCTTTTGAACACCGTTCTTCTTCGTCCACTTCCATCGACATATCGTTATGTCTCTGTGGTTTTGAGGGTGTTGCAGGCTGTCGTGAGTGTTGTCCTGCCTCTACTGATGGACCGACCATTTGTGGCTTGGGAGGAACATGACCACCGTTTTGGTTCACTTGATACGGAGCTCTAGCCACAGCCCTGAAAATCAGATATTAAACTTGTAAACTATAGCGCATATATCACAACAATGGATTCCAACAAAAACATCGAAGCATCACTATTCTAATAAGTTGAGCTCATTAGATATACTTTTCTAAACTAGAAAAGGTTTTGGTCTTAATCTATGTATATACTACGACCAATTCAGGACAGACACATGTTCCAGTTTGGTTTTTCTACCTGTCTTTTCGTTTAGCAAAGAACCGATGAAGAGAGGCTCTTCTTGCGATACGTTCCACGACTTGATGTTGCTCCTTTGTTTGATGATCATCGTTGTTTCCAGAACTCGTTGGTTCATTAAGATCAGGAATCACAACGTTGCTTTTGTTGCTAATGTTGATATCAAGATTCATGTGATTCTGAGTCTTCTTTGAGTCAACAGCAACTGGATTTGCTTCTTTGGCTGCTTCTATTATCTCCTTGGCTTTGTCTTCAGGAAACTCGTTGTAAACTATAACTTTACTGCCGAAAAATATGGTCAGCTGGGAATTTTTAGGCTCCGGTACGTTTCTCGGTTCACTGAAATAAAATAAATTTCATTTGGTTAAGCTCCATACATCACGATTGGACTTTTTATTTCAATACCAAGAGATCAAAACTAGATAACCTTAGATCGACGACATCTATGGCTTTGCCTCTGGAAGAAATAGAGGTTTCACCTACTGAAAGTTGCTTCTGAGTCAACTTGAAGGGTCTGCTTTCAGAAATGTTTGCCTTCTCTATTGCATTTTGTTGAGCTATATAATTAACCAAAAAAATAAATCAAATTTAATAAAATCATATTGCAAAATCTTATTTTTTTTCAAACAACAATGTCTTCAACCTACATATATTACCATGTTTTTAGATTAAAAAATGGGAATTTAAGCCTAAAAATCTAATATTTACGCCAAAATCATGATTTTGTTTGGGATTGTGCTAAGCTAAGCTGGACGGATAAAATTGAGTTAACTCATTAATAAAAATCAGAAATCAATCTAGAATTTATAAGAAATGATTTTTGAATATTTTCTCAGATTTGTGATAAATCCATGTGTTTTATTTAGTGGAAAATATTAAAACAAAAGCTGGATCTTTGTCGGCGGCAGCCGTGTCAGAGAATGAGAGAAATAAATACCTCTGTGATCGTTTTTTCCGGCAAGCTCAAGATCGGACTTTCGAGCCAAGCCTATAACTATATCTCCGAAACTTCCCTTCTCCTTCAAGTACCGGCTGAGCAAACTACATCTCCGGTTAAAGTTGGACTTCTCTGGTGCTTGTCCGGTCGACATACTGTGATGATACTGCAACACAAGATTCTTGTTCTTGTATGGTTTGCACACGTTAGAAATCAAGGCTAAAACTTACAAGAAGATAAATGTCTTGAGCTTCTTCTGCTCATGCTCTTTTATATTATGTCAATAAGTTTATGTGGCTTTAAGTCCTCACAAATAAATAAACAGACTAATAAGCCATGGCAAATAAATTAGTTTAGTTCAGCACAAAACCAAAACCAATATTCGTTACAACTTCTGCACGTTTTCCTTATGTCTGCAGTAAAATTTTAAAAAAGGAGGAAAATAGTTGACGGCGACGTTACAGGAAGGCGTTAACAATTATTGTTATTTACGATTTTGTTCTTATATTAGTGGCATTTTTGTAATTGATGGACATAACTGAGGGGGTTACAAAGGCCATTGTCGTAACGGACTATATCCCTCGCGTCGGCTGAGGAAATGAATTTGTGGAACCCATTGACTGTTTTAGAACTAGTGCATCGATGAATACTTATCCCCGACAAGAGTGTTTTTAGAACACGTGAAAGTATTATTCTGTGGTTATGTGACAATTAGGATTCCAACACGTATAGACATCTGAACGGGTACTACACCCATAATTCATGCATGATTTGCGTGTTTTCTCATTCTTTTCCTTTTGTTTTTAGCATATTCACAATTGAATTTTTGTTACAAGTTCACATAGTATATCGAAACTGAAAAGTGAGAAGATATATCGGAGACCTATTAATATTTAAGCAGCATATAAACTCAAAATACTTGTGTTTTTTGACTTTTGAGAATTGTCCTCTTGAGAGTTTGCTTAGGACATCTCCAATGGAACACAAAAATTTACTTTATATTTCATATTAAAAAAAGTAACTCTAACTCTATTATAAAGTTGAATTTGTTTCAACGGTTCACTCTATAATATAATTAAAAAACAACATTACTCTATATTTCACTCTATTATATAGTGAACTTGAGCAAATTCAACTCTATAATAGAGTTACTCTATTTTAAAATGAAATATACAATAAATTTTTGTGTACCATTGGAGATGGTCTTTATGGATTTCTTTGTATTTTGCTCAGTTGAATACTATACTAAAAATTTCACTAAAAAAAAGCATACTATACCAAAACGTCACATTATTGGTTTAATTAAGGTTTGCGTTGAATTTTCTTTATATAAAATCCAACACCAACCGGGGACTCAAATAATTCAAAAGTATGAGACAAAATATTCTACAATAAATATCCTACGATGGTGCCAAGGGGAAAAAAATATCAAATGACTATTCATCGCAACTTGCAAGATCTTGTCGATCAGAATATAATGCTCTGAAGACTTTTTCAAACCATTTACATATATCTACAAGTTGAACAGCAACATGAGTCTATATACATACAAATATATAATATATGTATTTAGTGATGCATTGCTGCGCGATTCTACTCCACAAAACCAAAGCAAGATTCACAGTTTCACATGACGATTCATATATATCTACATTGTTTGTTGTATCTAAGGTTATCCGGAAAGGGAAAAACCGACTGCAAATTATATAATATACAAAACTATGTGATAGTATGTAATGTTTGTTAATGCGTCCTTATGACGTTTCACTCGTATTACGTTGTTTAGATGACAATTTTGAAAGATAATATATAAACACTCGTTTGTATTTATCATTAATGTGTGACGCCCAAATAGAAAAGTTTACGTTTCAAACATTCGATGAGACGGGTCTAGGTCCCTCACGACAATGGATGAAAGCTAATTTATGCTTTGACGCCGACAGATACTAACTGCAGCTTCTTTATATGCTCCATATGTAATATGACCATAACATATGTGTCTTTAGATTTGCATGCTTGGTAGTTGGTATCAAACCCGTATTCTGTAACGTATATTACACAAATTTATATGTTGGTTATAAAAGCTATTTAAGTTAATTATATAATACCCACTTTTCAAGTGTGTTTGTGAAAAATATGATTTACTTAACTATTACAAGCCTCTACGCATTGCCAAAGAGCCCCTTGGGTTAAAGTCTTGTATTGCTTAAAAGATGAAGGGAAGGGACGTTACGCACTAAGGGAAGCTTTGCATCAGGTGTCTCAAGAAGTGCTTTAAAGAGTGTTTTAAATCTTTTAACGCTCTGTTTGAGAAAGTTCACAGGGTTCAGCTTAACACGAAGCAGATAGAATAGAAGCAAAGCATATGTTACAAAGCACTATTCATAATGTCTTATCCTCTTTCTTGACCTCTTCGTGTCCTCCTTCATAAGTTGCAACAAAACACCAAGTTTTAGTGTAAGATGCAACTTAGGAAAATGAAATTTCAACATTACATATGGTAACAAAAACATGGGTACACAAACTAAAGCACTATAAAACACCGAAGACAAAGGCTGCTTTGGTTGGTCTCTTGACCTTAGTATTGTACAAAACTAAAACTCACGTGACCTACAAGAAATACATATAATAAAACTTTGAGATGTCTATAAAGAGAGAAAGAAGTGTCAAAGTAGAGGAAGATCTATTGTAACTATTGTGTCTTCACTACTTCACTCTCTTTTGTCTTCCTCCAAATCTTCTTCTGCATCTTCTTGGTCAGGCAAAGATCTAGCTTCTGAGACGCTCTTGGCTTCATGAGAAGGAACCGGAGATGGTTTAATGAGGGTCAGTGTGTAATCATCCTTCTCAAACTCCCCGCTCGAATCACCAGAAGATCCAGAGAATGCATACCTACAAGAAGATCATAACGGTAAAAACAATACCAAGCTTCTTAATCACATATCAAAATCCTCTTCTCGAACATGGTGTTACCTAGTCGAGTTCTGAGATGGAGCCCAGAGAGAGCAGATAACAATCAGGAGCGAGAAGGAGAGAAGCTGCCAAAAGGCTGGAATGATCCAAGCGTTTTGCCAATGCTCATTGTAAACATCTTTAGACTTAAAGTAAAGCTGCCAACAAGTTAAAAAAAACTTTAGTTACAGATTATGAGATTAAAAGACAGTTGTTTCTGTTACATTACCTCGTAGCAAATCCAACCAACGGAAACCAAGATAGCTACAGCCAAAGCGTTAGTGAACTTCCTGTACACATCCAACTTCACCAACAGCCTCCTCGTCTGAAGCTTCTTGAAAGTAGCCGAAAGCGACTTGAATATCCATATGATGAAGAAAGCATCCAACACCGCAACGGGGAGAACCAAAAACAGTCTCGCTTTCCCTGAGAAGTCACTAACCGCACCAACATTCTCCAACAGCTCAAGAGTCTCGGAAGCAGCGAAGAAAGTGACACCAAGCATGATCACCTTCGATGTAAACCCACCAAGCGTAGGCCTCACGACACCGTACCCCATCGAAACCATAAGGATGATGACACGTGCGCACGTGCGTTTGATAGACCCAAACGTGACTGCCCATACGGTGATCACCGTTGGTCTAACACCAGTCTCGTTGAACTCAGCGTAGTCGAAGTACCAAAGCGCCATCTCGCACATCCCTAACGTTATCACTAAAGTTACACAATTCTGCAAGGGAAGCACTTCTCTCCAGAACCTCGCGCACTGGGAGAACCAGAAGACTCCGAGGAGCACAAAGGCGAGAGACATGAACCCGTAGAAGTACATCAGCGGCGCCATTCTACCTGGTAAGTATCCTCCAGGGTTTTTCCAGATGGTTTTGCCTTCAACGACCAAGTCCTTGAGAGCAGGATCACAGTGGATGAAGTAGAGGTTATACATTCCTGTCCTAGTGATCTGAATCGATCTTGTAAGCAGCGTAGCAGACAAATCATTCTCAACAAAGGAAACACCGAAGACTTGAGGCCAGGAGGAGTCTTTAGAAGAAGGATGGTGGATGATCTCTCCGTGTGAGCAAACACCGAGTTTGGCGAGATCAGATGTGCAGCAGACAGCTCTCTGCCCACCGTAAGCTGATCCTCCGATGTTCTCCCTGTCTTCTACCTCGAAAAGGACGGCGTGGATAGGTAATGAAGAGGTGTTGGAAGCTTCCTCGGGTCTCCGGAATGTGATCTTCTCAAAACTGTTAAATGCATTGCAAGTAAGAAACTTTCACAGAGAAGCAGCTACGATAATACTCAAAACACAAGGAAAGTTCAAAACTTAACACGTGGAAGCAATGCTTACTCAGAGAGGACACACACAGAGTTTCGAAGTAAGAAACTTTCACAGAGGAACAGCTAAGATGTTGCTCAAACACAAGGAAACTTCAACACTTGACACGTGGAAGCAATGTTTACTATGCACAAGATTCAAAGAGGATACACAGAGAGTTTCAAAGTAAGAAACTTTCACAGATAAACAGCTAAGATGTTACTCAAACACAATGAAAGTTACACTCTTTGACACGTGGAAGCAATGTGCATGATTCAGAGAGGATACACACAGAGTTTCAAAGTAAGAAACTTTCACCGAGAAACAGCTAAGAACTGTATACAAACGAACTTAATCAGCTCTAAGATCCAACTAATAGACGAAGAATCCTAACGGGTTCTGATTACAAACTCAGATCCTAAAGCAGATTTAAAAGAGGAAACTTTAGTTAAAGAAATGGAATCAGAGAAGTTTACCGTATAAAGGAGGAGAGAGAATCAGAGTCGGAGGAGAAGTTGTCGGAGGGAGAAGAGGAGTAGATGCCTTCACTGCCGCCGTGGAAGACAAAGGCGTTGCCTTTGGACATGAATCTCTCGCTACGGTAGTCATGCACCGACGCTTGGAGCAGCGAAGGTGCTCCAAGGGATAGTAGCAGAAGAAGGAGAAGAAGATGGAGCGACATTGAAACCGAGGAGAAGA
The DNA here is from genome assembly GCF_020379485.1 of Brassica napus. Taxonomy (NCBI): domain Eukaryota; kingdom Viridiplantae; phylum Streptophyta; class Magnoliopsida; order Brassicales; family Brassicaceae; genus Brassica; species Brassica napus. The sequence continues at coordinate 25,282,828 of NC_063440.1, forward strand.
AGCAGAGATCTGAAGAAAGAGAAGGAGAAAGCTGATGACTGAGAGGAAGTCAGTGAGAAACTGAGATGTGTCAAATGAGTTTTGATCGTACGGCTGTCAAAGAGTTGCTCCTTTGATCGTTTCCAGATGTTGGAAGGTTCTACTGAAATGGTTGAACCTGTAAGCCTCTGGTTTACTCAGAGGGTTCAGCCGACAACTATATTTTCGATTTTATAGTGGGCCTTTTGTGAGCCTTTTAACTGTGTTTTGAAATATATGGTCCATGAAAACTGGATTTCATATTTAGGAGATGAACCTGGAAGTAGTCGAGTTACAAGTTAGCTCATAAAATGAAAACTGGCCGATTCTAAAACTGTTATCACAAGCAACAAGCCATATAATTTTTTTTTGAAACATGAAGGTTCTTCTATTCTAGGCAGAAATCTTTAATCTCAAAAAACTACAGCATGTAATATTAGTTTCATTCTAAGTGTCATTTATATTCTATAGCATCTAGGTTTTGTTTTTGATGTTTTTTTCAGTTAAGCTAATGAGACTTGAACATTGCAACCTTTAAGGTGTAACAATTAAGGGTCCTCATCACTCTATGGTTCAGGTTGTCTTCCACGACGACACTTTTAGAGCGGATAACCTCCTTATTTAGCAATATTCTAGTGACCATACCAAGTGTGGCACTTTGTTGGCTCTTAATCTTATGGAGAAAGGTAAGCAAGTAGTATCACAAGTTAAAAAAAACACTTGGATGAAAGTTTTGTCAATAGATTTAAGGTTGAAGAGTACAGATCCTCAACAATACCTAATTATATGTATTTTTAATTTTAACTTAACTCATAATTAAGGAACCCACCAAATTGATTTATGCTTAGAATCCATGTAACTCCATGGCTATTCTGGCTGAGACGATGGTTGTCCTAATCTACTTGGATGCTTTCGTTTAGGACCCACACAGTTTGTGTGATTAACAACTTTATTGAATAAATATGACAGAACAGAACAAAGTGTAAAGAAAAAAAAAGAGTGAGGAAGTCTTTATATAAAACTAAGGTTATCCACCTGAAAAATACACAACTACATACATGTATGTATATATATAATTATCTCCTTATATACACACATGTATGTACTCGTATAAATGTTTAAATTACTGTATTCCAATGTTTTAGTTTCCAGAACGTGTTTGGTTTTATGGACTCAAACATGCAAAAAAGAGAAACTCATGGGATCTACAGATACCCAAAAACTTTCATCAGAAGGAAAAAGAAAAATTGATTGAATCACTTCTTTTTGAATTTTCCGTGTCTTGATATGAATGAAGATCCTCTATCTGCAAAGACATAAGATCCAATATCAGATTCAGAATTAGAACAAGCAAAACTAATGAAATTAATATTCACTATTCAGTTTGATTATTACCTGTGTACTTTCTTGTAAGGACATGAAAAAAGGAGAACTTAGGATCAGATCTCAAGAACAATGACTGCAACCAAAAGAAGAAGATCGAATCAGCTCATGAACCATTTTAGATTTAATTATAAGAAATCAAAAGATATGAAACTCACAATCAGAATCTGTTTTGACCCATTTACACCCATCGCTACTACTACTTCCTTCTTCTTCCTCATTCTTTAATGAAAGCTGTTGCTTGTCTTGCACGTATCTATTCGTTGGTGTTTCCTTCGAGGGAGCTTGAGCATTAATCTTCTTGAGTAGCATCACCCTCAGTAACTGTATATAGCATGTAATTAATAAGTTACATAAACAAAACACTATAATTAATATTAAAAATATATATGTTATGAGCTTCAGTATAGTACCTTTTCCATTCTTGATTCTTGAAACGTGTCTCTCACGCTAGGTTTAGGAAGAGGAGAGAACCCTTCTGTACAGACAAACATCTTCTTGAGGAGATAAGAGACAGAGGTTTTGCTCAAATCTTTCTTAGTCTTCTTCTTCTTACTGTTACTCTCTGTAGAAATGGCTTTGCATCTTCCCAAGATAACACTGATTGTACGCTCAATGTCTTCTTCGTTCTCATCACAATCTCCACAACCACCAGAAAGAGCGTTGCTGATTCGTCTATCGACTTCAAGACTCGAAGGACAATTCAAGAATCTATCCAGAGGAAGATTCGCAAGTTCTCTGTTCACATCAGACTGTCTCTTCTTGTTCTTTCTTGTCAAGAGCTTCGTCAGCTCCTTTTGCAGTTTCCCAACTTCCTCTGGAGTGAAATCTTCTAAATCACCGGAGGAGGAAAGATCTTGATCTCTATCTTGCGCTTGACCTTCCACGTGCAAGTTAGAGGGCTTCTCTTCTTGAACAGTCTCTATTGGTATTTGCTCTTTAGTCACACTACCGAACGTTCCAATCGCAAGTAATCCATGAGGCCAGTCGCTGAACTCCTCTCGTGGTTGATCTATGATTTACAAGCATAATAAAATAAAATTATGAGAGAGCCAATTAATTGGGAGGGTTGCTTTGCACATGTTTCAAGTAGACAACAACTTTTTTTTTGGTTTAAGTAGACAACAACTTTGGTAGATTAAAAGGTTTGTGTCAACGGTAAGTAGACCATATTATCTAAGTTTGTGTAAATTTTACTTACGAGAAGAAGCAGAGGATGTGCTTGGTCTATGAGTGTTCCCTTGTTTCCCATGTAGCTTGTTCTGCATCCATCCAAAGAGCTGAAAAAAACATTTATGTACTTATGTTTATTTTCAGACACCATTTGAGATATCAATGAATATGAGTAATGAAACTAACCTTCATGTTTTAGTAGTCACCACCCCGAATAAGGTATAGTAGGAAACAGGTGGAAAATATAACTAAGGTTCTTGGTGAATCAAGAAGCTTAAATACAAGTAGGGATGCAATAATAAGATCTTTGAATATATTTTTTTGATGAATCAAGAAGCTTAAATACAAGTAGGAATGCAAAAAAAAAAAGATCTTTGAATATATTTTTTGATGAATTTGATGGTTTCAAGTTCCAAAATTGACGGTCTTAATTCTTCGTCCAGATTCACTTCTTCAAAAAGAATAACGAAGAAGGAAAAAAGATTTCTTTAAAAATGAACTCTGGATTTGTTTGGTTAACTTCTGTTCAGATCATACTCTTCTTTATACAGCTCGCAACGTAGGGCTCATATCCCCATGCAAACCATCGAAGTCCAACGAAACATTCTTTTAATTCGTATTATAGCTTAGTTATTAACTTAATTTTTAAGAAGATTGGTTAGTAACAATATTATATAATGATTAACTAATATACTAAAATATTGATTTTGTATTGGAGAGAACGTCACGGCTTTGATCACAGTTCATATAAACGGCACTTCGTATGATCATAAAGTCTCCAATCTCTTTTTCCATATTTCGACTATCTATAAAAGGAGAAAAAATTAAGGTTGAATCCCTAGAAAAGTATTTGTTTTGTCACTGAGTGGTTACTATGTTGACACGAAGATGTGGAGTGGAGGCTTCTAGTTCTAGCCTTCTACACATTTTGTTATTTGCGTCGAGTTTTATCATTGATTCATTTTTATTGTTGTGATCATATGATATATCGTTAGAGCATGAAGAAACTGGGGTTCATAACTCATAATTTTGACATTTTGTTTTTATATTTTTCGGTTAAAAGACGATTCTTATATCTTTTATTTAAGAGATGGTTCTTAGCTTTTTTAATTAAAATTTAAAAAAACTAAAAAACGTCTTTTATCCGAAACTAAGAACTCCAGTTAAAAAACTGGATTAATCATGATCTTATCTTATGTATGTTGGCTACTTGGCTTGTTCATCTAATTAAGTGCACGCAAAAGTTACCATTATCAGTTTTTTTTTAATGTCATTCCCTCTGTTGCTTAAGTTTATTTTTTATATTCTACATTTTCAATGCAAATTCATTTTTACTCTTTAGAATAACCAATGCTCATTCTATTTCATTATACGTGGTGTTTTAAAAATATTTTTGTATCAAAATAAATGACGTACGTTCTCACTATTTTAGATAAGATTTATTATTATTCAAAGAATTCTAGAGCATTTCAGAAAATTCTAAGAGGGAAGGAGACAGAAAGAAAGAGTGAAATAATTTATAAAGGCAAAACCCCACGAAGGAACTCGTGCCATTGTCCCCTTTTACCCTCTGGATTTCAAAATCTCAGTCTCTCTATCCATCAAATAACTGAGTCATGTAATGTTATGGACGTGTAACACTTTTTATATAATCACATCTTTTTTCTTCTTTTGATGGCAATCTAATCATCTATATTTTTACACTTCTGATGGTGCCACGTTAGTGTTACAATTTATCTATTTTATTTCTTTCCGTAGTATATCAAAATTGAAACTAATTATCGAATATATATTAATGGTCATACCAAAACTTTGGAGACCAGATGTGTGGACATCTTACCAAAATAGATTTTGATTTAATGATTTCACTGAGAGCATCTCCCAAAAATACTATGTTATGAAAATTTTATATTTGAATTTTAAAAATGTTTTTCTTCCAAAAGCAAAACTTAAAACTTAACTTCAAAACTATTTGTATTTTATCAAATGGTTTTTATATTTGTCATAATTAATTTAAATTAGTATTTTTTTGTAAATAACTAATCACATATATAAAAATGTTACAACAATATTAATTAATATTAGAATACAAATTTTAAATAGAAGTAACATAATTAATATTAAACTTCATAAACCAATTTTTGTAATGTATATATGTTCAACTAGTGTATTTTGAAGTGAAAAATGACTTTCTATATTTTCAATTTGTAGATTACAAACTAAAAATTGTTGAAATCAAGTGGTTTTAAACTTGTAAATACATTAGATCTGAACAAGAAAATAAATATTGCTAAAAAAACTTAACTTCTATAGATGATATTAACACTCAGTGAATACATTCCATCTGAATAAGAAATAATCGTACGTAATAGACATCAAAATAACAACAACAATCATCTTTGGTTACACAATTTGTTTAGACAGTATTTTGGAGATTTTTGATCAAATTTACCTAACTATTAGTGTTGTTGTAATATTTAAATTTATGTAATAGTTATGTCTTTATGTAATATTTCAAAAGATTTTTTGTTGTTAAGTTTCTTTTATATTGTTGTCGTCCAAATTTAGCTTTAAAATATTTTAAAGTTTTATTTAATTTTAGGGGAAAATTTCATGTTTACCACTTTCATGGTATCATTATTCATCTTTACCACCATTAAAAGGACATTTTAAAAAAGATATTCTTCATTTTGTATACCCTTGTTCTATGTATATAATAAATAATTATTTAAAGTTTTCAAATTATTCTTTTTCAAATTCGAATTTTTTTTATAACTTTTTTTTGAATAATATTTTTTGAATATTTTCTTCAAATTTTCTTTTTGAAAATCGAAAATTTTGTTTTAAACTATTTTTTTTAAATTATATATTTTAAGTATTTATTTATATATTTGTTAGAATCTTAAATTTCACATTCCAAAAACCATACTCCACCTCTCAACTCTAAATCTTAAGTCTAGATTAGTTAACCCTAGGAAAATAAATATCTTTTAATATTCATCAAAAGTGAGGGTAAAAATGGTTAGTGTAAACAAGAAAAATGGTATGTACTATGAATGTGTTATTTGTGGCAATTTCCCTTAATTTTATGTGTAAAATTTTAATTTATAAAAAAATGAATTTTTTTTTGAGATATAAAAATTTAAAGGGTTAATATGATAAACAAGAAAATATTTAAGAATTATAAATGTGATGTGTAATTGTAAGGACTAAAATGCAAACAAAAATATGAAACTTCTAATTTGAATTTTTGTGAAAAGAAACTTCAAATATAGAGTTTCACTCTTCAAAAATTCAAATTTGAAGTTTTGAAGTTCTTTTTTGGAGAGCAAAAAAATTCATATTTGAAGTTATAGAGTGTCTTTTGTAGATGCTCTAAGTCGTTCGATTAATACCATAAAGTATATATTTGATGACACCGATAATGCATCTATAAGCATTATTCGTCTGATATCATGTTTTAAAGATTGTTTGGATATAAGTATTTAAACAATATTAACATGATCTCTATAAGACTATACTTTAACTCTTTCGCATTTTTAATAAGTGATATCTAACAAAGTGGTGGTAGTCTAGTAATCTCTTGGAGTTTAGTATGTATCAACATCTATCATGGATTCGATTCCTCTGAAAACTAAGTTTTCATTATTTGGACGGTTTGGGCTTGGATTTTGTCTCAAGTGATTTACATGGTGAGACATAACAAATGATTGGTCCACCACCTAATATTAGTTTGAAGGTATTTCAAACTCAGATCATACATTATGGTACGCTTTCAGGCTAGTCCACTCTGTAACACTAACTATGTTTCTTTCGAGACCAATCGGATCAGCCGATAAGGCATATAAAAAATGTGATATCTTCGCTCTTAAAATAAAATGTTAATTAGAAAATGTAAATAAAACATGGTGAGTTGATTGTTTTGAAAAAAAAATACTAGTAGATGTGATTAGAAATCTTACAATACGGAGAAAGACGAAATAGTTTTATGCTTTACTGTTTTTACAATCACATGAGTATGCGATAAATTTATCAAATATTCTTCTAATCCGTAACTATTACTTCCTCCGTTTTTTTATATATGACGCTTTAGGATTGTGCACATAGATTAAGAAATATTTAATTTCTAAACAAAAACATCATTAATAGTTTATCTAACCACAATTTAACCAATAATAAAATATAAACTATAATATCATTGGTCATCTAGCATTAATTAGTAATAAATTTTACATAGAAAATTGAAAACGTCAAATAATTTGGAACAAAAAAATTCCTCTAAAATGTCATATATAAAAAAAAGGAGGGAGTAATAAATTAAAAAAAAACACTGCTGAAATGTTTATCATTTACACGTAGGAGTGAGAACTGAAAAGTGTGATAAAAAATAAAGGAAAATTACTCAAAATAAAGAAGAAGGAGACAAACGGAAAGCAATAAAAAGCAGTTTCGCTTTATCATCGGAAGCTTGAGTCCACCACACCACTCCCAATCACGTTGATTATCATCAAATAGACATTCGCCACATCATTTCTGTCTTTTGTCCACTTGTCTGAAATCAAACTACTACTTTGGTCTTTTTATAAATTTACTTTATTAATAAGTTACTGTAATACAATTTTTAAAAGAGATTATAAATCAATAAAATGTCGAGAGAGACGTGTACTGAGCTAACAGGTAGGCTACGGTGCCTTTAGGCTCCAAATGTGTGCAGCCCTTTTCCACCCTTTTCCCAAATAGGTCGGATTGATAAGCAACTCCACATGCACTAAGCAAAAGAGCCTCCACAGTTTGCTTTGATTGGGGTTTGGTGTTAGAGACTTTAACTTCATTTTAAAGTTTTCGAAGTCTAGTTTTGTTCAATCAGACTTCAGCCTATCTAATGTTTTGAAAGTCTTCTTCAAAAATTTCATATAGTCATAATAACTGTTTTTTAATTTTATAAAAAAAATTATTTTACACTTGACATAAGTTGCTTTTAAGCAACAAATTATGGTTTTTAATATTTCTAAACCCCATAATTATTATTGAAAAGTCAAAAATTTAACATGTAATTTTTAGAAACAGTTAAAGTTTTCAAAGTCACAAACAATAACGATATTCTATGTCAAATCGAATACATTATTATGTGTAATATATTGATAGTAAAATCATTTTTACTTACAGATTCTGGTATATTTCCTAGGCATCCATGTTATTAGTACCAACAAAATATTGTATTACATACGATACAATATAGTATATAGCAGAAAATAATACTGTAAGATATCAAATGAATCTGTTATTAAAAACACTTAGTTTATTGAAAATATTCATGTTTTGATTATTAGTACTTTAACCAGTTCTCTGTATCTATCATTTTATAATATTAAACTAGATATATCATTGCAAATCTCAGACCACCAAATTAGTATACAGCGAAAACTATGTTGGAACAATGTTACAATTGTTTTTTAAACATCATTACAAAAAATTACTTACATATTAGAAGATATCAAAACAAAACCTATTCGTTGTAATTTTCAGTAAGTAGATCAAGTTGGTATTCATCTAAATTTTGACTAATTTGAATACTGACAAGTGATAACTAATGTGTCTATACAGCACACATAAATCTATAACTTATAGAGCGGATTATCAAATTCCAATAGCGTTTCATGTTACTAAATGAACTAACATCATTGGAGAAAACATGCATATCTTATTTTTCCCACAAAACTTCGGTTTTACTTCAACTTGTTCCCTCGCCTTCTTCTCTCTGATATCTTCTGGTTGTACTATTATTTAATTAACATTAGTATCTTTAGCAAAATCGAGACTTATTTAGTTAAATACTAATCGGAGCGTTTGTGGCGACTTGACTCTTACCGCTATTACAACTTATAAATGGTATACACTCGTATGGATATGGGAGGAAAATGTGGACAATGATGGATTAGGGACCACTTAAACAGTCATTATTGTATCGAATGTGTGGTTTATATGGTTGATACGTTGCCTTAAACATTTTGCAAATCGTGATTAACAGCAAAAGGGAGATTTTGAGATGTCTTTGTGATTTTAAACAGAACACGTGTGAGGCATCTGATTATAGATATGTAGTTTATGAAAGTATAATTAATGTACTATAACTTCAGAACACGTGTGAGGCATCTGATTACTGGACAGACTTGGGGCCTCTATTTAATCTCTTCGGAAACTCGGGCCCTACGACCCTCAGAATTCCTCTCAATGCTACTGTCGCCGAAGCGGTTCGCGATGGTCACTGGAGGCTACCGGCCGCACGATCGGAGAACGCAGAGACACTACAAGTTGTTCTGTCAACAATGAGTGTTCCTTCAGATGCAAATGGAAGTGATGTTTACCTTTGGAGAATAAACTCTGGGGGTTTTGGTCCCTCTTTATCTTCGAGAGTCACTTGGGAGAGGCTACGAAATCCTAATCCTCGGGTTCATTGGCACCCGGTGGTTTGGTTTAAGGAGGAGATTCCGCGCTGCTCCTTCACTACTTGGACCGTCTTTCTCAATCGACTTCCTACTCGAGACAGATTGATATCATGGGGATTAACTCTTCCTCCAGGTTGTGTTCTATGTTCTAATGCTGATGAATCTCATTCCCATCTTTTCTTTGAGTGTTCTTTTGCTGCTGTCGTTTGGAATCGTTATTGTGGCAGGTTCTTGGCGTCTTCACCCTCCTCTGTTGCAGCAGTCGTGGAGCTATCGCATCAGATGCAGGGACTTTATGGTCCTCGGGTCGTGGCAGTGCTAAAGCTCCTCAATCAAGTCATCATCTACAACCTTTGGCGGGAAAGGAATGCTCGCATCTTCAGAGGCGTGTCGCTGACTCAAGAGGCTTTCTTCACGGTCGTGGACCGTTGTATGCGGGATAGGCTGTTATCTCTTGCGTCGCTGACCCCAGCAAGAGTGACTGCAGTCTCCCCGTCCCTTCTTGAGTTGTACTTTTGGTTTGTTTCTCCCTATAGTTAATTCAACTCTCTCTAGTTTTATCTCTCTTTTTTACTCTCTTTTGCTCGTTTGTAATAAGTTGTGTTTTTCACAACATTGTAAAACTCAGAAAATGGTTATAAATCTTAACATTTATACCAAAAAAAAACTTCAGAAAAAGTAGCAATGTACTACATATATACACATGATCGTCATGCAAGTCGTCAGCATGCTATTCTTTTTCGAAGAAATGTATGGTCAAAATAATCTAATCATATATATATTGAGAAGAAATACCATTTTAGTTCACACAAAATATTTAACGGTAGTGTAATTAAACTAAACATTTAAAAAATCTTTAGTATAATATTTAGACCAATTCTTAAGATATTGGATATGCATTACAATGATCAAATCTTTAGTCATTTCTACACCATAAAACAACATTTTGTATTAAGGGATATGTATCCTATATTAGAAAATCAATGAAACATTAAGTAATATATAAAGGGTTAGGGCTAATCCAGTAATTACCAATTGGTTTTAAGTTGGAAACCCACAATAAACACAAATCTAACATGGTATCAGAGCCCAGATCCTAATAAGTTAAACCCCTAATTAATATTAACCCTATTCGACCGGGTATATAGGTCGTAATTGACTCTCTCGACCGAGTATAACTGTCTTAAAAAGTTTCCGAGATTTCTGGCCGATAAGAACCATCATCTCGAGGAGGGGTATTAAGGGATATGTATCTCACATTGAAAAATCAATGGGACATTAAGTAATATATAAAGGGTTAGGATCAATCCACTAATTACCAATTGGTTTTAAGTTGGAAGCCCACAATAAACTCGAATCTAACAATTAAGGGATATGTATCCCACATTGGAAAATCAATGTGATGTTAAGTAATATATAAAGGATTAGGGTCAATCCACTAATTATCAATTGGTTTTAAGTTGGAAGCCCACAATAAACCCAAATGTAACATGGTATCAGAGCCCAGATCCTAATAAGTTAAACCTCTAATTAATATTAACCCTACCCGACCGAGTATATAGGTCGTAATTGACTCGCTCGACCGAATATAACTGTCTTAAAAAGTTTTTGAGATTTCTGGCCGATAAGAGCCATCATTTCGAGGAGGAGTATTAAGGGATATGTATTTCACATTGAAAAATCAATGAAACATTAAATAATATATAAAGGGTTAGGGCCAATCTACTAATTGTCAATTGGTTTTAAGTTGGAAGCCCATAATAAACCCGAATTTAACATCTTGCAAACTATTTCATATATACTTAAGAAGTGCCCGTAGACGACTGAAACACCATGGATCTGTCATTTTTCTTTTTCATAGTATGGGTTTACTCTCTCTTTGTTTTTAGATGGTTTCTGGTTGTGACTAATTATCAACCCATGTTTTTCTTTTCTTTTACAATTTCCATTTGTTTACTTGTCTTTGTAGGAGATGCTCAAAAAATAAAAAATGCCCAAAATAATGTATATATTATGAAATATAGCATGAAATAATCCCCAAAAAGAAAACAAGCATATGATATGTATATATGTATATACCAATATTTAAATAGTTAAACTCCCTTTACAAAATAAATAATAATCCAAGGAAAATGGTTCCAAACTCGAGCCCTATAATTTATTTTATTTTGAAACTGTCAAACCTATATAGTTGATAGAGAAGCATTGATTGGCAACGGTAAATAGAACTAATATATGTCGTATGACTCTAAGTTTTCGAATTTGTTTTCTAAATTCTTCCCATAAACAACCAATAAATTCAAATGTTTAAAGAATTTTTATTAACATATATATACAAAACCTTGTATGTTGTTAATTACTATCGATACGTTGATAGATTGATTATCAAAGTAGCAACGTTCACACATAGTATTAGATACATATGGTTTATTACTTCGTTCCATTCATTTAATAATTCGCCTCTTTTGTGGTAGTTTTTTCGCTTACAAAAATGCAAATAATGATTTCTAACAGAATTCATTCAAACGTTTATTAGGAAAAAGCAAAGTTAATATGATATTGAGATGGCTAAGGCTAAGGCTTATAACTATCTTGGAGACAGATGGAGAACGAGGAACAAAGCTACTGCCGGTCATTATCTCTTGGTATGAATGCATTGACTAGCCGAAGAAACCCGTACTGGATATTTGTGTGTTCGTTCAGGCTATGGGGTTTAATTTTTCTTTTTTTTTGAATGAATGTAAAATTTATTCAAGCAAAAACCTTTTTACATCAAGTGCAACTGTTCTTTTTTGTATTTACAAAATCTGATTTAAAATAAAAAATTATCCAGCTCCTCCATTGCTTTCTTGTATCCCAAACCAAGTGATCAGACCTTCATCAAAGTACGCTGCCCCCTACCCTTTCACTGAAAGCAATCTGAGTTTCATGGTTTTGTCCACACACCTGACTAGACAGCCAATATTTTAAGGGGATTAATTAATTAAATGGGATGGAGCCGGACAAATATGGAATGAAGATGTAGATGTCGTTTGTTTCTCTATCTAAATGAGTCATCTGGATGGAAATGAGAATTTTATTCGTTTATGCATTAAAAGTAAAAGTCATTTCGATGGTTTATCTAGATGAGTTAAAAAATTTAAGTTTAATTTTGAAATCAGCTGGCTGATCCATTGTTAACCATCTGAATGGAGATGGTTCTCCTAAAATAGTATAATGTCTATAATACCTATAATATAATTAACAAATTACAAACATAAACCTAATATCATATTGTCACTCACGAAAAAATGACAAAACAGCAAAACGCATTTTCCCGCCTAAACCACACAAAAAAAAAAAATTCGCCAAAATCGAAAATCGAGTTTCTCTCGTCAAAACCGAAAATCTCATTTTTCTACCAAAACCAAAACACCTCGTTTCCCGCAAAAACCCAAAAATCTTATTTTCCCACAAAAACTAAAAAAAAAACTTGTTTTCATGTCAAAACCGAAAATCACATTTTTCCATCAAACCCGAAAATATCATTTTTTTGCTAAAACAAAAAAAAACAGTTATCCCACCAAAATTGGAAAATTCCATTTTCCCGTCAAAACATGAAAATCTCATTTTCCGCCAAAACCAGAAAATGTTTCCTACAAAAACCAAAAATATCATTTTCTCGCCAAAAACAAATAATAGCTTTTTCCTGTCAAAACCGAAACATCATTTTTCCTGCAAAAACGAAAAAACTTTGTTTTCCCACAAAAACTAAAAAATCTTGTTTTCATGTCAAAACCAAAAATCGCATTTTCCCGCCAAACTCAAAAATATCACTTTTTGCCGAAACCAAAAAAACAGTATTCCCGTCAAAACATGAAAATCTCGTCTTCCTGTCAAAACCAGAAAATGTTGTTACCCGCATAAACCGAAATCTCATTTTCTCGCCAAAAACAAAAATAGAATTTTTTGGCAAAATTAAAAAAATTGCATTTTCCCGCTAAAACCAAAAATCACTTTTTCCCACAAAACCCAAAAATCATGTTTTCCTTCTAAAACCAAAAAAATCATGTTTTCCCGCCAAAAAAAATAATCATGTTTTCTCACAAAAACTGAAAAAATCTCACTTTCCCGTATAAACAAAAACAAATCCGTCAAAATTGGAAAATTCCATTCACGCAAAACCCGGAAAAAATCCCATTTTCCTGCAAAAATCAAAAATCGCGTTTTCCCGCAAAAAAAATCGTGTGTTCCTGCCAAAACCGAAAATCTCATTTTTCTCTCGAAAAAGCAAAAATCTCATTTTCCCACCAAAACCGGAAATCTAATTTTTCCGCCAAAACCGGAATTTTTCCACCAAACCACAAAACACATTTTAACGTAAAAAATGTGTATTCAGCTAAAATCAAAAATCTCATTTTCCCTCCAAAACAAAAAAAAAAATCATTTTCCTGTCAAAACCGAAAAAACTAATTTTAAAATAATTTCAATGTAGATATATTTTAGACTATATAATAAAAGTCAATATAGTTAAAATTAATATCAAACATATGATTAAATCAAAACATGAGTATATTAGTAATTTGTTTACTGAAATCATTTGGATGAAAATAGAAATAAAAAACAAACATAAATACATCTAGATAATTCATCTAGATGAACCATATGTATGGACAAACAAACAGTCCCACAAAATATGAATAAATCATCTGGATAAATCATACAGATAAATCAGCTGGATGGAGATGATAGATGGTGAAACGAACAGTCCCGTAGACATATATTTTATGTTCGTCGGTTGATAAATTTTTTTGTTAGTTATATAAGAATACACTCTAAATACTTTTATACAAAAGTCCTTTGAGTTTAGTTACTCACATTCGAAAGAAATATGATAAATCTTCAATATTTTTATCTTAATAGTTACAAAAACGTAATTTAGTATGATGTGATGACATTATTTATAAATTAAATAAATATATATATATATATATATATATATATATATATATATATATATAATACTATTCTTGTAGCAAAATACAAGTTCTAAAAGGAATTGAATACTTCATTCTGTGAACTGAAAGGTTATCATCTTTGATTTCGTATAAATTTCAGTAGTTAGTAATATCGGAAGATGGTTAAATAATTGTCAAGTTGGTTTTTTTTTGCGCAACTGTCAAGTTGGTTTAAACTAGTTAACTATAGACTTTACACATCGAGATGAGAGAAAAAAGAAGAAGATATGGGGAGGCACATGGAGTATGAGCATGACGATGACTCTTTGTTTCGTAACCTTTCCATTAGTGGAATCAAAAATTTCTATTTTGGGAATGTTTTATCTCTTCCGCATATCCTTTCTCAATCTATTCAACTCTCCCTTCTTCGATGCTCTTAAAAAAAAAAGGAAAAACCCCTTTAACTTTTACCAACAAATCTACTACTACTGTTTTAACATTTACACCAAAAAAAAAACAAATCTACTACTGTATCTCTATTATTTTGACAGTCATCTTTATCGTTGGATCCGAAATAAGTTTGTCTCTCTAGTCAAAATTCACAGTTGAATACTATTGTTATATACGTAAGAAACTAATTTATGGTGGGTTTTTTGTTTACTGTCTATTGGTGTATTGGTACTTGTTCTTAGTCGTCTTTGGGACCGAGCACAGAATGTTAATCTGGATATGTACTCTGTCTCACATTGTAATCCTCTTCCCAATATTTATTTAACAAATGTAAAGTAATTGAGCTTACTAACAAGATATATATCTTACAGCTGGATTCAAATTTACAGATTCTATGAACGATCACCTATATTAAACTGTTACCATTTACCAACGAAGAATTAGACTATTGGGTCAAACTTCTTGATCATCTAATAAAAGCCTAAGGGATCATATGTTCAATTTCTGTTGAAAGATGTCTAATGAAAGTTAAAATTTTCTTTGAACTTCTCTTTAGAAAAATGTATATGAACTTTGATTTAGAACTGCTATTCTTATTATTATTTTGTGTGTGGTACAGATGGTAATCTTTTGTAACGAATACATGATTTAAAATCAGAGGCATAATTTGGAACAACTGATTCTTGACCCATCAAAATCACTCTGTCTGATCGTTTTTTTGGAGGCTTTTGGTCGTAAGAGCTTTAGCAAAAGTAAACAACGGACATGTTTTGGTGTTCGTGGGGGCTACATATTCATAGGGTGACGTTGTCACTCACCTTTCAATGTTTTCACCTTTTCACACACATAGTAATATACAGGTGATGATGACAATAGTCAAATACATTTAGCCTTTTATTTTCGAACGTCACGTACATTAAAACTCTAATTTTAGTACGTGATTACACATATATATATTACACACACTACTACATTATTTTAGCCTTTGCAAAGATTGTAAATTCATTATTGAATTTTACAATCTCCTTAAAATATTCTTGAGTATATTTTTTTCTCCTTACAGTGACCTGCTTTCTTAGAGGTCCAGACATCCACATACTTCGAAACAGCAACCAAGACACTGGAAGCAAGCCAATGCTGCACATATCTGAGAGAAGACGATGGTGCACTGATCGCTAACCCTAGAAAGGCACTGCAAGCAACACATACAGCAGACACGATCCACCACTCCTGACGCCGCTCTTATCAGAATCTCTGCTCCTTCCGGCTCTTTAGGCTCCTCCATCCACGGTGGAATGTTCTTTAACGTGGCAGCCAAGTTACCGAACCCAAACCCTTGTTTCCCAAGCAAACTTGTTCTCTCTATGTTTCTACTCATCTGCTTTTGGATTTGGTATGATGGGTTCCTAAGTATTTCTTTGATTGAAACTGGTCTCTCTATAGTCTTCTCTTCGTCGTTGTCCTTGAGTGATAAAACCATCTGCGTGTATTCGCTAGGAAACCCTGTTTGTATACTCAATCTCATGACCTGATAAGATGAATTAGTTAAGAAAAATAGATTGAACAAAAATGACAAAATCACAAATCTCTATACACCTTATCTTGTAGCTCTTTCTTGTCTTCGAACCAAGCTTGAGCTGTGAGTTCATCTATTTGTCTCCTCGCAAGAACCTAAAGGTTAGGCAAAAAGATAGTCAATGTTGTGTTTCTTACAATTTCTAGGTTATATTGAAGTGACCTTGTCCAGAGGAATGTCTTTAGCTTTCTCCACTGTTAACTCAATAGTAAAACAGCTCATATCAGCCAGTGTGCCTCTGAGTTCAACTTCATCAGGGAACTGTCCTTTGTACCTTCCAGACAAGATCAATGGTTGACCAAGCGTTATGTCTGGAATCTGAGAAGGAAACAACTGCAAAAGACAAAGATAATGTCAAGAAAGAGCTCAAAGAACTTGATTAAGTATTGTAAGTTGTTTAAATACCTCAACTGAGCGGAGGAGTTTGAGAGCATCAAAAGTCGTATTGGCTACGATTGTAGAAGAAGCAGAATCGAATAGTCTACTCATTTGATGCTCAAATGAATCTGGCTAGGTGTTTCGTTTCATAAAAAACAAGAAACCTTTTTAGTTTCTTGATTCTTGTTTCTGAATATACCAATGGGGAATATAACTTACCTGTATTGTTTGTACCATCATAGTAACCATTCCCTATCCGTGCTAGCATTTGCAAGAAGTAATGGTTGCAAAACGAACCTGCAAGATGTTGATACCTACATGAGAGAAGCTAGGAAGCAAGTAAAAGAAGAGAGTAACCTTTTTACTTACCAATGCCAAAGGTAGATATCCTAGGAGATATCGATTTTTCGTGTCCACTACAACATTCTTTCATGGCATTACATATCTCTCTCTCGTTTTCAACAGATCCATCAGTGACAAGGTATACAAGAGGCACTCCAACCTTGCTTCCTTCAAGCAACTTCACTGCCTAATCAAATAAACACACACAAGAATACTCTAGAAGTCTTTAACTTATGTCTAGTAAAGAGATAAAAATAGATTAGAAAAGGACCTGTATCAGGGGAAGTAACATGTTTGTTCCACCACTTGCAATTAAATTACTATCGAGCCATTCAGTCACAGCAGAGATAGTCTCATCAGTTGCAAACTCCATCTTAGTTGAGAATTCTAGAATATTGTCATTGAAGGCGATTATGTTGAACACATCTTCAGGTTCTAGCTTAGCCAAAGACTCTAACAAGGCTTTCTTTACATCCTCGAGCGGCTTCCATTTCATGCTTCCACTTATGTCGATCACAAACACAACCCTTCGTCTGAAAATCTACATATAACATGCAATGCATTAATAATGTCATCATTAAATGATATCCCAAAGTTGTAAGAACAAACCTGCTTATGCTTGGTGGTTCCAGGGAATAGGTACAAACAGAACATCCCTCTGTCATCTGAATCCCATGGAGATGGAGACTTAACCAAAACATGACCACTCAGATCACCAGAGGAAACCTGTGAAAGGAAACATATATCAATCTTAAACTCCATTTCAATATATACGACTGTTTTGAGGAGGTTTTGTTGTTTCGCAATGTTTTACATATTTATGTAACTTTAATTATATTTTTAAAACTGTGTAAACAATTATATTTCAATTATTTTATTTACAATTAAATAAGTTAATTTTAATTATATTTTTATTGATAATTTTTAGAAAAAAAGTATTTTTAAAAAAAAAATTGTGTATTGAGGTAAAACATCATATAAACACAGGGAGTATTGTTAAAAAAAAAAAAAACACAGAGGGAGTATGCCTCAGAGAATCAAGAAGTTCTCACATTGAATGAAACATCAAAATCAACCCTTGACCAAGAAGGTACTTCAGCTTCATACTCACAGCTTAATTTACCGGATTCACGGTGAATAACCTGAGAACAATCACAACATTACACAATCTATAACATCAATTTGATCAAATCTGAAAATGTAAAACGATACCTTTAAAGGATGGCTTGAATAACTGCAGGCTACTTCACCACCATTAACACAAGAATTCATGTTCAACACAATCTTTTCTCGCTTAGTAATCTCCTTGCCTACAGGAGTCACATAAGCAGGGAATCTAAAAGGCACATTGAGATGAAACTTGCCGTCTTTGTAGACCAGTTTCTGTGACCAATTCACATTAACAGAAAAGATTGATCCTCCACTAACCTATTATCAATAACACCATTAGGAAACAAGATAATTAACAATTAAAAAAAAGTGAGGCAAAGAGGATTAAACAACAAACATGTGGGATCTTGAAAGTAAAGATTTGAGACTTCAAAAAACGTGAATCTTTGTCTTTGTGGACATTATCAATGTCGCAAGCTTCTTCCTCTGTAACTAGTTTGGTCTTGTAAGTCTTCTCATTGCTCAGAACATCAATCTCAGCACTTAAAAGTGTCCCCTGTTACCAAAAATATACAGAACATTATGCATTTTTCAACAAATATTGAATGTCTAAATATATTAGAATTTATTTTTGGTAACAAATACTATAATTAAAATAGTAAAAAAATATGAGTCAGTAAAGTTATGCTATATAAGGCAAAGATAGATAAAGCAGATTTTGTCGTGTAGTTGTAATAATTTACCTTCTCCCCCGTGGGAACAGCGATGCAGCAGTCAAAGCGTTTACTAGGCATAACGCAGTGAACGCGCCACCGTCCGGTGACGGTGACGAACGCCGTGTCGAGCCAGCAATCTACTCTCATCTCTATCCCGAGCATCTGAAGAGGCACGAGCGCCGACGGGTCGCAACGTGCGTGCACGTACGGCTGGTAGCTAGGGACGTCGGGGTTATCCACGGCCACCGGATCTGTGATTGAAGCGTAGGCGGTAATCGCCGTCGGGAGAAAATTCTCCGGCGAGGACTGAGGATCCGGGACTACGGGAGGAGCGATGCCTTTGCCGTAGTATATACGTCGTGAGAGCTTGAGACCTTGCTCTACTCGGACAGCGAATTCTTCGGACATTTTTATGTTCCGGCGATGATTGAGATGAGAGGGAAGGAAAAAAAAACAGGAGAGTGAGAAGGGGAAGAGCTTTATTCAGGCCCGTGTTTAAAGGGGGTGTTTAATCGACCGGTGAAAGGAACGGCGACAGAAGATTTTTTTAAATAAGTGAGCTTGTTGAGCTAATTGTTAGTGGACACGTATAAAGTATCCTGCCGTCAGAACAGTGATGGATGTTTTATATATAGGGGATTAGATGGATTTTTTTTTTCCAACAGTTAGTGATTTAAAATCATGTTTATTGTTTACCATTTCTGTTTTCTCATTACTTTTGTATAGTTTTAAGTTAACCAAACGAAGTGATCTTAATATTGATTTAAACATAGAAAATCCTTCAATGAAAGAACGTAAAGCCACTCTAGTGGAAATTTCTCAACTAGAGCTTTTCAGAAAAAAAACCATATATGAATTATAGATGTTTTAGAATTTTAAGAAATTTATCATAATTTTTTTCATCTTGAGATTTTTTTTATGTCTCTCAAGCTTTTAAGAGATTTCATTTATTAAAAAACTCTAGTTGGAAGATTTCCAATGCGAATGTTCTATGATAGTTTTAGAACTTCATCCGGTGGCTAAAAATTCCATCTCAAAAATTTAGTTAATTTATTTGTCACTAAAAAAAAAAATCTAATCTACATACTAAACAAAAAAAATTCCAAGGTTCCTACTTTACATGATATTTGCTCTCGGACATACCAACCCCTTTATCAGTTTTTCCACAAACAATATGATTTGTGCTCAACTATTTCTGTTATTTTAATCATAAAAATTGAATTATTTCTCATTCCACTATTCTGATATATTTTCCTTAGTAATTATAACATCTTGTTTTTGACTTTTTCTTGTCAATATTTTGCACTTTTAGTTTATTCACTCCTAACATAATGATGTCTCGCTATCCATATTTAATTTTTGGGTCCAATGTCGATCTTATATCCTATATATTTGTGTGGACTTTTTCTTTTATATTCTTCGTTTATCACTCACTTAACAAAAAATATATTAATAAAACTATTATATTTGACTATATATCACCAAAAAAATATTTGAAAAAACTTGTAAAATGTTAAATCTTGTACAAAGTCTTCCACGTCGCGATCGGACGACAACGATCAAATGCTCAATATAAATTCGGCGAACCAAATCATTAGACATGTAGGCCATGTTCAATAAATAACAACTAGGATTGGATCCGCGCCCTGCGCGGAGTGAGGTTAATATTAAAATGATCTATAAAAATGATGTATTAAAATTATGAAACTGTATTTTGAATGGTTTGTATAATATAAAGTGAACTATATAGAACTTAAAAGCATATATTTTATAGAAATGAAATATAGTGGACTTTATGTAATAGACATTAATTCTTAAAATTTTTTGTTTATATTTGGTGGATTTTGATGTATAGAATAATTTAATTTTGTTGGGCCTTATTTCATAGTTGTCTAAAATCAAAAAGAAAAATTAGTTTTCTTTAAAAAAAATTCAAGTTGCGTAATAAAGGTTATCCACGAAAATAACACGCTGCCTAATTTTTAATTTTCCACAATATTCATTACGATTAAATAGAAACCCAGCTGGTAAACTTAATAATATTTCGGGGCTTTTAAAAAGATTTATATTGGGCTTTTGTGACAAAATTATAAGCCCAATTGTTATTGAAAAAAAAGTTATAATTTTGTAATATTTTTTATAACTTCACGTTTAAAATTCAAAGATAACATAAGGAGAAATACCAAATATGAAAGCAAAAAACCATAATTCAAAGCAACAAAACATAATTAAACGACAACATTAAAACTTAGTTCGTAACCAGCTCAGCTCATCAATGATTCTTTTCTTCAGTAGGCATAGTATGGAATCCTGTAAAAATATATATAAATAAGTGTGCATACATATAATGTCTATTGAACAATCAAATTATATTACCTCATTCTGAAAGACTGGATCTCTGGAACATCATCAGGCTCAAATAAAATTCTAGAAAATATATTAATTATTTTTAGATTTAATGTATATTAAAAACATCCAAATATATAAGACACTTTTAAGTAGTCCAAAATATTTGAAAATATATGTAAATAATCAAAATAAATATCTATAATAGCTAAAATATATACAAAACACCAAAAATACTTGAAATACCTATTGATTCTCTATCCAAATATTCAAACCAAATCAATTCTATATCTTAAGTTTAGGTATATTAAAACCGTTTATTCAAAATTTTATGTAATATATTTTTTATAGATTTTGAGAATTTAAAATATATAATGAATTTAAAATTTTAAAAATAATTTAAATGGGTTATCCGAACGCGAACCGAACCCGCAAAGATCCAAACCGAATCCGAACCAAAATTTAAAAATACCCGAATGGAACTGAAATCTTTGACTCCAAAAACCCAAAACTCGAATAGATCCGAACCAAACTCGATTAGGTGCCCAAATAGATTTTCAACCTTATTTTAATGCGATTTGAATTTTGAATTTACAATAATAACTCGGCATGAAAAACACAAGAAGAAAACAACGAAATAAGTGAGTGGTTGGTTTTTATTGTAGGGAAAAAATGTTTAGAAAAATCATTAGAAATTATAAACGTAAAAAAGGAAAAGATTAAAGAAAGAAATGAAAGGTCGCTCTTCTCCTTCACAACTCATTCATCTCTCTCATCTCCACACAGCAGAAAATCATAAGTAAGCAACCACTCAACCTCTCAACCAAAACACGTTTTGCAAACCGGTAAAGAAAGATTTTTCTTTTTTTCTTTGCTCTTTTTGTATTTAGATTTAGGATCAAGTCTCTCGATCTTCCACCTTCTTGGATCGTTTCAAGTGTATCCATCTTTGCTTCCTTACTTAGACTTCAGTTTTCTGATTCGATTTCGTTTCTGGCCCGGTCTCCACGTTTCAAGGGCTATTCTCATTGTATTTTTTTTTAGTGTAAATTCAAGTAGATTTCTCATCTGGGTATACACACCTGTGAAAAGGGTTGTGTTCTGATTTGTCTTCAATTATTTCTTCTCTTCCTCATCCTCATATGCGTTTCCATTCCGTTTGGCGTCAATGGCGGTGCACACCGTTCGATTACCGGCGACTCAGCTTCACAACGGAATCTCCGGAAACCTTTCCCCAACCAATCACAATCCAAACTCTGTCATTCGATCTACGAACCACTGCTGTTTCATATCCGTATTGACAACACTCGAAGAAGGCGATTAACATGACAAACACAGCTCTTTGAGAGCTCTTGCAATGAAGAAGATTATTGAAGACTCGCTTCTGTTTTATAGTAGGAACTCGGTTTACAACTTTCTTCAATGTTTAGTGAGTTGTTTTATAAACTTGGGCCACAAACACTTTACTGAAATTGGTTATTTAAGAACCTAGGTTACTGTCGAATGTTATATATGTTATAATGTATAAAGAAAAAATATATAATAAGTACCAATGGCAATTGCTGTAAATTGGCTAGTAATTAAAGGTCTTTTAATTAGGATGGTTGAGGAGAGCTGTGGGCTTGCCACATCAGACAAAATGGCATACTTGTAATTAAAATATCAAAGCAAGGTTCCTCTTAAAAATTGCTTCCTTTTTAATAATAAGGGGATATTACAAAACAACTTTAAATTTATATATCCATGATGAGTCTATTCTGATATCTAGATATTATAACTATATATGATGGCTGAAAAAGCAACATGTTTTTATTAGAGCATCTTCGATTTATTATTACTTTTTATTTATAATAGTATTTTGAGTTAAATTATTCTAATTTATTTTTGTCTTTTATAAAATAAAATTTATATTTTCTATATTTAAGACAACAACGAGCAATTTCTATTTTTACCTTATATTTTAAAGAACATTATTAAAAAAAATATTAGTATAAACCCTATCTTTATTATATAATTTGTTTAAAAGAAAAATATAGCAATATACATAAGAGATGGTCTTCATTCTCATCTCGATAGGAAAGTTTCAGATACACAGTAGGGGTGGACGTTCGGGTACCCGTTCGGGTTCGGATCGGGTATTTCGGATTTTCGGGTATTTCGGTATAGAGGTGTAGAACCCGTTCGGGTATTTCTGTACTTCGGGTCGGGTTCGGGTATTTTTAGTTCGGTTTCGGTTATTTCGGATCGGGTTCGGATATTTAGATTTTGAAAAAAAAATTAAAATTTTCATTTTTCAAATTTCTTGTATTTAAATATATAACTTTCACTTAACTATTTTTTGTATTTTTAATAGATTGAATGGTTATTAGATTTGGACATAACATTTTCAAACTAAAAAGACATTAATTTGGTTATTTTTTTTAAATTTTGGATGTAACTTTTTGTTAATTGTTGAAATAAAAAGTTTGACATGTATTTTAAGTGCATAGCAAATCATCTTCTACGTAATTGTATGTATATCATATGAATTTAAAGTATGTGTAGTATCAATATAAATATTTTATATAAAATGAAAGATGTAAATTAAAAATATAAGGTTAATTATACATATGTTCGGTTATCTTCGGATATCCATTCGGGTTCGGATATTACCCGTTCGGGTTCGGATATCCAATCTCTCCTAATTTAATATCCGTTCGGATATTTTGCTACTTCGGTTCGGATTTCGGTTCGGGTTTTTCGGATCGGGTTCGGGTGCCACTTCGGATTTCGGGTAAAGTGTCCACCCCTAATACACAGAATACAAGTTTTGTTTGCCTAATTAGCCCAAGCATTGGCATAAATAGCTTACAAACTAATAAATAAAAATGAGTTAAATTTTTGAATTAAGAGATGTGTAAAACCTGATTTAACGGATTGCTGTCTGCCACTATTTTCTGTTACTAATGAGAATTTAATAGAATTTGCCCAAAGTTTAATTACTTATTTTAGGTTTTGGTCCACTAAAGATTCGGTCCTACCTTATTTATAAAAGAAAGAATTACACTAAGAGGCAGTTTTAAGTTTCTTATAACATAATGGGTGTAACTGGTAATCAAGTTTAGGAATGCTATGAATGCAAGGAATTAAAAAAAATGGAATACCAACTAATGGAATGATGGAAGTTATGGAATGAAATAAATGGAATGGATAATTGCAGAGAAATCTTTTTGTAACACAAATGGTAACTTTTTAAAGGAATAGAATGGAATGGAATGAAAATAACATTTAATCTAAATTAAATAATGTTAAAAAGAAACACAAATATTTATTTAAACTTTGCTTAAAACTAAACATCTTTATTGCCAAAACAATAATATCTAACGAGTACAATGTTTTGCAATCCAAATATCCTTAGCAATCTGATCACGAACAGCTTTCATATATACTCCAGCCACCGTGTCATCCTCATTTCGAACACTCTGATTATCATTTGTATCATCACTGATATTTTGATTACCATGCAGAACATCATTTCCTGCTTCTGCCTCTTCAAACTCAACATCTCTAATGTTGCTTCGACGGATGAAATTGTGAAGGCCCATTGTAGCAAATATAACACGTCTTTGTACAGAAATACCATACCTCGGAAATTCATTTAAAACCCTCCATTTTTTTTTCCAAACTCCAAATGTTCGCTCAATTACAGAACGGAGGGATGCATGCCATCTGTTAAACATCTCTTTGCTATTTCGTGGCGCTTCACCATTCAAAAATTCTTGTAGATGATATCGAGTTCCACAATTACGCTGTTTTCGATACGGAGCTAAGTAACCTCGACTATTTGCATATCCAGAGTCTACAAGGTAATATTTACCTTCTGGAGGTGTGGGAAACATAGGATCATCCCGAATTGCTGTAGCTAAAACTCGTGCATCATGGGCTGACCCTGCCATCCCGACAAAACAATACGTGAAAAGCATATCTGCATCGCACATGGCCAAAACATTAAGGCTTGTTGTTCCTTTCCGACTTATGAAACGTATGGAATCTTTTCCAGGAGTAACCATAACTGGTACGTGTGTCCCATCTAATGCTCCCACGAAGCCACTGAAAAAGGGCCAGTATCGACCATCTCCTTCTAGACGATTAGATGTAGCTTCCATTTCTTGAATTGTACGTGGTCGCATATAGTCTACAGCCATTCTTTCCATTGCCCCAAGTACTTCATGAAACTTTCGTCCTATTGTCTCTTGTGCGTGTCCAAATCTTAATCCAAGATCATATTGCGTGTCATTTTGCCCACAAAGAATAAGGAAGATTGCAACGCTCTCATCAACACATACACTATGAGTGTCTTGTAAGCCATACCTGCCTTTAAGTAGCTCACACAGACGTGTAAATCCCTCTCGACTCATTCTCACTAACCTTCGACATGAAACTTCATTTTCATAAATCTGATTTCTGATTATACACCATCCTTTACCCTTTTCTTGACGCATTGGTTCCTTGTAGAAAAATCTACAATAGTAGTCCATTGCAGGAGAGATGTAAGCGTGTAATATCTCATCTTCTTCCAATAATATCAACTCAGTAAGCTCTTCATCAGACATGTTTTCAATTCCAACAGAAAGTAATTCTGCAATGCGAAGCTCCTGATAAAATAACCAAAAGTTGCAAATAAATAAATAATTATGTAAGAATCAATAAGATTTATTGAAAGATATACGAAAAGTGATGATTAATAAAATATTTTATTAAAAGAAAGGATTACATAAAAAAATTATTACTAAATTAATAAAATCATTAAATTAAATTTGCTTATAACCCAGAACTTAAACCTAACGAGTTAGCTCCAAGAACCCCAAGTAAAGATGAAAAACTAGTCCCAGCAGGTCCTGATTCGAACATTCCTTGTCCCTGACTAAAACTTGGTGAAGCTCTTGTGGTAATTCCAGCCATTTGTGAATGTGCTAGTGGGACAGGAGACGTTGGGGTGTTGGAAGTCTCTCTTAAGTTGATGATTTGGCATGAATCACCATATCTATCAACACCACTTAGCCTCTCTAAATACCGAATTTTATTTTCTTCGTTTCGTAATTTCACAAAGCCATCACGGATTTCTTCGTCCTTCATCAACAATCCACTTGCTGCCCACCAAAAGCTTCCCATCGGTTCCACATCCAATGTTTCTAGTAGAGCCAAAGCATCTCCAAAAGTTGCTTTCTGGTAGTGTCGTGACCGTAAAACATCTAACAAGTTCGTGCGAGACTCTTCCATACGCTGAAAGCCACTTTGGATTTGTGTCTCGAAATTGACTCTTCTTCTATTCGTACGCTTAGTAGATGTACTTTGGACACGCAGAATTGACTTGTTTGCACGAGATGGAGAACGATGTGCTTCTTCTCTAGTGGGAAATTCATCATCTGAAGCTATGAGGCTAATCGGTTCTGAAGGAAGTCGTCCACTATCTTCTGCAGTATCTGCCACTGTTGTTTCATCATCACTAGCTTCCTCCGCTTGCATTTGCTGGATATGTTCGCCGAGCATGAATGGTGAATAACGTTCATCTTGATCCAAATCATGCTCTCCATAAATTTGATCGAGTAGCTCTTTAAAAGGAAGAGGTTTGCTTTGCAACACTCGTATAAATTTTCCATTAGTTGTTCCAGCCTCCTATAATATATTTTAAAAAAATATATATATTAGGAAGCTTCACACTACGTGTAGTATATATTTTATAAATATTTTGGGAACTTACCGCAATTCGATCGTCCCACCATGAACTAGGCATTTCAATTTGTTCCGTCGTAGGATTAACTCGGACACCGGTACGGTTGATTAACATATTGTAATGCTGTCGTAGACGACGCATGTAGTCTAGTCTATTTCTCATCTCAGGCTCAAAAATAATCTTATCACCAGTCATTTCATAGTATTTTTCTTCTATTCTTTTTTTAGCTGGATTGTCTGGCAATCTTATCGTGTAGTCCTTTGCTTTTAGCTCAACATTCACGAGGTTTAGCAAAATCTCAGTTTTTCTTGGGATCCAGTAGTTATACTAAAATAATTATAAAAGTATATGTTATATGTAATTTTCAATAAACTAAAATAAGTTAAATTTGTGTTGTCAAACTTACTTTTCCTGCACGGTTTGCTGGTGTGTCATCAGTGGATTTGTCTTTGCGGTTAAGTCGACCTCCATTTCCATCACGGTTTGTTGACGTCTCAGCATGTGACTTATCCTTACGATTTAGTCGACTTTTGTTGCATGTTTTGCTGCTTCCTGATCTATTCATCATATTGCTGTCGAAAAAGGATAGTCATTATTAGAATCATAATCGCATGAAGAAAGAACAGAAAAGTAACTTTGGAGGAAGTGTCATCTGCAATAACTAAAGCTTTGAATAACTAACATAATAGCAATACTAATCCTTTTTTTATAAAACCTTAACAAGAATATTGATCACTAAAGCACAGATTCTACACAACTTCGATATGTAGCAAACAAAACGTACTAGGCTATATACAACGTAAGGATCAAGAAACGGTAAAATTTAAGCTTTTTCTCAGAAAAAAAAACAGTATAGCAATTATGAAGGAAATAAGATTTACCAGGAGAAAGCAAATTTTGATCGGTGGGTTTGATTACCTTACGTATTAATGTTTAAATAAGAAGAAGATGTTGCTATTAGTTAGTAACAAACCTTAAAAATCTACCAGAACAGAATTTTAAATTTTAAAACCTTAACAAATCTACTATCTGACTGCGATGAATAACAAGAAAAATATTTAAACTTAATTAAAATTTTATTTTTGATTTAACTTGATTCCATTCCAGTCATTCACGTTCTTTTTTTATCATGAAAGGATTATAACTAGATTCCATTTGGTTCCACCTATTTCACAGGAATTAATGGAATGATAACTGTTTTTTAATTCCACTTAAATGGTGCATTTTTTTTGGAATCTCTTGGAATAAGCTATTCCAGACAGTTTTATTCCAAAAAAGAGTAATCCAGTTACACCCAATAAGTCACTTTCAACTACCAGAACACTTTTTCCTAACTTTCTTCCTTTTTTGTTACGTTTACTGGTTCAAACCAAAACAAGCTATAACTGCTAGGTCCCACTTCTTCTCTTTCCTTGTTTTCTTTTTTTTTTCAAAATTAAAATATTTTTTTTCAAAGATCAAAAAGATATTGAAATTTGCAGAACAAGATTATTACGGTGAAAAGAACTGATCTTTAGTAACAAAATATAGACAATTCTTTCTGTGATTTCAAACAAATTTTTTTTTATGACGAACAATCGTTCATGAAAATAGAACAAAAAAAGAATCAAGATCATTTTTGGAGTGGTGAAAAACCTTGTGGTTTCTTCTCCAATGAACAACCAACATTTCTTCTCCAACGGAAATTCCATTGTCGGCGATCTCAAACCCTAAGCTCCATTCCAACATAGCTCTACCGCTATCCACGTCAAGGTCAAATCTTCTCCTCCTCGCCGTGGTCGTCATGCCCGGAACCAGAGTTGTGGACGTTGGAATCGTAGGCACTTTAGTCGCAGATCGAAGAGAAAGCTTCACTGGAGCAACAATGGTCAAGTTTTGCTTATTTGCACATTTGGTCCTCCAACTTTTGTTACATGTGGATAATAAAAACAATTGTGTACATGGTATAGTGTACACATCAAATGGTTATGATTAGAAACTGTGTACAATTAGTAGGCAGTGTATATCGTTGATTAGAAACTGTGTATAATTAGTAGGCAGTGTATATGGTGTATACATATAATGCATTTCAAAATGTTTTTCTACATTTGTAAATTTTTTGAAATATGTCCACCTTACATAGTTTTGTTTGTACACTATCATCAAAGTGTACACTATCCATTAGACTGTACATGTATACACTAAATAATTTTTCTATTACACAATCTATCTTTTGAGATATGTGAAGGTGCACCATGATAAAATGTACATGTCAATATTGGTAAACAAACATGTAGATATATTCATTATTGACAAGTGCATACGTGTACAATATACATATTATCTTTTAATGGATATTTACATGTACACATATGTTTGAGACACATGCTACATGTTCAACATGTGTTAAAGTTGTGTACATTCGTTAGTGTACATGTGTAAATTAAAGGTTGGTCTCGTACATGTGTACAACAAATGTGGTAGTGTACACGACATGGATGTACAAAATCACAATGTACATTTACAAAATCATATTGTACATAAATTTACATGTATACATATATAAGGACAAGAAAAAATCAGAATGGACATATGATACATTTCTCTTGTTGAAGAAACAGTTGTTTATTATTTTGTGAAAAAAATTGTGTACATTAATTTTGCTTTGAATTCTCATAATCAAAATTTACATAATCAAAACAATTTAGACTTTGCTTTGAATTCTCATGTGACATTAATTTTGTGTACATATGAACATACAATGTTGAAACTTGTAAATCTATGTTACAAACTCGTAAATGTCTAATTGAATTTATTGTTGAGCTACTTGTAATATTTCAAAATAGTGTACATATGGATTATTGTACATGTGGATAGTATAATTGTATGTACAACATATCATGTACATATGAATCATTTTTTAATGAGTGGTATTTTCGTAATTTTAACTTTATCTTCCCCAAAATCAATTAGGATTTTCTGCAATTTCTCTCTATAGCCGCCAGCCATTATTCTCACCTGAATCATCACTTTTTTTCATTTTTCTTGCTTATTTAATCTTTAAACCTGTAGAAATATCGTATAAGACACTATTTCAAGCTCAAAATTACCTTGTTTCTACAACAAAAACGTAAATTTTGCATCTTTTTTTTGCTTCTTCGTCGTGTTGATTCATGGCAAAGAAACAGAAGAACCGCAATCGTGTTCTTCATTTTGTTTTCGGCGGCAAATATGAAGAGATCGTATTATTCATTTTGTTTTCCAGATTTTCTCTTGGGATTTCTCAGGATTTTTCATTTTATTCTTTAATATTTTGTTCAGATTACAATCTATCAACTTCTTCATTTTGTTACTTTTAGAATTATTTCTCTGTTAGAGAAAGAGAAAAAAAATGATATTAAAAATTGTGGGATCCATTTAGTTGCAAGAATAAACTTAGTTAGCTTCTAGTTGTAAAAAACTACCTTAGGAGCAATAACTGCTCTATCTTGTAATAAAAAACTTGAAACTGCCCTAGGATGAAAATAACTCTTTATAAAATGAGGTTGTAACCAATAACCACTTATCGGGCCAGCCACAGCGACTGTTTTCATTTTCACGTTATGTTATTATTTAAGTGACTGTTTTATTTTATATCCAGTCAATAAACAAAAGTTTATAGAACAAAAAAATATATACATCGTTTCAACTACGTGTCATCCATTGAAGTTCATTATAGGCGTGAAACAATTTTCGCATTTAAATAGTTTGAATACAATAATCACTTCCCGGTTAACATGCCGAGTACAATCATTTGTAATCATTTGTACGTGTCCATTACCAATTCAATTTATTCTAACGATACTTTATTTAAGTAATTAAACGTCAGCTTAAATATAAAAGTTTTCTGGAAACTTGGACAGAATAAATTGTTAATTCTTAAAATTAATTAACTTTATATCTCTAGAATTGTATCTATTTACTTTACTAAAACAGAGTCACTATTTTATCTACCATAAAAATCTATATTAGACCACTAATAAAAATTTAACAAAATATATCCTAAATTTACTCATATGTGATATTTTCCTAACTAAAAAAAACAATATAGATCTAAACAATAAAATTCTCAACAAAAGCCAGATATATTTATATTATACAAGTATTATTCCATTTTCTTACCCTATTTAATATAGGTCAGATTCTACGTACTTTTATGTAATTAATTTTAAAATTAAATTGCATTGGCTAATTATTTTTTTTAATTATCATATTAACTTTTTATATATAACAAACAAATTATAGTTTATTAGCTGTATCATTTTATGTTATATTTTTATAGCACAAACAAAAACAATAAATTGATATATAACACATTAAATAAAAAATATAATATTATCAAAATAATATGATTAATACAATTTCGTCAAAATCATATGATTAATACAATTTAATCAAAATAAATTTTAATAATTTTTAAAAAAAAAAAAATTATATACAGAAACCAAAAACTGATATAATATATATATATATATATATATTTTATATATTTTGAATATTATTTTAAAAGTAATCATATATTCGTGCGGATCCAACACTAGTTATCTATACTATTAAAATAAAAGTCAAATAAGAATTATCCCATAGAGTTATTAGAGCATGAGCAGCACCGAACCTTGCAATTCCCGATTTCCAATGTTTTTTTTTATTATTTTAATATTTTTTTTTCGTTTGACTTTGAAAAAATATATATATATATATATA
Organism: Brassica napus; assembly: GCF_020379485.1. Taxonomy (NCBI): domain Eukaryota; kingdom Viridiplantae; phylum Streptophyta; class Magnoliopsida; order Brassicales; family Brassicaceae; genus Brassica; species Brassica napus. Next base: position 25,314,138 of record NC_063440.1, read on the forward strand.
TAAAAGAATCTATCGCGGGCCGCCACGTGTCGTGGGGCCTGCGGAACAAAACGGTATCACTCCAGCGAACCTGCACGAGCCGGATTCATTAAAATTTGATTATTTTAATATTTTTTTGCCTCAAAAATCGTGTGAACTCTAGTGTTGATTCTTCAATGCTGATGGTCTTACACTCTTATGTCACTCAACTAATTAATAAGCATAATTTTAAGTTTTTATTGTCTTTTCCTTATATAATTCAAATAAAACTAATACTTCCTATAATCTAGCTTAATAAACCACGATATTATATGAATTAAAGTAAAGAGAAAATTTGTAAATTTGGAGCAAACTGTTTTGAAAAAACAAGATTTCGGCAACCATTTCTAATAGAATTTTAGATACTCGTAATGTTCTTTAGTCCCACAAAATATTTCTAAAATCTATAAAATTTTCAGAATATGCAGTCGTCAGTTTGTCTTAATTTTAGATACCAAAGCGAAAAGATTTAAATATTTCAATTCATGTCTGCTTTATTAACTAATCACATATTACTGTGTTTAATCTAGAATATAATTGCAAAAATTCATTTATTATCAAAACAAAAATGTGCATTCACTTATTATAAAAACAAAATGTGTATTAAAACCTATCTTTATATATAAAGTAGGGATTGCTTCTCTCCCAGGGTGTCCACCTAGGATTCCAGCTCACTAATTCATGCATCCTAGAGCTGACACCTGTCCTCTCTAACTAAAACTCATCGTTTCATTAAAATTCCCGTTTGATGGGCTTCGATCTGTTTCCGTGTGTTACGTGTTTGGGCTCTAGAATCAGGTGTTTTCGCGGCCGGGTAGATGTAATCGCTGCTTGAGCTTCTTCTCACTTTCGGAAACGGTACGAGTTATGGCTTTGAATTTCAATGCGTGATTTAATCACCCACGATTTGCTAGAGCATTCGATGATCGCAGACGTTTGTTGCTTTTGTTTTGATTTGTTCATCTGTTTCAGGCGACCCTCATGGAATCCACCTTGGAGTTTCTGGGAGACGATTAGTCACGGCCAATCTATGGTGGGAGCCGTCGTTCCGTGTTGAATCGTCTAGATTTCTTTTCACCGGCTATGTGAATCTGGAAGCGTCACAGACTGCAATCGTTGGCATTAGCGGTTTTATTAACTCCTGCATGAATGGGCAAATAGACTCGACGATCGTTACGGACAGGAATCGTTTCTTTAAATCTTCTTCCTCCTTTCTTCACTATCACCACAAGTAGAAAGATAACCATCATGAATGCTTGAGTCAACTGTAATTTTTTCCTCAAGATCTAAAAAAAGAAGATTGAATAATCTAAGATATAGAAAAGCTTTGAATTTGGTGTTTGGCGTTTTTTATAAATCTACAATATCATTTTGAGATCGATTCTTCTCCTGTTTCATTACATCTCAGTGTTTGTTAATTTTTTCTGCTCATTTTAACATGTAACTTAACTTCACTGCAGTTCTACAACATATTGTCTGAGTGTTTTTTTTTTACGCTCAAGCCAACCAGAAGTTATTGGGCGTGGATGTGGAGCATGAGGTGATGTCGCTACCAGTAATGACCCTAAGTTCATGGTAGGTAACCTCCTTCATTTGAATTCCACAGCCAACTTTTGCAATGCCACTTTCACCTTTCATGGATCTTTTTAGCAAAAAAAAAAAAAAAAAACCTTTCATGGATCTCCTACAACTTGCAGGCTGGCTTTTCCTAAATGCAACTTTTGGTACACATTTATATTTACTTTGACAAAGAAACAAGTGACAGTGACACCTTCATATCCAGGTAGTTTGCTCTAGCTTTAACAATTTATTCTTGAGAAAAATACGGCTGTTTTTTGTAGCTTTGGTAATGGTGAGTTAGCCTCTTCCACAAGTTCCATCAAATATGGTGGTGTTAATAAAATAGAAACAGTAACAGTGTCAGAGCTCAACACCTATGTGGTCAACTCTAAACCTCAGGTACATTGCCTATATCTTTCCTAATGCTTATGGTTTTCACATTCGTTCATTTGTAGACGCCTATTAATACGTTCTACTTCAGGCTGTAGATTTTTTTATTCCTTAAAAAGGGACTTTTATTCCTTACCAACATATCAGACCTAAAACCTTAGCAACATAAACTATTTGTAGGTACCGTGGGGAGATGACCATCTCGGATGCGATAGACTGGGGTGTGTTTGTGCTGTTTGATGCAGAAATGTCTAAGTTAACAAATGTGCGTGCGGCAGGAAGCGGGAGAGCTCATGAACTATGCAGCTGATGGTAATATTTCTCTCTTTCCTGGGGTTGACTTGAAGCTCCGGTTCAATTCTTATAGAGTGTTTTTGTGGGTCAAATCTATGTTATTTATCATGAGGTTTGAAGCTTTTGATGATGTGCGGGACATTATAAATAATATGAAGCCGGTTTTGTCATTAATTTTGCTATTATCATTCTCTTTTGTGGGGTTTCAGGGTATATAAAAGAGAAAGTAGCATTTTTGTGACTGGACTTAGTATTTACACAGTTCCTGTTGAGATATGTGAGAAGCTTGCTATTCCTGAAGCTGAATGGCCACGAGCTATTGGTGAATTGTGCGGTTTGATTTATATCAAAGAGGCTCTGTTCTAACACCGCATGGATATTTATGTTTTAGCTTTGTCTCAACATCGATGGAGTGAAAGAAGACACTGAATGGATGTCAAAGGTAACTCTTTTCATTTAGCTTTTATTGAGCTATTATTGTTCTTTTTGTGATACTTTGTATCAGTTTTACTTCTGTTAGACGAGCGTGTCTAATGCCGTAAAGCATATTAAAATGGTGTTTGTTATCTTAAAACGTCTGTTTTGTTCAATCTGTTTATATAGTGCTTATTTTATTTTAGATGTGTTCATTCAGTACCAAAATATTAAAGGATGCTGGTGTCAAAGTGTTTTTTATACACTTTATCGTTATGCTTTGCTATTGCTTTGCACAGGTAAGCTTGAAAAGGGGAAGGGATATGGCTGAACTGGTACCAAAATATGGTCTGCCATCACTGGCACAACGACATGGCTGAACTGGAAAAGTGCTGGAGGAAAATAAGGTGGTCTTTACATGAATACTACTTGGTCTAAGAAGAACAATACGAACGCAATTTGTAGCTAATTAATTATACCCTCAAAAATTTACGGTACGAATGAAATCCTTGAGAGATGTCCAAAATATTTTTATTATAAACATAGAAATTCAACCATGAAACATGACTCTTGCATTTCCTTACCTTTTTCAAGTTATCTAAAGTTAGTTAAAAAAGTTTATTCAACTAAAACATTTATCAAATAAACCATATCATCCAAACTTTTATAGAAATATATAAAAGTGTATCAACGTATTCAAAACAAATATATAAGAACAAAAAATAATTCATAATTTATGTATCAACTGTATCAACTGTATTGCAAGTATTTTTATTTACTTACTTTTATAATAAAAATATAGCACACAAAAAATGTAAAATAGTTACATTTTTGAAAAAAAAAATAAAAGCTATTTATTAATTTAACAAACTTTTGATTTCTAATAAGAACAACAGAAACAACAGTAAAAATTAAAATCATTTTTAGTTTAGAGTAAATTGCATATTTTCATGTATATGAAAATATAATATATCTTTTAATTGACCTTCACTTGCTTAACAAAGACTAATATAGAAAAATATAAGTCAATCAGTTACAATAATTAGTGTTAAAACAAATATTCTGTATCATTTATTAATAAGTGTTACAAAAAATTGATATCATTTTTTCTGATACTATTTATGTGTTGTAATATGATCTTTTTTATAGTATATTATACACATTTTTTTGTAAATACAAACCTAAAACAAAAACCACAAAATCATTAAAAAAAATAACGTAGATCACAAGTAAAGTAAATCCCGCCCTACGGGCGGACCGACCCTAGTATTATTAAAAAATAAGTTATCAGCTATCATTTCATGTGTGATTCATTTCATTTAGACCACCTCTTAGAAATTGCTTAATTAATTTTTGTATAAATATGTGAATTATTTAAATTATTATAAAAAACATCAAATAAATATTTTTTTCTCTGAAATTGTAAAATATTTCATGTCTTTGTATTTACAACATAAATATGTATATTTCATTTTTACTTGAACAAACCTTTTAATTATTTAACTAAATTCGTGTTTATTTAAAATATAAATGTATATTTCATTTTATCTAACACATGAAAAATAAATTAAATTAACTATAAAATTATTGTATTTTAAAATGTTATATTAAAAGATTAGAAAGTTGGTAAATATTCAAAATATATACCATTGACCATGTAAATAAATATTTAATGGTTATAATGATTGGTTCGATTGGTATCTCGCATCGAAGGTTTACCGCTTCAATTAATATCATAAAAATAAATATGACTTAACAAAATAAAATGAAACATGGGAAACGATGTTAAAATAGGATAGTCATCCTGGCTCTCAGAGGCCTGGTCCCTAGCGTAGTATTTCAAATATAAATTGGGCTTACAGACTAGAATAAACTATGAATCCAAATTCATTTCATTAGGGGTTTTTGTATTTTGCCCATTTAGATGCTTATGGTGAGTGCGCGTTTGGGTGGGTGGGGGGGGGGGGGCAACGGTGGGGTTTGGGGGCGATGGTCTTTTGCCAATTTGGTTATGATGTTTCTCTATTTAGCTGCTGCCTTTCTATTCCTTCGGAAAACGGAAATAAAAATGTTTTTGAGTGATTGTTGCCTGTAGAGATAGTCTTATTCCTACGGTTGTATAAAAATTTTGAAAATATTTTTAAAACTATACAGATGGTAAAATACTAAAATCCAATATACTAGAATTTTTGATCACCAGGGAAAATTTGTTCTTGGAATTGTCGGCTAAAAGGGCCGGCTTTAACGTGATGATGACCCTTTATTTCCGGAACTTATAAGGTCTTTCAGTAAGATTTTCTTTTAATTATTATGCACATTGCACAAGTCAAGCCGCGTCAATATCTTACTTTAGAAGTACATTTCTTTCTCTTATTCTGTGTTTATTCATACTATAATGCATTCAGTTTCGGAGTTGACCTATATTAAATTACATTAGATCCTAGACTTATGCCATGAAATTTTCAAATTAATATTTCTTTATATTAGCATGATCTTTTTCGTCATCGAACTACCGAGAAACATTAGTTACAAAAAGGGGTATATATTCATGACATGATGAAAGGCCAATATTTCCAAAATCAAGGACACATGTCCACAAATATTTCTCTCTATATTTATGGGCTGTGAAAGTGTGAATCTATCATACACGTGAAACACACTTTGAAGATTTCCCATCGGATCAATGTGAACACTTTTTATACGACGGCCTCATAAATGACATTATAATATTTGTATATATATGTATGCATTGTATATATGAAATATGATCTTGAACTGGACAAAGTTTATCGTTAGCGTGCAAGATCACACATACCGTATAACTTAAGACATGATTCTAGATACATATACAACCATGGACGCTAATAATTAGCGATGAGATATACTAATACAATTTCCCAAATCGCTGTGTCTAAAGTTAGAATGAAATATGATGGTCGTTAATTTGTCCAAAAAAAAAACATGATGGTGCATTAAGAGATATAGCAAGTATATTCTATACACTTACATGTTTTCTGTTTGGAATATTTTGGCTTTCTAATTTATGGCCTTTTTAATCTGGAAGATTAGCCTTTAGCCATGTAGTGCATATATACCTGAACCTCAACAGGTTCTATTGCGTTTCTTTCGTCAACGTGGATCTATTGTTTACTGTATAAAATTAATAGTTAAAGGTAACAAGAAAATTATACAATATGATCACAAGTTGCTCTTTCCTCATTGGCTGTATCTTGTATGGTGTATATTGGATCTAAAGGAATCGCCAACAAGGCATATCCCTTCGTTTAATTATTCCACGCAATCATTCAGCTAAAAAATGAAATATATACGTGTCCATTATATATAAATTATTACTACTTTTGTGATTTTTTTTTTTGCAAACCACTACTGAGAATAACATTTTTAGGGTATGTATAAGCATGTCTACACTCTCCAAATGAAGATTGTGCTAAAACTATTTTTTTCCTAACACTCCTATTTCTTAATTGGATATGAGAATATTTATCTAAAAGTTCAAAATAATAGGTCTGATTTAATTTACATGTAACTCCGTCGATTAAGAGCTAATGACATATCTTTCGAATTTCAGATTTTTAAATTACAAACCGGTACTATACGAAATTGTTTCTTGTAAAAACAAAAATCATGTTTCTAAATCTCGTAAGTAAAAGTTTCGGTTTGTGTATCTAACCAATAATTGCCTACTGCTGACGTCACCGCATATGATCATTGGCGACAGAAAGATCAAAGATAATAGTTAAATCACGATTAAAACGCAACTAATTAGCAATTACTGATTTGACTTGGTCGTATATCATTTATACCTCATTCACAAACACTTTCAAAATTGCAAACTGACCCACAAAAACAACTCGTGATTCGATCAAAATTAAACTCAAAACTTGAAAATACAAATCATTTTAATACTAGCAAAACTAATGCCGTGACTAACTATATAGTACTATATGTAGTTTTCCTGCATAGTTGAGCAATAACATGAGTTGGAAACAGCGTCATATCCCACGTGACAGCTTCTGATTGGCTAAGTTAGTCAAACTAAAACCAAACCGAAACGGCTGAAGTAAATAACACATTTAATTAATGTTATTTTATTTGTGTTCGACGCCAGCTGGCTTAACTCCAGATAGACGGCGAGGATTAAGTTGTCAGAATATCAAATAATCTGACGTGGCTTATATTCTTCTTCTTCTACCTTTAAAACACCAATCATTGCTTCTCCTTCGCCTGCACATTCCCTCTCTCTCTCTCTCTCCCTCTCTTCCTCTCCCTCTGTCTATATGACCACAAGTCTCTTAAGCGATCCCACCATGCTACTTTCAACACCAGAGGTCATGATCGCCTCTCACCAGCCGTCTCCAGCGTCAACAACACAAATCTCCTATGAGGAGCCAGAGCAGGTGACGTGTGACTGCTGCGGATTAACCGAGGAGTGCACACAATCTTACATAGAGATGATCAGAGAACATTACATGGGTAAATGGATATGTGGTCTCTGTTCTGAAGCTGTGAAGTACGAGGTTATAAGAACAAAACGTTTGCTAACTACAGAGGAAGCCATGGCAAGACACATGAACATGTGTTATAAGTTCAAATCCTCAAGCCCACCTCCTAATCCGACCGGACGTTTGATCTCTGCTATGACGCAAATCTTGAGAAGAAGCTTGGATTCTCCAAGGATGCTCAGATCAATGCCTAGTAGTCCTTCTAAAGACAAAGATGATTATTGTGTCTCAAATGTTTTGTCTAGGTCCGATAGCTGCTAGACTCAAAGAAAAGTTAAAAGAATTGTTTTAACCGGTTGATAACCGTTTGGTTTAGGGATCACCACCTGGAAAAGGTCCGGTTTTCAGATTTGAATTTTTCGTCAGTAACCAAGATTGGTCTCTGTATGTATTTGTTTTTGCCGGATTTGTGTACCTGTGGAAATTTTTGGGCTAAATGCAAATAACTTTGAAGGTTCGGAGTTGTGTCATTGTGAGCTTAGTTAAACAAGAACAAAGTAATGTTGATGCTATTCGATTTACTCATTTATCATATTGAAAAGACATGTATGAACAAAAACCCTCGAAGGTAGTAAGTAGTAGGGCCATTCTCTTATCTTTGTGATGATTCTCTATCACAGAATAGAAATGTCACAAGGTTACTTCTTTAAGCCTTAAGACACAACAAACCCTTTTTTTTTTCTTTGAAAGCTTTAGTTATTTTCATCAGAACGACAGTAATGCGACTTCTGATTCGGTAATACTACTATTACATAAACAAATCCTTTTCAGCTATGTTTTGTTTATAAATAAATTAGATGGTTTTTTTGGTGTAATAAATTAGTGGGTTGGTTGTCCAATTTTCAATAACTCACAATACAATAGTATCCACAATTGGAATCTATTCTATTATGATAAAATCGAAAATAAGAATCCTATTTGAGCATTGTTGTAACGTGTAGACACTATAACGATTTGGCTATCTACCTTGATTCGAAATTTGTATTACTTACAAGTAGATTTTCCTTCCAACTTGCTATATATCTTCTGAGAATATATCTAAATAAAAACAGGGAAAAAATAAAGGGAATATAAACTAGAACATGGAAGGGTTTGATTGAAGATAATCACATGTGAGAAATGAATATAAGGCGTACACAACACAAGTTTCTGTTTGTGTGTACTGAATGTCTCAAGTTAACAATAGCTTTTGGCAAAAGAAAAATGAACTTGAAGTTTTGTTTTCAATATTTCTTGGTTAGAAGTTATTACAATGTTGTTTTTAAAGAAACATAATCAATTGTTGTTTTACTAGCTAATGTTGTCTTAGAATGTGCTGTGTGCTTTACTTTGACTCGTTGTAGTCTAAACCCTACTTTTGCAAGTTGGATTTTCAAGCTCAGTAGCATGTTTTGTTTTCACTTATCATCAATTGTCAATTTATATAATATATTACTCTGGCATGTGTTCTTGATGCGACTTTTGAAACATGTATGAAGTGATAAGCTAAGTAAAAGAAGAAGAGATTAATACATCATAAGGAGAGATGCTACACGAGCTGGTGTAGAGAAGTACAAAAGACAGATAGTATTTACATTAGCATAACTTATGAGTTATGGCTACATGCAGAAATATCAACGAAAGAAAGGTGCGCTATGAGAGATTAATTCATGTTAAAAATTTGTAACATGATCTAACAAACCGATGTATGTCTTGTGTTTGTGGAGATGCGGCTTTTACATTTAGGGATGCCTTAGAGTCTTGTACATAGAGTATGCTATGTTATTTACTCTGAATTTCCATTTGCATAAAATGAACTTTATATAAATACGCAGAAAATGTCGAATCTTTCATATTTTCTGGCAAGAAAAGATAATATGATCCATAAATTAAAATGTATAATCTAGTATACGGTCGATTATCAGTTTATCACTCTTTATGCTGCCCAACAAGGAAAACAAAACACAGAGATTGAAAATGTCTTAAGAGAGCTGGCTGGCCCATAGATATCAGAGACAAACAAAGCCCGAGTGCTTGAACCTAATGAATGGATCTCGCATCTATAAACTTGAAATATAATAAAATTTTACATTAATTTGATTTCATAAGTTTTATAAATTTCGTATTTAGTTGGATTATTTTATATAAATATAAATTTTAGCTGAATGAGTTTTTGCCTAATGCGGATCGAACCCGAACATCGGAAAGCTAATAGCATTTTCTTTATCACTGAACCCTCAACGTTGGGAAAAAAAGTGATAAACCCTCAACGTTCGGAAAAAAAAAAAAGGTAATTATTATTACCTTGTTTTTTGATAAGAATCAAGAGACGACATCAAAGGTCCGAGGTATCAAAGAGAGAGAGAGAGATAGGAGGTACCAAAGCTGTTTCGAACACTGGATCCCCAAGTGGAAAGGTCATAACCACAACCAACTGGACCAGGTTCGCTTTGGTAGCAACAGACTTGTACCAAAAACACAAATAGCAATAAACCAAATCAAAACCAAACTGAACTTCAAACAAAACAGGACCGCCATTTGGTTTTCAGCTCCTATAAAACACAAAAAAAAAACTGAACCAAAACCAAACCATAAGCCGGTTTACGACAAAACCAACGCAGAACGAAAGCAACACTCTGTCCGAGGCGGAGGGTCTCACACATTATCGAGGTTCCATCGTTTTACTACTCTGCCGTATCAATGGCGAGCATCATCAGAAGGCCAAACTTAACGACAGCCGTCCGGTCTCGACTCACTCCGTTACTTCCGTTCTCCGGAAGTTCTTGTTCCGTTAACTCGAACCCGACTCGTCACTCTGAGTTAAACAAAGTGCCGAGTTTAGTCGAAGGCTGCGATTACAAGCACTGGCTGGTGCTCATGAAGCCTCCCAAAGGATACCCACCTCGAAACGACATCGTCCAAAGCTTTGTCAAAACTCTATCCATGGCTCTTGGGAGGTAACTTTTTTCATAAAGGCAACTCCTTTTGATAAAAAAAAAAGGTCGAAGCTTTGTGGTGTGTATGATCGTGGTTGCTTTGTTGTGTGCAGCGAAGAAGAAGCTAAGAGATCGATTTACTCTGTTTCCACAAATTACTATTACGCATTTGGCTGCAGGGTTCATGAGCCTTTGACTTACAAGATTAGATGTATTGAAAACAGATCCTTCAAAAATCTCATTTTTTTAATGTTTTAGTTTTGTTGGAAAAATGCTGTAAAACTGTGGTTAATGTGTTTGGTTGCAGCTCTGCCTGATGTTAGATGGGTTCTGCCAGATTCATATGTAGTGGATGGTGACTGTGGATATGGAGGTTTGGTTTGCTGCATCTTTGTGCACTTATTCTAGTATTTTAGGTTTTCTTTTGGGGGACAAAAGAAGATTTAGCCTTTATATTTAGTATCTGCAGCACTTTTTGTTTATTAATCATGCATTATTTTCTTTTGCAGGAGAGCCGTTCATTGATGGGGAGGTTGTTCCGTACGATGAGAAGTACCATGCGGACTGGCTACGAGATCAAACTGATGAGGATGCTAAAAACCGATCAGTTAAAAAGAAGCCTAGGAGGAAAAGAAAGAAGTGGTTATTTGATGTTTGGTAGATTTAATATTTGGAAGTCTTCTTACATTATTATAGAGCTACTCAAACCTTATGCGTCTTCTAGTGTTACTACCATGAGCTACTGTAAAGAATCCTAGGTGTAATGTTAGTGGGGGATCAATCAAACCCAAGATGTTGAGTAGATTCCACATCATTGTGGGAGTTTTTATATTATCTATGGAGGTTTTATGTTTCAGTTGATGATAAAAGTTGAAATAAAACTGATGATGTAAGCCAAATAGCCAATGCTAGTGCTAGATACGTAATGTTTTACTAGATATGTAATAGTCAATGATACACTTTGACTATTCATTACAATTCATTGTATTGCTTCAGTTTTCTGTTAGTGACATATAACCTGTAATTTATTGAAGTCTCCTCTTAGAAAATAAGACCAATCCACCAAATGGCTGCTTCTTGGTCATTCAGGGACCAATGAGAAAAAAATTAGAGGAGGAGACGAAAGCAACCACAGAGAATTGGTTTTCTACACGTCTTTGAGTGGGGTTTGGTGTGGGATTAAGAATTCTTTCTTCATGACCAAGGTAATGTAATCTAATCTGTCTTCATATATATGATAACTGTTTTGTCTGAAACTGGAACATGCTTGCGTAGTTGGTGAAACTACAGTCAATTTTAGGATTATGATGTTTGAGTCTTTGTGGGTGAAAATAAAATTCCAAAGTAGTACTGTCCCTTTTGAACATTGCATACAATTCAGACTTACACATCTCTAATTTACAAAAATCAAAAAAATTGACTGCTGAAAATATCTATGTAGCTCACTTTTTAAGCTTCCTATAGTATTTTCACTTATCTAACACAACCTTTATTTTTTGTATTCTCCTGTATATATATACTATAGTTTCTATACCTGTATAAAAATTAAATAAATATTTTTTTGTGTGTGTCTAGTTACTCAGCTTGTGTGTATAAACTAGTTCCTAGACTCTTGTACAGAGTAGTGTCTGAATAGACGGCTCTAGACTTCATTGCCCTGTGTTTACGTCTCCTCCTCCGACCTGCTCGGTGTCTTGGACAGACTTTTGCCTCCTTCTCTGTTTCCTCCTTTGTGACTTTGGCATCATCATCCTTACATGTGATGTCATTTGCACCTGCTACTGGAACAATATACACAAACGGCCCGTTTTGAATGTCTTTGAGGTCTAGAATTGGCCCCAGGGTCTTGACCACGGTGGTCATAGTGGGTCGTGACTTAGGGTTGTGGCTTAAACACTGGTAAGCCAGAGCAGCTGCTTTTCTGATGCCTTCTAGCGAGTATCTCCCTTCCAGGCTAGGGTCTATTATTCGTTCAAGCTTGTTGGGATCTTTCAGCATAGGTCTTGCCCATTCCACTAGGTTCCTCCCTCTCTGTGATGACCGGTACTTCTCCACTGCCTTTCTAGCTGTTAGCATCTCTAGAAGCACCACACCGAAACTGAACACATCGCTCATAGTTGTCAAGTTACCTGAAATACACCAAGAAACATGTAAGCTAAGAATGTAATGGTTGTGAAGTGGTTTATGTTCTTTAACCTGCTGAGATGTATTCAGGAGCGGCATAGCCTTCTGTGCCCATTACATTTTTGGTGAAGTTTGAGTCTTCTGCCTCTGATCCATCTGTGGCTAAGCCAAAATCTGAAAGCTTAGAGCTGTAATCCTGAAATTTTCAGATACGAATATATAAGTTAGTTACCTGACATGAAAATATCTATTATTGAAATGCAAAAAATAGGAAGGTACCGAGCTCAAGAGGATGTTGGAAGGCTTGAAATCTCTGTAAATAACAGGTTTCTTTCCCTTGTGAAGGAAGTCAAGTCCCTTCGCAGCACCAAGCAGAATCTTTACTCTTGTTAACCAAGGCAAGGCTCCACCATACTCTGCATTAACACCAAACAATACTCATATTGTTAGTAACCTGCATCTCTATATAACAATCATTGTTTTGTATGATTTAACTTGACTTACTTTGAAACAGGTGGTCTTCAAGATTGCCTCGTTCCATGTATTCATAAACTAGTAGCCTGTGATCATCCTCACAGCAGTATCCGATCAAGTTCACAAGATGTGGATGCTTCAACTGACCAAGTATTATAACTTCAGCCTGCATAAATGTCAAAGAAACGTTTAAAAATTTTTTTTATATGCTCCCATTCTCATATGAGCTTTGACTAATTCAACAATATTTATTACCAGCCACTCTCTATGGCCTTGTCCACCTTCTCGTTTCAAAGCCTTGACAGCAACAGGCTGAGCTTTCAAACCAATCTTGAGGCTATCATCAACAAACCCTTTGTAGACTTCTCCGAATCCTCCTTCACCGAGGTAGTTATGCTTTGAGAAGCCTTGTGTGATCGTTTTGAGCTCTTCTAAGGTGAAGATGTGAATGTCTGTGAGGAAAGAGTTTGAGAAGTCGTTGAGTGAGATGGTTGAGTTGCTGAAATCAGACAGGTATACTCTGCTTGGGACAGAGGTTTGTCTGGTGAGCAGAAGAAGTTTTTCCTTAGATGGGTTTGTTGTAGTCTTCTTGAGATTTGTATCGTTCATGCAGCTTATAGGAAGACATATGTTCTTCCAAGAGAATCTCATTGCTTTCATCTGAAAGAATTTTTATCCTTTTTTTGTGTTTCTTTCAGAAGATTTTGTCTCTCTAAATTGTTAATGGTTTTCTTTCTTTTTATGAATATATATATAGGAGATGGTGAAACTTCTTTGAAAATAGTGGTGAGATATTGGTGAAGACTAACAAAAAAGTAAGTCTATAGTCTTAAAAAGACATTCAAGAAGGTATCAACCACTTAGTATAATCTATTGTAAATAAAATATGCATTTGAGTAAGATTTTTCTTAGATCCCTCTGTTTTTTATTCATTTATATTCTCAGTTTCAAACTTTAATTTCTTAAAGCTCTATTTATGAAGTATAATTTTCTAAGCTACCAAAACAAATTTTATGTTTCTATTGTTATTTTTTCATTTCAATTCAATGTTTTGGTTGGTTATATAATGCAGTTTGGCATTAATTTATGGTAACAGATTAGCTTAGATGTGCAAGAGACATTTTCAGAGACGGTTTTGGAGCTATTAGAAAATTTCTTTGACTATCTCAAGCCATCTCATTCTTTTTAATGTTTATTAGCTACTATCATACACTTGTAAGTTGTTAATAAAATGGTTATATATGTATCATATATTCACTTTCATCTAGAAGAAATGTTGCTTCTGCTAGATAAACTTTGTTAGTTCTCTCAAAAATAATAGTAAGTTGGACTGTTTTGTGTCTTTTTTTTCCTCTGTGGAGTTGGAAATTTGGAATGTTTAGTCCAATACCTTAGGCTTTGGCACTGGCTTTGGCCACACCATTGACTTGAAACAATGGTATCATCCTCTGTTTTCTCCGTTAGGCTGAGCTGTTAAAAACCAAATACAATTTGTGTAAATACTATATTAAAGTCGGCCAATTGTATTCTACATACTAATATTGCGAGTAATAAAAAAGAACTAGTACAATTTCTTCTTTATAAATAAATTTCACTACCTATCTTATGACGAAGTTTATAGAAACCTCAAAATAAATTCAAGTGATACTGTTAATAGAAATGAAATACAAATGTAGAGTTCCACTAAATCTTCTCCTGTCGTGTCATAGTCATATAAAATATGGTTGCATGCGCACGAACTTTGTTTTGTAATATTCTCAAAAAAAAAACTGTTTTGTAATTTTTTTTTGAACCAAACACAAAGTTGGTTATGTTACTACGTGGTGGCCGTATATGATGATGCACCATTTTCTTTTCTAATAAAATAGTAATACAAAGCAGACGGAGATTTGCTTTTCGTTAAGGTCAATTTTTCTCATTATCATTCATTTATTTTTCAACATTTTAAAATATTCGGAGAGCGACAAGGCAACAACTTCATTGCCAAATCTTTTGAAGAAAAGCCTGAACATTTTATTTTATATACAAGGTACGTAGCCTTTTTGTTATACGTGTGTTTTCATGGAAAAATACATCAAAAAAGGAAAAGCTATAGTTTTTTTTTTTTGAAAAGCGAAAAAGCTATAGTTAGGTAATTGTTAATAGTTTAATGAGAAACTGATACATCTTAAGTTTTCTTTTTACTGATCAAAGACTAAAAGGTTGGCGTAAACAAAGATGTGAACTGCCTTGCAAGGGGGGGAAAGATGTGAACTGTACTAACATCTAGTGACACATTTACCACGTGACGTATATATTAATCTTTTTGTCGTCACCATGTGACGTATATTTCTTCAAGTTACACAAAATTGTATCATCATTATGTATATATATATATATATATTTTTGAAAGAATTTTAAATTTTATTCAAATAAAAAAAACATTTTTACAGAGTTTACTGCTTCTTTCTCTACAAATTATAAATCTAGAATCTCAGCACATTTTTTGACTATGCTCCATTAGCTTCTTCCAAACCATACTCCCATTGTCTTCTCGTGTTTCCCATTATATCGTATTACCATTATGTGTAGTCAGATAGCCAATTGCTTCTAGAGAAGTAGCAAACGTAAAACTGTGTTAGATATAACATTTTTTTTGCTTGAAACACTAGATATAACATAATATATATTTATACGCAAGATAATCAAAGATATAACATTTTTTTTGCTTGAAACAAAAAATATAACATAATATATATATTTATACACAAGATAATCAAATATATATATTTTTTTATTTATGCAGATGGTAAATATGATTTCAAAGTATTATTGAAATTAAACCAAACAACTAACTTGGTTGGTTTAACTAAATTGACCTGGAAATTCAAATGGTGCTAGACTTAATCATTACATATAGATTTTTATAAGAATTAATTATGTGAATGAGATCAATGCATCTAATTAAATAAGACCGGCAAGTAAGAACATAAAGTAAAAAAATAAACAAGAAGAGGATTTGTATAACAGGTGTGAAACATATTAGAAATTAACAGTGAATTTGAATGTTACAAACTTTTGACTTCTATTCTCCTTTTTTACCACATGAAAGACCAAATGGGGAAAAATATGTGTATACACGATATAAGAAACAAAAAAGAGATATATGTAATCATTTTTTTTAAATATATGTAATCATGATTTCAGGTGTTTCAATATAAGACAATTGTTGGCAAATTTGAGTATATTTTGAAAAAGGACACTATTATAAAAATGAGGTTTTATTTTGTGGCAGCTGCGCGATGGCATCAATTAGAGGTTGCTCTTGACCTTAGTCCATTTTAGGATATTTTATTTAGAGCAAAGCTAATACAATAAATCACGTGTTCTTCTTTACAATTTATAAACACTCTCTAACCGCAAAGAAATTAAACTCGTTAAGCCCCTTTCTGATTTGAATTCACGACGCCACAACAAATATTTGTTTATACTTCAGCATATTACGTCTGTGGATACACACACAAATACAAGTGCTGAAACAGAAGCGCCAAGATAATGTTCAAAGCTTCACAGAACTTTTCCACGGTATCTTAAAACAGAAGTATTTAAAGTTTTATGGGATTATTTCTAAAGAGGATCATTAGAAAAGTAATCTTAATCCTTTTTAGAGAAAGGTAGACTATTTAAAAATAAAAGACTAATTTGTTTAGGTTTTGTAAGATTGACGATTTAGAGTTTAAGACTTATTACGTCTGTGCATACACATACGCGCGAGTGCCAAAATAATTTGTACGCCTCGTAGACCTTTTCAACACGGCAGCTATGAATCAAACTATTTGGACTTTATAGTAAAATGATAATTAGAAAAGTAGTCTAAAATTTTCAAAAATAAACTACACAGAAAAATTTTAAAAATACATTTTAAAACTTTTGTGTTAGCATTTTGTAGAGCTGTAGAATTATGGTTCATAGAAAATAAAATTTAGGTTTGGACTACAAGATTTTAGAATTTAGGGTATATACACTAGATTACTCTTGTTGTTTTCAAAACAATATAGATTATGAGTTAAGAGAGACTCCAATTGGATCTATAATAATCAACTAGATTTTGACCCGCGCTTCGAAAGCGCGGGGTTTTTTGGATTATATTCGAAGCGCATTTTTTTTAGTTATAGACAAATTTGACATGACTTAGTATTTTGCAGTTGTTGTACATTATTATGTAACAAAATTGTATAATATTGAAGAAAAAAATTTGTTTAAAATTATATAATTTATGAATTAGTTTATTTGAGATTTTTTATGTACATTTTTATATAATTCTCTTTCTTAAACCTAGACATTTACTCGAATCTGAAAAAAAAAATCGATAGTGTCCGAGTCCAGGGAAATGTACATATTGGGTGTTTTTTAGACCAGCAGATCTTAGTTCGGACGTTCCTACCTAAACCCGGTGGATCCTACCTAAACCTGGTCGGATACCCAACGTACATAAAATGTTTTGTGTATATTAGGTATATTTGAGTATTTTGGATATGTTTTGGATATTACATATATTCTTTTTTTTTTAGTTAAGTTTTCAGTTATACTTTCAGATTTCATGTAAAAATTTTAAAATTTAAAAAAATATTTTTGGTATTTTTGGTTTTTCGAGTTATATTTCGGAAAGCATTTCAGATCTTTTTCGAGTATCTGAATATATTTTGGATATTTGTTGAGTTTTTGGTTATTTTTCAAGTTTCAGATTATTTTAAGGTTTTCGGGTATTTCTAATCTTTTCATATCTTAATATCTGAACTAACCTAAACCTTATCTAATCTTTTCATATCTTAATATTTGAACCAACCTAAACCTTACACATACCCAAATATTACATGTATGTTAATTGTATTTGAATTATTATTCCGAACTGACCTGGACATGGAACCAACCTAAACCCTAATTACAAAAATTCAAATATTTATTGGGTCTAAATGTTTAGGACCCAAAGAACCGAGATAAAACGCACTTGACCAGAATATCTGAATACCCAGACCTACTCTCTCGCTATATTTTGTTTATTTTATAAGAGTTATATTTGTTAAATTGATATGGATTAAGATTTACTTAGTAGATTTTTTTAGCTAATTCAATAGAACATATTTATATGTTTTCAATAGTTTTTAAACTTTCTTAATAATTATTTTTATTATAATAATTTTTATAAAAATAAAGTTGACGCAATATATATATATATATATATATATATATAACTTTGTTTTAACATATGATTTGCCAAAATATTTTTTATTAAATTTGAGTTTGTAAATATTTGAAACTATATAATGTAAAATGATATAGTATAATATGTTTAATTATACAATATATGTATAAATATTGTAGATCCTGAGCATAAAGTTAATTTATAGAAGAAGTGTTTTATATAAAACAAAGAGTAATAATAATAATAAAATTTAAAATATGATTTTGAACCATGTTTTTAGTTGATGGATGTTTGTATTATTAGACGTCCATCTTTTCTCATCATGGGAAAGATTATATATATAGCACTAAATAAAGCATGCAGTTCACTTTAATCAAGAAGTATAAACAATAATCAATAAAATAGCACATATGGACATGCTGCATAGATAGGAATGCACAAAAGGGTGCAACAAACTGACGATATAAATTTGATTTCCATAATTCGATTCCTTTTGACTCTAACGTTTTAGCAAAGTCTCCATAACTTGATTCCCTCAAATTTCGGTAACAAACTAATGATATTAATTGATAATATCACGCATATTGTTAGGGGAAGGAATACAAATTGGTTAAATATATGGTATTGACTAATATATTGTTTTTTTGGTAGGAAGATGGGAGGAAGCCTCCCAATTTTATTTAAACTAAAACTTCAAATTACAATCGAACTTGTCGTGGCTGTAACAGTCCATCGACATCCTCTCGTATCAAACTAACAAACTCAAGCGGAACAACATCAAAGCGATGAAACCCAAAAGGAAGAGAAAACGCAAGGTTAGCTAACCCATCAGCTAATCGGTTAGCTTCCCTATACACGTGAACAATTCGGACCAACCAGTCCCTCGTCAAGAAGCCATGGCACAATCGTACCAGGAAAGACAGTGGATGAGTATCTTCAATCCCTGTCGTAAGAAAACCCACCACCATTTTGGAATCAACTTCCACCTCCAGCCTCCTGATACCTTTCTCCCAAGCAATCACAAGACCATAATAGACTCCCCACAATTCCGCCAGAGGCGCCGAGCACCTCCCTATGTTGAGCGCAAATCCACCGCACCACTCACCCTCTCCATCACGCAACACCCCTCCAGCCGACGCCAGTCCCGGATTACCATGTGATGCTCCATCAGTATTCAGTTTCATCCACCCCCCTCGAGGAGGCGTCCATCCTACCATTATCTCCACCCTTTGGACACGAGCCCTGCTTTCCTCCTCTGTTTTCTTAGCACGCATCACTTCTCTAGCCAAGTTACGTAGGAATTTAACTCTATCCCTCCAAAGCCTATTATCTCCAAACACATTCCCACACCTCCACTTCCATCCCCACCACACGCCCAGAGCAAAAGTCGTGGCCCAAGGAATCTCATTTTGAGCATCATTATCATACAGGTTTCTGTATAGCCACTCAAGCAATGGCATCGAGAAGAAAGCCTGTCTCTTCGTACTTGGTACGAATCTACTCCAAATTCCCTCCATTGCAGGGCAGTCTCTAAGCACATGTAAGATCGTCTCAACCCCTCCTTTGCATACTTGGCACACATCAGTTCCACTGAGATGTCTCCTATATCTCTCTGCATTTGTCATTATTGCCTGATTCCCAACTAGCCAAAGGAACACTCTAACTCTCTCTGGAGCCACCACACGCCACATGCTTTTAAACAAGTTTTCCATCTGCTGTCTTGGAGTATTATCCCTTGTTATTAATTCATACGCCGTTTTAACTGTAAACTGTCCATTTGGAACTTCTCCCCACGCTAACCGATCTTTCACTCCACTCACAGTGTCCACAACAACTGCCACAAGCTCAAGTCTTCTCTCGTCAGATATATAAGGAGATATTCTGGAGAGGTCCCACCCCCCACCATCAAGCCACAACTCCCTAGCTGTTATGTTTTCATATCCCTCTGGAAGATCTCCAAGCACTTCTCCCATAAGAGGTTGCCGTGAAAGCCACTTATCTGTCCAAAACTTGATGTCTCTTCCATTGCCAATAACCCAATTATGCCCCTTTGCAACCACCTCCCTGATTCCCATTACTACACTTCTCCATGTAGAAGACACGTTCCTACCCGCAACCATCCAAGAAGAGTCGTGCATATCACCCACTGAGTACTTGCCTCGTAATACCCTAGCCCATAATCCCTCTTTATCATTCAGTAGACGCCATCCTACTTTCGCTAGCAACGCTTTATTCATATCTCTCGACACACGAATCCCAAGACCACCATCAGCTTTCGGTCTGCAGACTCTATCCCAAGAGATCAAATGTTGGCCACTACCCCACACAAAACTTCTTGATAAGCTATCCAACTTGTCCAATGTACTCACTGGCATATGTATCGTGCTCATGGAGTGCACTGGTATGGATGATAAGACGGCTTTGGTCATGGTTACCCTTCCTGCTAAGCTTAGAGTTTGTTTCTTCCATCCTGATAAACGTGATGCTACCTTCTCTAGGACCTCTCCAAATGTCTCCTTGTTGATCCTTTTCTGTAAAATTGGCATCCCCAGGTACTTCCCCAGTTCCCTTGTTGATGAAATACCACTCTCTCGGCTTATTAATTCTCCTCTCTCTCGAGTAACGTTACCAGAGAAGAAGATTTTCGACTTTGGGAGACTGACTTTTTGACCTGAGGCTCTACAAAATGTCTCCAACACATCTCTTATCACTCGAACCTGCGACACTGAAGCCTCTGCAAAGAGGATTAAGTCATCGGCAAAACAGATATGAGTAAGTTGCGGTCCACCTCTAGACAACTTAATGGGTTTCCATTTTTTATCCATCACCGCTCTATCTATCATGTGACAGAGCCGCTCCATACACAGCACGAACAAATACGGAGACAAAGGATCTCCCTGTCGAAGTCCTCGTGAGGGCTTGAACGAATCTGTTTTCTCACCATTCCACAATATGCTCATCGAGGGACCAGATACGCACTCCATAATCCTTCTAACCCAACCCTCAGACAAGCCTGCTGCACGTAACGTATCCTCCAAGAAATCCCACCGCAACCTGTCGTAAGCTTTCTCCAAATCCAGCTTGAGCAACATCCAACCTTTTTGACCCTTCTTCTTTCTCATCGAGTGAACAGCCTCTTGAACAACCACAATGTTATCTGCACTCAATCTGCCTGGGATGAAACTCGACTGAGCAGGACCTATCAGCTTTTTCATAACTCCCTTTAGTCTCCCAACCATAGCCTTCGTTATAATTTTAAACAACACATTGCAGAGGCTAATAGGACGAAACTGTGTAATACTTTCCGGTTTACTCACTTTCGGTATCAACACTACAAGAGCATCATTCGTATTTTCCGGCAACTTCCCAACCTCAAAAAATCGAAGAATAAAACTAATCACCAAAGGTCCCACAGTCTCCCAGCACCTTTGATAAAACACTGGTTGAAAACCATCAGGTCCTGGAGCCTTGAAACTACCCATCTTCCTTACAGCTATCTCCACATCTTCTGCAGAGAAAGGTCTATTCAAAGAAGTATGCTCCTGACTCGTAAGCCGCACAAAACCGCTCATCGGTAGACTCTGTACTTCAGTATCCACATTCTCCAAAGAGTATAAGGTTTTGAAGTAGTTCACTGCAAGTTTCTCCAGCTCCTTTGCGTCTGTTAACCATTGATTAGCATCATTTCTCAACATCTCTACTCGATTTCTTCTCCTTCTTATGACTGTGGACATGTGAAAGAACTTAGTATTCTTATCTCCATGAGCAACCCATTTCTCCCGAGATTTCTGAAACCAAATCACTTCTTCTTGCTCCAGAACTATTTCAAATTCCTTGAGTAGCTCACCCTCTTTCACCAACAGTTCATCACTTAGGTCCTCCTCAATTTTCTCCTGTATTTCTTTTATCTCCGTAACTAACTTCTCTTTTCTCTGCTGAACATTTCCAAACACCTCTTTGTTCCACTTCTTGAGTTTCAATCCCAGCCTCACTAGAGCTTCTCTGGTATCAATGTCCCTGTCCCAAGAAGCTGTTAATAATTCTTGAAACTCACTATGCTGCAGCCATGCCGCTTCAAAACGAAACGGACGTCGACATGCGTTCCCTTGGACCTCCGGTGTCAACTGTAAATATAATGGAGCATGATCTGACGCCAAGAACGGCAGATGTGTTACTCTTGCCTCCTGCCATTTGAGTCTCGACTGGGCGCAGCATAAAACCCTATCCAACCTCTTTGCCACAAATGTACTCGCTGATTTTCCTCTCTTCCAAGTAAACTGATTCCCACTAAAACCCATGTCTATGAGCGACATATCATTGATCCAGTCACCAAAAGTTAATGAGTCCTGGGACAGTCTCCCATTTCCTCCACTCCTCTCATCCAATCTCACAATTGTGTTAAAATCACCACCAAGAATAACCGGTCCAATGGCCGTTCTGATAACTTCCTCCAACTCCTGCCATAGACCACCCCGCCGACTCGGAGAAGGGGCAGCATATACAACGATCAAATTGATCACTTCTGTTCCACTTCCCACTCTAGCAAAAATGAACTGCTCAGATGACTTTATCACCTCCAGCACTCCTATTTCCGACCTCCATAGTAACCACAGGCCTCCACTCTGACCACAAGCATCAACTCTAAATGAATTCTCGAAACCCAGCCCCTGACAAATTCGACCCGCAGCGACTCCACCAGCGTGCGTTTCGAATACAGCAAGAACATCTGTCTTGAATCTCTTCACCAGATATCGAATCGATCTGCGAAACTGAGGTTTATTTGCCCCCCGGCAATTCCAAAGAATGCACTTCATCAGATATTTCTTATCAACTAACAGAATCACCGGGGCAAATCGTTATGCCTCCACACCCTCCGAGCTTTCCCCCTCACCAAGCTCTGATCCATCTGTAATCAGATTTTCCGTCGAAACCAACTGCTCCGGTATGTTTCTCTGATCACTACCGTGCTCTAGTTTCTTCTCGCTCCCATCTCCTCCTCCATCTCCGGCGAAAACACCTCCTCGTCCTCCGATGTTCTCTTTTTCAACTCTCAATCTCTTTCCACTTAACGATAAGTTCATCTCCCCTCTAGCTGGCCCATAAACAAGGCCTCGCGTGGGCCCTGCAGGTTTGGGTTTCGGCCTTTGAAGATTTAGACTTCTCAAATTATTTGCCTTCTTCTCCTTAAGGCCTGGTTGGGCTTTCGACTGGTTCCCTTTGACCCCAGTTGCAGCAAACGCCATTACCTTCTCAAGCACTCTACTTGAACCTCCGACGTTTAGATTAACGTTGTTCTCATTCTCTTTATTTTCTCCCTCTCTCCCAACATCATCTCGAATCTCCTCCAACTCCCCACTTCCTATTAAGCTCCCAAACCGATTCGACACATTAATCTTCTCAACGGAACCACCATTACGTACTTCCTTCATCTTCTTCCCCATCATGTCTCTCCCATCATTCCTCTGCGTAGTCCCTCCTGGCTGTCTATGTGGGTCAGTCTTTTTCCTCGTATGTCTTACTTGCGTAAACTCTGTTTCCATTACCACTGGTACAGTGTTCACATGTGTCGTGACCACTGGAGTAGGCACAGCAACCATAGCTCGCTCCGTACTATTCCGTGGACATGTGTATATGAGATGCCCATACATACCACACTTCGAACATATAGCAGATATTCCTTCATAAGATACAAAATATCTCTCTCCATTAATCAGCACTGACCCTTTCAAAGGCTTGTTTAGATTCACCTCCACACAAATTCTCGCGAACCTAGCTCTTTCAAACTTCAGAGTTGTCAAGTCGACTTTAATCGGTCTTCCTAGCCCCTTAGCAATTCCCATCAGTATCGTCTTATGATAAAAATTCACCGGGATATGGGAGAGACGAACCCAAACGGGCGTCGTATCTATCTCATCCTTCAGCGGATCAAACTCCGGAGTCCAAGCTTGCACCATAAGATAGCTCCCAAACGCCCTCCACGGACCATCAGCTAGCGCAGTCATATACTCCTCCTCCTTCTCAAAACGCACCATAAAGAACTGCCTAGGTAGATCCATAACATACATCGATCCTTTAGGTTTCCACAACTCCTTCAACTTTCGGGTTAAACTGAGAATAGGAACATTCCTTCCCAAAACCCTAACGATCATGCATCTCTTCCACAAACTATTCATGGCCGTCAGAACCTCCTCTCCTATCGTGATCTCCGGCTCTCCGTCCTCCCCATTCGGAAACTCCAACGTCAATCTCGATTCCACAAACTCTTCAGCCACAACTTCCTCCGGAACAGGCATTCCTCCCTTACTACACCCTACGACTTTTCTTACCCACGAGCCTGGGACATCCGGCGGATCTCCCGGCGGTCTCTCCTTCCCCCCGATATCTTCCATAGTAGCATCTTGCACTTCCTCCCCCAAAACCCTAAAATCGCCTCCTAAAACCCTAGCCTCCATCTACCGACTGATTCCAAGCTTTTGACTAATATATTGTTACAAATATATAAGGTACGACCAATAAAAATCAAGTCTAATGAAATGGTCCAAACAACTTTTATAAGTAGATTTTTTAGGACTCCTCCCCTTTTAATAGTATTGATCTGTTTTAAAATATAAAAAATTTTAGATAAAAATACATATTAAAAAAATTATGTTTTATTTTAAAACTATCAATAAATTTTTTAATTGAAAACTATTCAACCAATTACAAAATAGAATATAAAATATAATTGGTCACACAGTTTTTGATAAAATATGAGAACGTTTTAAATATTAAATCATCTAAAAATCTTTTAAACATCCTATCACTTTAGAACGAATGAATATATGAGAATGAATTTCAAAATCGTACAGTCAATGAGTCAAATTCGGATAGATGTGCGACTCTTCATTGTCATCTATTTTTTTTTTTTGAACAACCATTGTCATATTTAAATTCAGCAGGTTTAGTCTCAAATTTTCTCTCACAATATTCTGAAAAAGTTGTCACCTGGTATACATTGACTGATCAGTTTAACACATCAGCTTTGATCTGTTTACCACGTACCATTGTATTCAAAACAATCTTGATCTTTCTCAAAACGGTTGATGTACATCCAATGAAGACATTCTGTCTGCATGGTAATTGCTGAATGTGCACCATTGATAGTGTGTGGCAATGATAGCACAATGTAATCTATTGAACAACGAAGCTAATAATAATTTCATATCAAGGAACTAAAATAAAGAATCAGCCAAAACTTTATGTTTCTTTTTTTCTTTCCAAGTATTTTCATGGACAAGAAGAAGCACGTAACACCGAAAGCACAAATTCATGAGTAACGACATAACCAAAATTTGGAGATATGGCAAAAAGAGAGGCTTCATAGATACAATCCCATGACCAAAAGGCTAAAAGAAAAAACAAATTAAACATCTGGAGTGTTGCACTGGAAGAACTTGCACTGCATTGGTGGTACTGAGTAAACTACTTCGGGAGAGAGAATCAATAACATGTTTCTTTCGTAAAGGTACAACTGCACGAAGCAATACAAAAAGAAATCTAGTATCAGCATAATGAGTCTATAACAAGATTAATCTGGTGGATGGTGAGAACCAACCTTGTTGCCTCTCAAGTAACGCATCGACAACAAATATTTACATCTGGAGAAACCTGCAGAGAGACTAAACATCAATATATATATATATACCAAAGACATTGCTTCAATCCTTTAATGTAGATAATTAAGAGAGCTTTGTGGTCAAACCTTTTAGAGTTCACAGTGGTAGAGCTCGCAGAAGAATTGACCTTAGAGACCTTTATTTCGAATGCTATCTGAAAACATGATTCCCGTTTTGTTGAAGCCTGAGATTTTTAATAAGGGACTGGTAGTATGACTTGAGCCCCCCAATATCATTACCCTGTATAACCAAACAAGGCAAGGAGAAACCATATTTAAGCACAGAACAAGGGAAGATTCTTTATCTAATTGTACGGTAGTTTTTGAATGTGTTAACAAACCTGCAACTTTTGGCAATACTGTTCCGCCATTTCTTGTGGACAATTTGCTGATGGAAAAGCTCCAGACATAAGATGCATGAGAAACGCATTACCAAATCTTTCATACATCACTCTCTGAACCGTGATGATTTCACTTAACAAGCCCTGCTGTGTTCACAAGGAAGAAATTGAGTCAGTTGCGGAAACAATTCTCCAACTAGTAGATAAAACGTCTGAAAAAGAAAAGAGAGCTCAATTTTCTTAATGCTTACAGTATTCGCGTCATTGAAATCAAATGATGTATCGAGTACGCTTAACAAGCAGCAGTTGGTTGCAAAACTGTTGCTCATGAAATCCTGAAAACCTGGGACCTGAGAGCAAAGAATTTTTAATTATTAAGGCATTTGTGCTTCTTCTTCCATAAAGAGAAGAAAGTGAACAAGAAGGTTTAGCAAGGCGGACCTTCTCCACGGTGTATGGCTTGGGACACCAATCTTCAATAAGTCTAATGAATATCTGCACGCATGCCTATTCAATGGCAACCAATAAAGGAAGAGTGCGATAAGTAAGTGAACCAAAAAAGTGTAACCAAAGGGGCAAGTGTTACAAACCTTTCGTACGGTTATATCCTTGTGAGTACAAGAAGCGTTCAAAAGCAGCAGCGTCATCGGTTCTATATACGTCATACTTTTAACAAGGAATACAGAAGAGAGATCATGTGTGGCCATCACATGAAGAAATGTGAAGAGCGTCCTCTGAAGCTCGATCAGTTCCCTCATTTCCTACACAGAGAAACGATCTATGACTGTGGATAAAAGAGGACGTAGGTTCCCACTGCTGTTTATAAAGACAAATACCTCATCAGTGACAGTTCCAGTGCATGGGGTTAATCCATCTATTGGAATTACTTTGAAAATCCTGTCGGCAACCACAGGAAAGACTTCTTCCAGTATACCGCGGAGCGAGCCGCTGAACTTGCAGATGAGCTGGTTGAGTAGTACCAGGAAACCAACCATTTCCTTCGGCTGCTACACCATAAATAAGATTTTATTTGTTGAAAAAAGTCAACCGCAGATACGAAAGTGAACAATAGGTCTAACTAAATGTTATTTTGAGGATTCAAAAAGAAAAGAAAAAGAAAGGAAGTGAACAGTCTAAGGTGAGTTTGAAAATTTTGGTATACCTCACTGTCAGCAAGTAGCTGTTCTAAAGCCTTGGGGAGATACGGCAACACAGAGGGTCCAAGGGTTTCAACCATACGGTGTATGAGTGATATGACCTGAAGAGAAGAGGAACAAGTTAATCGCCAAACCGTGAGCCAATATTTTAATAGAATAGGATATGTAACACCACAGGTCACAATATGTCTACTTAATAATATACAACTTAAAACTCATACCTTACTCCGCAAAGGCTCAACCTTTGGAAACTCAACCAAAATCCTTAGAAGCATATCAAGCGTCTACATTACAGAGAAGGTTACTAATTGTTAGGAAGCCAGCTGATTTCAATTAGGGCAGTAAACTACACGAGAATGGATTCATAAGAAAGAGAAGAAGAAAAAAAATATTTCATACAAACCTGCTTAAACATGAGACCAATTCGAGGACGGCTCACAGTAACAAGACGTTCACTAAAGCCCTGAATTTCAAAAAAGAAAAAAAAAACTGTAAGGACAAGTCCAGAAGAGGGTAAAGTTAAAAAAATACTAGGTAACAAATGTCACATACAGAAAGATATCTTATGGAAAACAAACTATAATAAAGGAGCACAAACCTTGCTGAGAGCATTAATTGCCACAATGGCAAACTGGATATTAGCAATTTTTACAGGGAACTCTTCACCACTTGCAACCTTTGCCTCCATGAGTCCTTTCTCAATCTGGTACACTCCCATTGAAATGAATCAAAACACATTGGGACGTAAACAATGCCTAATGCAAATAAGAGAATAGTTGGAACCAAAACCTGTTGACAGAGAGGAGTAAGCAGTAAAGACAGATAATCTGACTGCTTTTCAGCTGGGACATCCTCTAACCCTATGATTAAGCCAATGGCCTCGAAAATGTGACTGCCATCTTCAGTTCCTGATAGTTGTCTTGAGGCAAAGTTCATGGTCGTCAACTGGGACAATGTATCTTGAAGGTTCTGATTATTCCCAAAAGATATATATTGGTTAGACAAAAATTTAATCAAACAAATAAACCAGAGTTACAGACAGCACAAAATTAATTCCATACCTGCAGGATCTTGTCAATGTATGGAACAAGCTTTGATTTCAACAATTTCACTACTCTCATGAACAAGTAGTAAGCTCTACGGCTCACATGGACGTTCTGGTGATGCAAACCCCTTTCGTCAAGGAAAGCACCAAGAACATTGGGAATGTACTGTGAATTTTCTTGGATGAACTTCATGTACCTAGTTATGTTTTCCAAGTAGACAAGCGCAACTAGTCTATGCGAATGACCAGGGAACTTTGTGGTCAAGAGCATCGGAATCAATACACTCAAACATCCGGATCCTGATTTCATGGCCTCCTCCGTCATAGACTCTCCAAGCGAGTACAAAAGCGAGAGCGCAGCTTCTACTTCTTCGACGTTTCTCTCAGAGGAGGATTCAACAGCATTTGCCAAAGCGTTGCGGATGAAATGCTGTGTAACTTCAGGAGCAACACGTCCCACTGTACGTAACAAGACAAAGAGATCTTTTCTGAACTCGGACATTCTATCTTCCTCTTCCAACCCAATCTTGTCCAGCGCATCGAGGTTATTGCGGTACATGGGATCGTAGCAAATCTGGATTCTGATCACTTCGAGAATCTGAGTAATGTGGAGGAGCTGCTTCTCCTTCAGTGCAGGGAGGCCTTTGAGAGTTGAGACGTAACCCATGAGAAACTGGACGATGCTGAAAGTAGAATCCACCTCACAGTTCCGCATGACGTAGAAAACCGATGGCAGAACTTCGTTGAGCAGATCCATGGAGACCGCCTTGGTCTCCTCTGAGTTCAACCGCTTATGGCATTCAAGAACCTCAACCGCATAGCCAGTAACCAAAGCGGATACCTTCGACACAAGCTCAGAGTCAGCGTCTTCAGACACTAAACCAAAAACACGACTTATCTGAAGAGTCTTCAACAGAGGCAGCTTCGAGTGCGGCTCCATCCGCTTAGCAACCATGGCCAAGACACACCCAGCTGCTGCCCCACGGACTTGATCAGCCAACCCCTCAGACAAAATCAACTCAAACAGAAGCGGAACAAACGCGTCATTAGCAACCAAATTAATATCAATCCAAGACACAAATCTCCTCATACAATCCAACACAGTAGCAGAGAGCTCAGGATCCGAGTTCCTGTAGGCAGAGACAATGTCATACCAAGCTCTAGCAATCTGAGGCACACACTGCTGCCTCATCGCATCCTTCACCCTCGCAGCCACCGCTATCTCCTCCGGCGACCGAGGATAATCCAAGCTAATCAACTCATCATCCAACCCATTCAACACCCGACAAAACATATCAATCACAACACCCCCTTTACTCAAATGCCCCATGAAATCAACAAACACAGAGGACCAGACCAAAGGATACTCAAAGTAGATCAAAGTAACCAAAACCTGAGCGAGCTTGTTCTTAACAAACACAGGCCCTTCCACAACCCTCACAACGTTCTCATTACTATCAACACCTTCCAAACACGCCATAGAGAACACCGAGCTCCTGACAAAGCTCCTCTCATCCAACGTCATGGATCCGTAGCTAACCCTCAAAACGTCCTGAAGAGTCTGCAAGCACCAGAACTGGACCTGGACGAGGCTGCAGAACCAGAGCTTCTGAATGCAAATCCTGCATATGTCCGGGGCCTCTTTGGCTTGCTGACAGTAAGCAGCGGCTTGGGGCTTTAACGAGGCTTCGACGGGACCAGATTCGAAGCAGATTAGTATCGCGTTTTCGAGGTCGTCCATTGTTAACCCTCGCAGATTCGAAAAGTCTGTTCCTTTATGTGTTATATAAGTCGAACAATGCCTTGGGAATTAGAATCCGAAGGAAGCTTAGCTCCGGTTCACAGGTAAAAATCGAATCTTTGAGTGAGGGGATTTACCAAAAAGTAAGGATCTTTGGCGATTGTGATCGGATTTAGAGAGGGAGGAGATGAGAGATTGGAAACCCTAAAAGGCTAAGGGTGAGTTTCTTCGAATTCGATTTTTTTTTAGTTTTATAAGACTTTTTTTTATGGAAACAAAGATTTTATATGAGACTCGGAAGGAAGACGATGGGTAGGGTTTTTCTAAGCGTGCTGAAAAAAAATGTAAATAAGGGAATCTCGCACAATAAATATTTTATTTGCCAATTTATAATTTTATATTTGAGAATTGGAAATTTACATCGAACCAGTTTCATTAAAATCAGCCCATGGACTTCGTATTACAGTTAGTTTGTTTTATTTGTGGACTCCTCGCTTCTTCTTATGAAACACCATTTACATTTGGTAATCTTCTTTCTGAAGATATTCCAAATCATTTTTCAAAAACTTCTTTGTTGTATAACATTGGCCGGATTCCAAATAAGATCTATAAATATTCTTTGAGAGATAACCCAATCTAATAATTTTTTCAAAAAAAAAAGAAACTAGAACTGCTAATTTTCAACGATTCTAACAACATCACTATCATACAACAAAAAAAAATTCACTTCTATGTTTATTTTGAGAAAATATTAACTTGAAATTTATGTGTTGTATTCTTATAATTCAAATATATGTGTGAATTATTAATTATTACACTATTTAACATATATTTGAAAACTAAATCTATAGTTTATATTTTGTATATGAAATGAAAATTTAATATACATGCATATATAACATTTAAAATTTGTAATCACATTTCAAATAAATTTGTTTAGTTTTATTGTAAAATTTGGTTAGAGAATAATCATAAGTTTGGTTAGAGAATAATGTAAAAAAATAAATGATTTGTGGTTAATTTATAATAACCATAAGTTGTAATTACTAAGGAGAAATAAAGGTTGTTTCTAAAAGGTTATTCAATTATTAATAAATGGGCCTGGTTGATAAAATAATGATAACGAAGATCCAAGAACGGCCCGAAATGAAACGTGGGTTGGACCCACTGATCTTTTTAAAATATCGTAAAAGCTTCAATCAGTCGTCGTCACCTTCCCAAATTAACAGATTCACGTCAACCTTCTTCAGATTTGCTTCTCAAAGTTGATTCCTTTTCATCAACGATTAAACAATTCTGAGACTTTGAACTCGTTGACGAGCTTGAGTTTCGAGATTTCTGTTTTCCACTCGAATCCATGGAACCTCCATTACAGAGTTTGACTCTGTTTCTTTTGTTCTTCGTCTTCCTCGTCTCTGCTTCTATCTTGGTTGACTCACAATCACAAGATTCATCCATCTCTCCACCTCCACCACCACCACCACCACCCCAATCATTAACTCCACCGCCGCCGCCTCCTCCGGTAAAGGTCGGGAGTAGCAAACCGATTCACGAGAAACATCACCAAAAGAGAAAATGGAGACAGAGAAGGAACCATAATCATAGACGGCCAGAGAAGCAGAAGCTGAACACGGGGAAGACGGTGGGGCTTTTCTTCGCCGGTGCAGCTACAGCTTTGCAAGTTGTTGTTGCTGCCTTCTTGCTTATCAAAAGAAGACAGCTTCTCCTCAAGCTCAGCAACGATAACAGACACTGAATCTGGATCTTTGCAGTGGGAGTTAAGTTCATCTCAATTTTGTCTGTAAAGTTTTAGTCTTTTTGACTTGTCCCCCCCTGAGTAATCCAAATGAAAAAAAAAATCAGTTTTGCTGCTTCAAAGCTTTTGTCTTTCAGACAAATCTCTCTAGTACTAATCTGGAGGTTGTTTGGTAATAATATCAATGAAAGTTCATAGATTCTTCAAATTTGATGATACATTGTTTATTTTGATTCCCCCCAGTGATAGATCTAATTTAAACAAAAGACTAAAAAGGAGGATTGTACGCATCATGTCTCCTTTTTTGAATGGTGTTAATGTCATGCATATCATGTAGAATAGTTGCAGTGGACCGATCTGAACTTAAGTATGTGGGACCACTTAAACCCCATGTGGAGAGCCTTGTCCTAAAAAGTTACCTTATCTTTGCTTATTTTCTTCTTCTAAGGTGAATGCTTAGACTTAGTTTTAGCAAGTGATATAAAACGGTGTGACTAACTCAAGATATGAAATGAAAAACTCACATTACAATGTAACCATGTTGACAGGTTTTTTTGAAGAATTACAAAGGAATAACAAAACAGACAAGACAAGAAGAATCCATCAAAGAGGAGAAAAGAAAAAACAAACAGGCGTTGTTTTTTTTTTGCTTAGCCAGTTCCACCAAGAACACCCTTAAGCGTCTTGACTGTAGCAGGCGGTAGGAAAGTAGTAGCTGAGACGAGTTCAGTGGAAAGAGTATTAGCAAATAGCGCAAAGTCAAGAATCTGGAGACCAGGACTCGCACTGCTGAAAGTGACAAACGCAGCAGCAGGGGTTTTACCAGCATTGATCTGGAAATGAAGCAAGCCCTGCGGGAACACCATGACCTGTCCCGGTTTAAGCGTCTGCACGTAGACAGAGTTGGCAGAGGAGATGAATCCAGCGGTGATAGAGCCGTCGAGGACGAAGAGAACCTCAGAGGCGCCAGGGTGAGTGTGCATTGGGATCACACCTTTAGGTGCTAGGTCAAGCCTAGCAGTAGAGATGCCTAGACCGTTCAGAGCCGGGAACTGAGCGACGAAGCCTGGTGTCACCGCGGCGCTGATGATGTTGGTGGTGTTACCAGGAGTGCCTAAGCTGAAGACGAAGTCCGAGGCTTTGACGTGGATGGGGCGGATGCAAGGGTAGCCAGCGGGGGTCTCAGCGCGTTTGAGGTTGGCGACGCAGAAGTCTTGAACTGAGGCATTGGAGAGAGCGAAGAGGAGAGACAAGAGGAAGATAATGCGCAACATTTTTTTGATTTGATTTGGTTGGTTTGAGTTTACTGCTCTATTCCTCCTCTCTTCTCTTGTGAGTGTTTATATAGAGTGAGGCTATGAGGCTGGTGGATGGAACTGTGTGGTGAACATTGGAGAGACGGAGATAAGCTTTTGGATGGGGGGTGTGAAAACAAAAGGACCACTCTTTAGATTAGATACAAACAAAATGGCTCTTTTCTTTGCCTGTCTGTCACGCATCATTGGCTCTCGCTGGTGATCTTAATGGATGATGTAGACATTGATATTTACTGACTGCGTAGATTACGCGTTGTTAAATGAGAAGAAGCCGGTGGATTTTGAGAAGAACAGAGAGTGAGACATCAAGCTTGTAGATTAACGTGTGCCTCAAGTAAGTAGAGGAGAGTAAATCACGGTAATAAGACGCACCGTTTACTTGGGGGCAGTTGGAGTTATGAGTCAAGGAGGGGCTAGCATTTTTGTCACAAGTTGGGGTAAGTTGACGTAGAGAATACGAGGGAGAGGATGTGTTGTCATGTAGTGTGGACCCTAGGCAACATGTGAAGAAACCATTAGAAGACACTATTTGACAGCCAAGAGGAAGCTTAAGAAAGATTCTTATAAATATCCCATTTTACTTTTGTTTCATGTAAGTCTCTAACCAAATGTGTGGAGAGTAAACCTTAACTTACAAAAAGTGATATCTTTCTATGTTTGGAAGCATTATAGATAGACTGTGTGCACACAAAAAAAAAATAGAAGCATTATAGATTGTAAGATACTCTGACAATTATGGGCTGAAAAGTTGACACTTGAGCCTTAAATTTAAATAAATGGGCTTACGGCCCATAAATGAAGTCTAAATAAAGACATAACAACGAAACAAATGTTACGGGTCGGGTCATAATTACCCCGCTCCAGATGTCTGGCACTGACACACACACACACACGCGCGCCTTTTACCTCTCCATAATAACTACAGAACTGAGCAGAAGTACAGCCCAACAAAGGCAACAAGATCTTCTTTTTTAAGTTTAAAAGAGTTTAAAAGAAAAGAAAAAAAAGATAAGAACATTTTTACATTATTATTAATATATACATTCCTATCAAATCTCTCTCTGTCTCAGACTGTTTGTCTTAGAGACGACAAGTAGATTCCTTTTTTTTCATTTGCTTTCCCAGCATCCAATAATTGTCATATAATTTTCTCAAGAGAAAATAAGATTCTTTGGTTTTAGTTCCCAAGAAAATATAATCTTGATTTCAACTCTGTTATTATCTGTACTCCCGGAGCTTCTTCGTTTCTGCTTTTGAAGGTAAGTAAACATAAAATTTTATTCCCTTGTTTATAATCAAAGCTTTTGAAAGTTTTTTTTGCTTTGCTTTAGAGATTCATAGATATGAATCTTTTGGTTTCTGTGTCTTCATTTATAGATGTTATATTATTGCTATGAATCTTATGAATCAGTTGTCTCCTTATCTCTAGGCTACTTATAGAACAGCTATTACTTCTTCTCTTTGTATCTATATATAGATCTCTTTCCACAAAACATTGATTGTTATCTTGTCCGAGATTGGTTGATATATATATAACTGAAAAAATAAATATATTTATTTATCTATGCCTTGTGCTTACTGGAAAAGTAAATATACTGTTAAATCTCAGGAACAAGAACAATCAAGATTTGAGCTTAATGGAATCAAGAATGGAAGGAGATGTGTTTTCTGGATTTGGAGAGCGGCACCAGATGGATGGCAAAGTGTTGCAGAGTTTCCAGAAGAGCTTTGTTCAGGTTCAAGACATTTTGGATCAGAACCGGCTTCTGATCAACGAGATCAATCAGAACCATGAGTCCAAACAAGCAGATCACTTGGGAAGAAACGTTGGTTTGATAAGAGAGCTCAACAACAATATCAGAACTGTAGCAAGTCTTTATGGTGATCTCTCTCATTCTTTTGCCAGATCCATTGATGCTTCATCAGAAGGAGAATCCACTGGGACCAACAACCAAAAGAGATTTAGATCCGGTTAATATTACCAAAAGAAAGATCAATCTCTCTGTGTTCTGTAGATTCAATGCTAATCTGAGTGTGTATTGTGCAACAAGACAACAAGGTCACTTCTGTTGAAATGAGTTCATGTCTTTAGTTCAGAGAATAAAAAAAGGAAGTTCATGTCCTTGATGATCAGACCTTTGGGACTATAATGATATGTAGAGCTCTTTGTTTTCTTTGGTTCTTGATTGACTTTGTAGACCTTTTAATTGTTGTTGTTGCAGTAACTAAGAATATAGAATTGTTCATATTAACCTTGATTTTATCTAAAACAAAGCAAGTAACTAAATCATGATAGTAACAAAAAAAAAATTCAAGTGTACTGAAGATCTGATCTAAACAAAAGAAAGAATAAAAGATGCTGATCACTGTTGCCTTTGTGGCTTGCATGATCCTTAAAGTCAAAAAGTCAGCAGAGTTTTAACTAGGCCTAGTTTTAACTTTAGTTAGGTTGTACATTATTGCACTTTTGTTTTATTTTATTTATTTAGCTTTTGGACAAGAGAATCTAGCCAACCTTCTGGTTCCACTTCATGTATTGCACCTTTTTTTGTAATATTCAAATTGCTTGGCTCACAACATCCCATTTCAAATTAACAACACCCAGTTTCCAATCAACTTTCCTGTGGATGGATATCTTATAAAAAACTACAAAAGTGAAAGGAATGTAAACTGTAGGGTCCTCATACTTTGGTAAGAAAAAAAAATGTATTGAGACACATATCAAATATGTAGGAAGAATGATTTTTTTTTAGATATAGACAATGGTGATGATCTCTAGTGTTCTGTTTCTGTTCATCTCAACTTCAAAAGTTTTACTTCTTTTGATTCTGTCTCTGCATCAGTTTCATCAACTGTCCTTCCCAGTCAGAAACAGCCTCTTCTCCATTTGAAACCTGACAAAACCAAAACCCACATCAGTAACAATGCTTATTTAACAATCACACATGTTGTAAAAAGTTTTTTTTTTATTTGAATAAATTTAACATTTTTTTTTTAAAATGCTTATTTATATTGAAAGCAACATCAGAATGTTATCTACCTGGAATAACAATCCTGTTGGTGGGATCACACTTAGTGCTTCAATGCATATACGAGCAGCGTCTTCCTTGCTTAAGCTTCCTTTGGCTGCAGCATCCTGTTTCATTCACAAAAATGTTGTTTAAATGTCCAACACATGATTCAGCTTATGAGTTGTAATATTATGATTTTACCGTGCTGAAGTTGAAGCCTAGGTTCCCACCAGGACTGTTCTCCAGCTTGCCTGTTCTTATGATTGTATAAGGTACATTAGAAGATAAAACTGCTT
This sequence comes from Brassica napus, assembly GCF_020379485.1. NCBI lineage: Eukaryota > Viridiplantae > Streptophyta > Magnoliopsida > Brassicales > Brassicaceae > Brassica > Brassica napus. Next base: position 25,350,349 of record NC_063440.1, read on the forward strand.
TTTCATCTCCCTCAGATAGTTTTTTAGCTTTGCTATTCATCATAGCTTCAATTCCACCGCTGCTTTCATAAACAGACAACTGCAGCTTCATTAAACCATGATCTTTCCATATACAAAACAAGTCTACATGCAAATGCATCCTTACCTGAGACAAGAGAACTACATGTTTCACACCTTTTAAACTCTTGACATTTGATAAGAAACCTTCCTGCCAATGACATGTTCGATGTTCTAGATCAATGCAGAACTGGATTCAAAGTAATGATTGAAGAGTTTGGTTAAAAACATACAGTTGGGGATATGATTGCACCAACACCTCTAAAAGCTTTCCTTAAGAAACGCTCATCGCTTGCATCTCCAGACGTCAGCTTCATTAATTTAAGAATGTTTTAACCAAGAGAGAAACAAACAGACCACAGTTCAGAAGTGTTTTGATTCAGTGAACCAAACCTCAACATAAGCTCCAAAAGCTTCCATGGCCTTTCGTTTGTCCTTCACAAGTGCTTTAACACGAGTGCCTTTCACAATAAGTTGCAGTATAATCATCTACATGAGCTAAAAGTTAACACTTTCTCAGTTTCTTTTTCTTGTTGCATCCACAATTAATGTATGATGATTCTATATGAAAGACTTTAAAACACACACACCTGACCAACATCACTGTCTCCGTCCGTTACAAAAACAGTGTCTTTGTTTCCATCAAGAGCGTCTTCTTCTTGTTCCTCTGCTTCATCGTCTTCTCCACTTGATGATCCATCCTTTGGCAAAAGCTCAGGCGCTCCATACCATTTCCTAAGCTTAGGACCGCCTTAAAACACACAGACCAAACTGATTCAAAAGTCATACTTACATGAAAAGTAAACATAAAGCATAGAAAGTTAAAAATACCTTCGATGTAATCAAGAATCTGATCCACAAAGCTGATTTTCTTCTTAGCCAAGCAACGAACAAGAGAGCGTTTTCCAGGTGTAACCACAAGTTGACATTTAGCTTCTGAGACTTGGTTCGAAGAAGAGAATAGTAACGAAGGTCCTCCTTGAGTGAGGAGAGATGAAGGTAGAGAAGAACCCGCCATGTCTGTAGTTGCAAAGATAAGGTTTCGACCTCACGTTACTACTGTGATCTCCTCAACTGTTCAGTGTAACCCTCTAGAAGAGACAGAGGTTTTACGAAGATCAGTCTCTGCCAGGTGTTTGAAGTCCAAACCTTTCATTTTGCAAACCTTATCACAAACGTCATCTTGGTGTTATGTGGTTTTAATAATCCATTTTGATTCAAAATCCCTATGGATGCTTCTTTATGTGAAAAAAGTTTTATTAATATGATTCTTTTTATGTTGCTTAGTCTTTTAGCATTGATCCATCTCTACACTAGATCCTTGTGGTATATGAGGATACAGAGACAGTTTTTACATTTAGAGTGGAGTTTAATAGTCTCTATGAACTCTCTATAGTCCAAGTTCTTATATTGTGTATACAGAGACAGTTTTTACATTTCGGAAGCGCTTTACACTGTTCACATATTGTCCTTTATAATTGATTCTCTGTTGTCTCTTTTCTTAAGCAAGCACTTCCATCTCAACTACTTAAAGCTCTCCTATGAGATTTCTTTTCCAAAAACAGCACATTCTGTTCAGTTTCACCAGCAGGTTCAGTCTAAGATCCACTTATTAAGTTTGAGGCCTAATAGCTGCTTAGGTTGAATTAAATCTCATTGATGGTCACTCTTTCTCATTCAAACACATTCAATGTTAAGTATATGGAGTAGGTAAGTCTCTTTTGTTCTAGTATCAAGTTCTTAGATATGTTGATTATCTGTGATGCTAGTGGTTACTTCTTGATGGGCTTGTGTAAAGTCTTTTTCACTCATACATTCAATTCAAATTATATTCATATATGCAACAGCAAAAGACCATTGTTGCAAGAGAAACATGTCCACAATAAAGTCTAAAAGGATCAATGACATACTTAAGCACAAATGTTTGTACAATGTACTATTGATTTAGTTTGTAAGAGAAACACAAATTATGTATATAGCTTAACAAAAATTAAACCTGGACTAACAGAAATACTCACCTACTCCATGAAAACTTCATCTCGTTTCTTAAACACTTAAACGGCGCGTATACCTTTTCTAGATGTACCAGACGGCACGGTGTTTTTGTACACGTGAACCAAAACGGAAGGTAGTTGATTCTGTTTTGGCGTTATCCGGCTATTAACTGACATGGCAAAATAATCGGACAAAACTTCGTGAAGTACATTAAACTCAGAAGCGTATGTGTGTATAGACGGATTCCAAATCACCAAAAGCAAAGATTTGATTCGAGTTAATAAAAACACTTTCGAGTCCGGACTTTTGTTTAACTAGAAAAGCAGAAAGCGAGCCAACCAAAGATTAGTCCTTCCAGTTTTCTTTACCCTACTTTTTGCTTTTGATAAAATCCACAAGAAGCTTCTCCTCTGCAAACCAAATCGAATGTTAGGGATCAATTCGAGTAAAGTCTAATCGTCTTCCATCGATTTCTGCTAGACTAACTCAATTTTTTCTGGTGGTAAGCATTGAATTAGTGTGTGTTTCTTGATAGAGATTGATACTTTCTATTCAATGGCCTTTATCTTTGTGTTAAATATAGATACTTTCTCGTTTTTGTAATGCAGATTTATAGATAGTGATCTTTTTAGGCACACACATTATATAAATCTCTTTGTAGCATCCTTTTTGTGGTTTACTAGCATTTATCATGTTTGGGATTTATAGGTTGTGTGTTGGAGTTTGATTTATCTATATGGGGACTGTGGTTGGAACTGTTGAGGACCGCAGGGAGATGTTTGATGTCAGTGCTCAGACAAGGATCACACCTTTTTCTTCAGCAAATCAGATTGGGAATCCTGTTGCCTATAAGCTTGTCCGGGTATGGTTTACAAAATGTGTCCTTCTCGTTCGTAGCTTCTGTAAGCGTGTTCCTAGTTAGAAGAGGAAAGAAAAACAAATTCTTATAGAGTTTTTCTTCTCTTGAAATTGAAAAGTCTATTGACTATAGGTATTATTAGTCTTTCACAATCTTATGTTAGTTGTGTTTGTGGAAATGGTTTAGGTTGCAGGAGATGGGAGACTAGTTCCTGCTACCGATGAAGAAATTTTGGAGGTTAACGAGATAGATGTGTCAGATGCTTGTCAGAGTCTAGGCTACCTTCCAGCCGAAGGGTCACCTTCTCGGTTGTCCCAACTAGAAGAAACTTCTGAAGGTTTGATTCTGACCATTCTTTACTTAAAAGCCTATGTTTTGTTGCTTCTTGAGTAACATTTTGTTTCTATGGTAGAGAATGCATTGTATATCTGAACATGCTTAAGTCTTTAGTGATATAATAGGCCCAGATATGTTAAAATCTCTCTGAAATTTTTGTCTAGATTAAGTAATTGTTTGCTTACATCTTGGCAATAACATTTTTTATTCCACTCTTATCAACTTAGGTTTATTGCGGT